>NC_137106.1:15478000-15983005 GCF_949357685.1 Gobio gobio
ACCCCAGTCCCTTGGAAGGCTGAACAAAGTGGACGTGCAATCCGGATGAAAATAGCAGTGTTTCGTTGGCATTGCGGCAACAACACTCCAGCCTACTAACTATACCACAACAACTCTTCCCCACAGCAATACAAAATGGCCTCGCCCCCCTTAAATATTCTCGGAGGAGGGGTTTATGTAAATATTGGGGCTGGTGATGTCAGAGACCCTGGAGGAATGTCTGTAGTCCCTACTGGCCGTTTGCTGTAGTCCTTAGAAATTGATTTCTTTAAAAGCAAATACCTCCCTTTGCTTTAAACTTTGAACGTTGTAACTTTGCAGATGTTGTTTATGCTCAAACAGCAACATTACACGCTAGCTAAAGTTAGAAAATTGAAATCATGTTTTACCACCCCTTTAAGAAAATACATAGTTTGTTTGATTGGGGTGGGTACTCATTTATGCTGTGCACTGTACTTTGGTTTGAGATCTGACTTGCATATACAAATTTCATTTGTAATCATAGTGGAGGAGACAAGAAAATATGACAAATTACATATGTGGTTCAAAAGGAATACTTACGTGAAGTCAATTTTGTTGGGTCTTCTTTTAAATGTAAAAGAACGAAAAAAGAAAGAAAGAGCGTGATCAACAAGATCTAAAAGCTGCTGAATTTGCTGCCATGGCAAATGAAATTTATTTTGAATTGCAGCTTCTGACATGGTAGCCAGGGGACTTAAGTTTTCATGGATGAAGTGCACATAGAAATGGCTGTGGTCTTTGATTTAGCACAGCTATTCGCTGTATCACTGCCATAGTTTGACCAAACTCCCCTCCACATGATAGACCCCATAATGGTTTGCCAGCTGATGTACCTTTGTGTACATGTATAATAGTAATAGATTATATAAACATTATTATTTATACATTTCGCATAGTAAATCTCTTATTGATTTATGTTCATATTTTCACCCAAAGCTGTGAAATATGATATGTGTCATTTTCTTTATTTATTGATTTCAGATATATAGATATAGATAGATACATGATTGATTGAATATAATATGTAATGATAACACAGCACTGCCCCAATAATACAAGAGACATCTAGCCTGAAACTTGTACTGTGCCATGGCTATCAGACTATCCTTTTTGTTTATATATAGATAAGACTGTGAAGGATATACAGTTGTTCAGTAGGTTGTACTTTTGTTTAAATGTTTTTTTTTCCCCTTTATTTTTTAAAGACTTCTTTTATGTTCTCAGCTCTCTTTACCTATTCTATCATTCAGGGTTCCAGTGAGTCAATCATGACACTTTTGCATGCACATTTATAATGGGACTATTCATTGTGAAATGAAGTGCTTGTGAATAGCTTTGCAGATCTATTTGTTATGTGACGACTGTATGGATGTGACATTTCTTTATTATAGTGACAGTCATTCAACCACTCATAAAGTTGCGATATAACTTTGCATCAACTTTTCATCATGAAGGATGGGTTTGATCCTTATAGAAATCTCTGCTCGTGGCTCCAATGATAACCAAGATGACCCCAGCATCATCCTTTCCGCATACATAGCTCTCGGCCTTCTGTTAGCATTCAGTTTAATTGCTCCTCAAAAACCACAACTCGCGACTCGCTCCAGTGCTCGGGTTGACTGCCAGTGACCTTGAACTTTTGCTCTGATGTAACGCTAGGTTGGAATTGAACCGCATGAGGACATCTGAAGAGAAAAGGACCATAATTTGAACATGCACCTGAGTCCCGGTTTGCAGATAAAATCTCCGCTCATCTGGGCTATTGTTGATATACAGTGAGGAAAATAAGTATTTGAACACCCTGCTATTTTGAAAGTTCTCCCACTTAGAAATCATGGAGGGGTCTGAAATTGTCATCGTGCATGTCCACTGTGAGAGACATAATCAAAAAAAAAAAAAATCCAGAAATCACAATGTATGATTTTTTAACTATTTATTTGTATGATACAGCTGCAAATAAGTATTTGAACACCTGAGAAAATCAATGTTAATATTTGGTACAGTAGCCTTTGTTTGCAATTACAGAGGTCAAACGTTTCCCATAGTTTTTCACCAGGTTTGCACACACTGCAGGAGGGATTTTGGCCCACTCCTCCACACAGATCTTCTCTAGATCAGTCAGGTTTCTGGCCTGTCGCTGAGAAACACGGAGTTTGAGCTCCCTCCAAAGATTCTCTATTGGGTTTAGGTCTGGAGACTGGCTAGGCCACGCCAGAACCTTGATATGCTTCTTACAGAGCCACTCCTTGGTCATCCTGGCTGTGTGCTTCGGGTCATTGTCATGTTGGAAGACCCAGCCTCAACCCATCTTCAATGCTCTAACTGAGGGAAGGAGGTTGTTCCCCAAAATCTCACAATACATGGCCCCGGTCATCCTCTCCTTAATACAGTGCAGTTGCCCTGTCCCATGTGCAGAAAAACACCCCCGAAGCATGATGCTACCACCCCCATGCTTCACAGTAGGGATGGTGTTTTTGGGATGGTACTCATCATTCTTCTTCCTCCAAACACGTTTAGTGGAATTATGACCAAAAAGTTCTATTTTGGTCTCATCTGACTACATGACTTTCACCCATGACTCCTCTGGATCATCCAAATGGTCATTGGCAAACTTAAGACGGGCCTGGATATGTGCTGGTTTAAGCAGGGGAACCTTCCGTGCCATGCATGATTTCAAACCGTGACGTCTTAGTGTATTACCAACAGTAACCTTGGAAACGGTGGTCCCAGCTCTTTTCAGGTCATTGACCAGCTCCTCCTGTGTAGTTCTGGGCTGATTTCTCACCTTTCTTAGGATCATTGAGACCCCACGAGGTGAGCCCCAGTCCGAGGGAGATTGACAGTCATGTTTAGCTTCTTCCATTTTCTAATGATTGCTCCAACAGTGGACCATTTTTCACCAAGCTGCTTGGCAATTTCCTCGTAGCCCTTTCCAGCCTTGTGGAGGTGTACAATTTTGTCTCTAGTGTCTTTGGACAGCTCTTTGGTCTTGGCCATGTTAGTAGTTGGATTCTTACTGATTGTATGGGGTGGACAGGTGTCTTTATGCAGCTAACGAACTCAAACAGGTGCATCTAATTTAGGATAATAAATGGAGTGGAGGTGGACATTTTAAAGGCAGACTAACAGGTCTTTGAGGGTCAGAATTCTAGCCGATAGATAGGTGTTCAAATACTTATTTGCAGCTGTATCATACAAATAAATAGTTTAAAAAATAATTTATTGTGATTTCTGGATTTTTTTTTTAAGATTATGTCTCTCACAGTGGACATGCACCTACGATGACAATTTCAGACCCTTGCAAAATAGCAGGGTGTTCAAATACTTAGTTTCCACACTGTATATACTGTATATACATACATACAGTACATACATATATACAGTATATATATATATATATATATATATATATATATATATATATATATATATATATATATACATATATATATATATATATATATATATACATATATATATATACATATATATATATATATAGCGTTAACACACTAATTTTGACAACACTAATATATATACTGTATCGCCATGGTTACCGTCATTATTAGTTCATGTGTGTCCGCTGTGTTTAAGCAATTATCCTCGTTTGTGTTCACTCTTAAGTTGTTACTTCTCCCTGCCCTCCTTGTCCGGTCATAGTTATATTATTTGCGTTTGTTCCTGCCAGTTTGCTTGCCAAATACTTTGTGTATTTGAACCGTACTCATTGTCTTCATCAGTATTCCTGCAAACACCCATGACAGTTACATTATATGATCATGCTCTTATAAGCAAATGCTTTTAACCCATTCAAGGGCGACAAGGCAAAAGAGAACGTGCTATCTGTGAATGTCCTGTCTATGTGACACACACACACGTCGCACAGAAAGACACGCGCCAGTATCAAGTTCTCTTCCGCACTTGAACAAGCAATAACACACAGAATTATGCCAAGATTCCCATTCTATCGAGAATTCTTATCAGTCTTAAATTAGTTAAATAACATCTTAAATGAACTTAAAGAGTTGTGAGAAAACAAGATGCGCGTGGCAGACAGCGTGTCAGATTCGCGTTATGTTTGGCAGAGACAGACATTCATTTGGAGTTTGCAATTTTTATTTCTCATCACATTGAAAAATAGCCGCAATTGCTAAATAAATATCATATTGTGAGGGAGATATAAAGCTGCATTTGTGAGAAATAAAGTTGCACTTATAATAGTTTATTTTATTTTATAATGACCTGAGCCATAAATAATCTTTTTTTTTTTTTTTTTTACTATCAGAACATTTCTGTTTATTTGAGCAGCCCAATTTATTTGTTCATTTGTTTGGCACAATGACCGGTAAATAAATCATGAATCAAAATACACCCACCTTCTCGAATCATTGCCAAAAAGTTTGCACCCACACTAACTGGCCTCTTATGTTCATGATCTCAATCTTGCCCTCTTTCCCCAATAATTCTCTTCCCTCTATTTTACTGTCTCTATCTCAAAAAAAAAATTTGGCAAAAAAATGACCACATTTCCAGTGCCAATATGGGAATTTTCTCTGTCCACTGTCATAGTGTCAAGGTATGCTGTAATATGGCTGTCCCTTTGTTCAATCTGTGTCTGATGCAATTACGCGCAATTCAATGTTCTGTCCAGAAATAACTACATTTTTTTATAATGGACACAGAAAATAACTGGAAGCAGAGGTGTGACGTTTCAAAAAGTGAGGCAAATATCTAGTGTCCAGACCAAATGCCAGGATAACTGGAGCATTTTTAATGCACTTGAAACCAATTATCTCCTGTCACTTGTCGAGTGTCGACACGGATGCCCCACCTTCCACACAACATCGCCAATGTTCGCCAGTCAAGGGGTTAATTGAATTCATTTTCAGAGCATGTACCGGCAAAAAACTACCCATCCATAATTAAGCACACGCTGATTCATGCAAGACAGACAATGATTGCCACAAAACCAATGACTGTGACCAGAATCGGAACCTCATCACATACAAATTTAGGAGGAGGCGAACAGCCACAGACTGTAAAGGTCAATTGGCACTCTGGTCTTTGCTCACATACGTTTGATGGAAGCAACGATAACAGAAAGGAAGGGAGAAATGATAACAGAAAGGGAGGGTGTCAATTGAACTCATATTGTCATTTTCTCAGGAGTGTTTTCACCGGCAGCTGAGCCTCTCTCATTAGGACGTGACATTTCTTCAACACTACAAGTTTCTCGGTCTCATAAAACGCATGGCTTGCAGTTGCTGGAGCATTTGTAAAATGAAGGGGGGGGGTTATCAGAGAGGAGGTGGTGTGACTGTTAATTCTGCCTCAAGATTAGATTTTGATGATGGATTCACATATCGTCATGTTAGTTAAGCAGACATGATGAATATGACTGCCATGCACCTTGCACTCCCAACACCTTGGACTGAAGTAAGTTTTAATTGTATCTAAATGTGGCAAGGCTGACTGATTATTAATGATCTAATATATTTTAATGAAGGGATAATTGCAGTTAAACCCTGACAGTAACAACCCACCTTATCCTCTTCTCATTCTCAAAGCAGCAGGGTAGAAAAAAGTTCTCGCGAGGATTCTTCACTGCAGCATTTTCTCATAGAATAAGAATGAGCGTATCTATGATCTACACATCATCCGCTCCAGTGATGAGTATCGCTGAAATAGTCAAGATATTAGTGAGCTCATAGCATTGTTATTCTTATAGAGTATATACATACATATGGGTTTTTTTCCCCTGCGATGACAAAGTTAAAAAAACGCATTTATTTGAACTAGAAATATTTTGTAACATTATAGATGTCTGTATTGTCACTTTTGATCAATTTGAGCAATCTTGCAGAGTAAATGTATTCATTTATTTAAAGTCCCCCTGAAGTCAATAATTGTATGCCTTAAAACTCATATTTGATCACCAAAATTACATATTTAAACATTTTGTATTTTAAAAAATGTATTCATACCTTGAAATAGCTTGAATGTAACTCCTCACCCTTGCTTCATTGCTTCGTTGCTTCAACGAAGCACTTTACAACACACAGAACCATGGCTAATCACACAGGTAAATCCACAACACAATTTGTTGGCTGCAAGCCTGAAACTTTCTCTGCAACTACACGAACTTAGTGCCGGTCACATTGAAAGTTACCTAGCTGGGGGCTACTTTCAGGTGCTGTAATATCATTGCGCTGCTGCAGCCATGGTACGGCCGTGAAGATCCGCGACTATTACGCAGGAATGAGAAAGTAGTTCCTAGCCATATAGGTTTAGAAAATCGCAACTTTTCATTTTCAGTTGGTCTTAGCACACGATGTAACTGTTGAAGAGTCAAGTTTTAAATAGGAAAAATATTGAAAGTGTCTTTGATCATTTTTTGAATGAGATGCTAATGGACTGTTTAGAATCAATGATGTATGCTAAGCTATGCTAAAAGTGCGACCGCCAGATACAAAGTTTGGCTGAATGGATTCAAAAACGGTAAAACTCAACTATTTAACTCTAGGGGACTTGTAAAATGAGCCTATTTTCAAAAAAAGTGGAGTGTTCCTTTAAGAGATTCCTTGAATAAAACCGGAGTCACTGATAAACTCTCGCAGTTTGATTGACAGCTCCAGCGTGCACTGCTCCAACGATTGCAAAGGGAGCTTTCTTTGATCGCTTTCTTTATAGAATTTAATCACCGTTAAATAACAGATTATTTTCATCCTACTAAGAGAAACAACGCAAGTTGACGTTTAGTCACATGTCTGATTTACTGGCACACAGACAAAGAACATCTGACTGTACATGAATCATTATATTTCAGATCAGGCATGAACACAGTTACTTACATGTTGCATTACTGTCGAGCCCAGGCACTGCACAATAATTCTAATCCTCAACGGCATGTTTATTGCTTGGTAGCTGGATCTGGTTTAACTCTAGGCCTGTGTTACATGCGCGAATCGGTGGGTGGGGCTAAACAGGCAGTGATAATGTAGGCGTTGATCTTCTTCTGCAGAGGCGGTGCTTCACTACACTCTGACGTCACAGCCTGGCACATTCTGAAATCGATCGTTTGCTGGGCTTTAAAAAAAATAAAAGCTTTTCTTTTACTAACAAGGAAGTTTTCAGCTCTGAAACTTACAGGATATTATTATATTACCATGACCTTTTATATATCGAAAGCTCAAGGGAAAGTTGATTTCTCAATTCATGACCAATCCATGACTCCAAAACAAACCACTTTTATGATTTTTTCTTTTTTTCACAAAAAAATCTGTTGCTCCATCTATGTTCAATAAAAACATATTTTTTCTGCAATAATACACTATTGGAGTAGTGAAAAACACATTTGCCTTTAGTTTACCCTATAGCCTATACTTTATATAGCTTCAAGGTAGCAAGCTTCTTTTTCCATTTATTTAATGTTATATGTAGTGCTTTATTTTGAGTAGCTTGCCTAACACTGCATGTTTATTTATTAAACAGTTTGGCTAATTTTATAACATTTTCTACTCATTTTACCATGTTTAAATCCATTTAGATGAGTTTTCCTAAAATAAGTGCAGAAAATGCAATAAAAGCCCACAGATTCCATCTGGGCCCAGTGATAAGTAATTGCAACTTGGACGAGGTCTAAGTAGAACTGATGTATGCTTTAAGAAGCTGCTACAAGAGGTTTTTTTTTGGACGACAGATACTTATTCAAAGTCACAAAACACTGGGACGGCTCATATGCAAATAGGGATTCTGATGTGGAATATAAGAGCAGTGTGGATCCTCGTTATGAGGGGATAAAATTGGCATCCTGATTAGTGGTGTGGAACTGGGATAAGCGCTGGAGAATAGAGGAAAATTCCTCTCCTCGGATGACACAGTGCCAGTGTTCCATGCTCGATGTTCGCTTAGCATGGCATTCGAAACTGGCTGCCAGCCTAATTAGCAGCAAACTAATTTATTCCCAATAGTATTAATTTATGAAAAAGAGGCTATGCTCATGCAAAAGTCCTGAGTGCAATTCAAAGTACTATCACCATTCATGCATCAAACCCAGCTTTTAGTCCCCTAAGAAATTCACCAAAATAGAACAAAAAAACGACATTATTGCTTTAGTTAATATTGGACACAAATTTATAAAGAGGGTTCCTCGAGGACTTGTTAATTAATAGGTTTTAACACTCTCATCTATACACAAGCCTGTTGTCATGTTATGTCATGTAATTGTGTGTTGCACAACAATTTCCCGCACAGGTCAGAAACAAAATGTTTTTGTGCAGCTAAACAGTCATAACGTCTTCGCGGTAAAGTGTTGTCATCTGTTTGCAATTAAGACCCTTAATAATGATGCAGAAGTCAACACAACTGATTCAAATGCTTCGTTTGGCTTGAGTTTGTATTTGGTATTAAGTTCAGTGAATGGTTTAAAAATATTTACCTCATATGATAAATTAGAAATGTAGCAATCCATTCTTAAAACCATGTTTGTTTGAACATGAAATCAACATTGGCTCTATTTACTTACTTAATGCACATTCCTTGTCTTATTGTAATGATTCAACAGTGGATGGTATTCAGAAAAAGTATTTTGATTAATATTTAATCAAAACTAAATGGCTTACTCCGAAACGACTTTCCCTTTCTGCTGTTACTTAGGCCACATAGACCAGGGGTTTTCAAACTGGGGTCCGGGGACCCCCAGGGGTCCTCCAGAAGGTTCTAAGGGGTCCCCAGAAAATTTCGGAGAATAAAAAGACGAAGCAAAAATGGTTAAAGTCTACCAAACATTTTCTAAAAGTTTCATTTCTAAATGTTTCTCTCCTTTCTTGCCGTATACACTTTCCAGAATTATATATGTTTGCTTTGTATCTTTCTAGTATGTTTTTCTCACTCTAGTCCCCTTTATCTTGCTCACTGGGGTTCTTAACGCAGTACATAAGCTGCTTACATACATAATTTTTAATTGAAAATGTTCTTCTTCAGGTTTATACATCCAACATTAAGTATAGCTGATTTAAGTTTGGAAACAATATGTTGTATTTATAATGCCACTCCTACTATTTAACAGTTTAAATGTTTTTTCATACATAAAAATACATGGATTTTAGGAAGGGGGTCCCTCATAAAAGGTTCATCATATTTGGGGTCCTTGGCATAATAAAGTTTGAAAACCCCTGACATAGACTACTGGATAATGTTCACCAATAGCCAAACAGGGGTTTTAGGTTTTTTTTTTTTTGTATAATAATTGTAATATATAACAATAATAACATAATTTATTAAATATTTGGGCTCCATTCTGTTTTGTAACACACACTTTTTATAATCTAATCCATTTACAATGGATAAACTCCATAAATAAAATAAAATGAAAACTCATTCAGAATCCGATGTTTTACTTATATTTACCAGATTAGATAGCCTGACGTCGTGATACTCAATTCTAGTCAGGATATGAGTCTGATACTGCTCCATTGGGCTGTGATTATGGGGCGTGTTTCAACTGAACCTAAATGCAAACTCAATGCATGTAGACTTCAGACATGTTGCAGCCATACAGTATATTGCTGAGAAACACAAAGCCTTTACAAAATTACAGCTTGTTACCAATGCAGCGAGTCAATATGATACACAGCTGTTATTAAAATGTCTACACATTCAGTGTGCTATACCATAGTGTGCAATGTACAGTACATTTATTAGCTATTTTGGGACTGTGCTTCACCTCCTGTTGCAGTGTTTCAGCAAGTCGTTTATCCATCTTTTTCTTTCCACTTGCATACACAATTGATTCCATTTCAGCAAACGTCTTTTCCTGTTCTCCCCATATTGCTGAAAATCGATTTGCAAATACACACTGTTGCTCGCCGTCACCTGTCTGACAGCGCGAGTGTGGGATAACCGCCATGACTAGTCTATCAAACCCTCATCCATTGGCAACATGTCAGCAGGAATTGGTTCAGTTTGGGAAACTCAGCCGTGAAATTCAGAATGACAAAATGCGGTAGGCTCGGGCTCGCATCATTGCCTGAATAAAGTCGTTGTGGATACTGAACTGTTGACCTCGGCTGTAAGAGATATTGTATTGCGCAGAATGTAATCCACTCACAGCGTGGGGCCTCCACATGTTTGTCATTTGGAGTGGGGAAACAAAGTGAACAAACCACTGTTTTTAGAAAGCTTTTCTCTAAATGACATAATTGCTAAAGCCTGTTCTTGTTATTTCATAAAACATACTCCAGTCATCCGCTCTCTTTTTCGTTCTTTCTCTCATTCCCCAGGGCTCCAGACTAACTTTTTTCACTAGGAGCACAGTGGCCCCCAACTGAAAATTTTAGGGGCACAACCAGAAAATTTAGGGGCACACACCGTAAAACAACATGCTAACCAAATCTACTAATTTCCACTGTATTACTAATAGGGATGGGTATCGTTAAGGTTTTAACGGTATTACTACTCTTACCGGTACTTTAACCGTATTCTTATCGGTTCTTTTTATTATACTGTTGTTGTTTTTTTATGGGGAAAAAAAACATAATTAAGAACATAATTAACATGGCTTTATAATCTGAAAAGTAAAAAATCTATAGCAAAAGAAACAGCAATGTTAGAACAAAAATATAAAACGTCTATTTGTAAAGGGACCAGTGTGCAGGCATTCGGAAGGTCTGCTAACATCAATATTACTTAGAAAGAACAAACCTACAAAGAAATATAATAAAGTAAAGAAGTGTAAAATAACACTGGATAGTTTTCACTGTATAAATTGATAGATTAATGCTTATAAAAGCTAAAGTTATTCATTTAAGAGATGTGAATATTTCCTATTTGCCTTTTAGACGCTTAGACGCTAAGACGCTGCCCCTTTAAGACCGAATGCAGAACTAATAAGATCATATTCTCCTATTTCTCCAAACTCTTTACGCTCATTTAAGATGTAAACTGTTAAAGTAACTACTGTCCAACCCGGTCATTTTGACACAGGCTATTTGTTGTTTATTTGATGGTTTAGACGCAAGGGCACACGAAACCTAAAATATAAAGTGCAAGTCGGTCCATTTCGCAGCACACACACATAAACCGTCTTGAAGTTGGAAACAGCGTCTCTTGCACGGATTATTGTGCATTTAATAGCTCTTTATTATCAAACACATCTCGCAGTTTAGCAACAGTAGAGACTTCAGTTGACAACAATCACTGATTCTGACGGATGTCATGCTCGACGGAACATGGCTATAGGAATAGTTTTACCTCATATCATCTTTTTATCATTCTTGGAAGCCGAAATCGAAAATAAAATTAGATTAATATCACAACACATCCCTAAAGTTTAAGCAGACTAAACTTTTGTTTAGTTCTCTTGGCCATCGTCACTCATTAAGCTGACTGACGTGTTGTGTTCGCTGTAGCTCCACGTGAGAGCTCGCTCGCTTTCTTCTCTCTTCTGGATTGCGAATAGCAAAAATACATCACGGACAAATGGTTTAATATTATCTCATATAGAAACGGCTGGCAAAGATAGAATTTGCCATATATAACGTCTATCAATTATAAATAGTAAGTGTATTTTCTTAATTTCTCCAGTACCGACAGCAGGCAAATTTACTGGACGCACACGCTCAAATTTTAGTCGCAAAGTGCGACTATTTGGTCGCAGTCTGGAGCCCTGTTCCCGAAAAAACTCACAAAGCATGGAACTGTGTTTATTTATTTATTTATTTATTTTGACTGTGACTACTACAGAAAAAGAGAAAATTCACATTTTTCTCATCTTTTCTTTTTTATTATTATTTATTTAAAGGCCCCATGGCATGAAATTTTCATTTTATTAGGTTTTTCAACATTAATATGAGTTCCCCTAGCCTGAATATTGTTCCCAAGTGGATAGAAATGTTGATCAGTGTAAATCGAGTTCTGGCTGTCTTTCTCTGCCTTTGAGAAAATGACAGGCCAGACTAGCCAATCCTGAAGTCTCCTGTGTTGACGTCCAAACAGGAACGGTTACCTCCCTTTCCTCCGCCCAGAGAATCTGGCACGCCCAAGCAGGCGCTCAAGAGATCATGGCTTGTGAACGAGTGAACGCTGGCAGTTTCTCAGTGTTTGGATGTACAAATGAAAACAGAAGTCTTTTTTCAGTTCCTTCTGATCTGTGATCAGTGATTTCTTATGTGTAGCTAATTATTTATTATTCGTGCACACACTGCGGCTTCTCTCTCCCGACAGAACGGTGTTTTCGTGTTTTCTATCTTGTTAGTCAGTGTTTTTGGTACGTCCTCATCGCGTCTATCTGTTCTAAAATGTGCATACAGTCGTTTCTGCTCAACATCAGCAGACTCACATCTCTTTAGAGATAAACCTCACGCACGCCGAAGCTCGGGCTGCACTGGCCGGTCGGCCTTCAACATCACCGACCCCCAGTACTGCATCTGGCCCACAGCAGAGGCGAGATTAAGCAGAAGGGGGGTAAGCGTGAGCGTATCCGGCTAGGCTAGGCAGCTATTCCCACAATAAACTGGATTACATTCGATTACTGCTGTTGTGTCTTTGTTTGCGCTGTGTACTCAATGCGCGTCACTGACGCTTTTCATATGATTGGAACATATCTAAAAAATAATGCTATAATCAACACTTACTCGTAACTCGTTCATCTCGACAGCTTTAATGGTACATTGCATGTGTTACAAAGTTGGTAGAATAATGATGAAGACGGACTCGGTGTGACTGGGACTCGTGTTTATTCAGAACTCTCAGATACAAACACAATAAACTTGCGCTGACAGACAGCGCTCTCATAACTCAGTAGTTAAATAACTTTGTTAGCAATCTCTCCGTCTCTGGTACATTAGTGATGTCCGGTTCGCCAAATCATTCTTTTGAACCGGTTCTTTTTAGTGAACCGAATCAGTTCACCAAATCGGACTGAATCGTTCTAAAGGGTTCGCGTCTCGAGTCAGCGCGGATCCATAATTTACTAAAGTTACTAACTTTCTGACATGAGTGACAGTAGGGCTGTACGATTAATCGAAAAATAACCAAAACCGACATTAAGAACCGCTAACCGACATATTTTTCCCATGTCGGTTATTTCGGTTTTCACGTGACTCCGCCCCGTCAGTCACATCAAGTGCAGTTTGCAGGCACACAGAGAGATACAGGACGGTTATCTGTGTTTATAGATGCCCAGAATCACTATAGTAACTGCATGTTTTACACAGTTTATATACAGGTCAGTTAATTGGTGTTCTTATAGCCTACGCGCTGACACACACACACACACACACACACAGAGAAGGCGCGCACAAGCCCCGAAGCCAGATCGCTTTCACTTTTGTGCTCATAAAGTTTGTCATGTACATGCGTTTAAAGGCTTGCCAGTTTTAACATTTAAAGCGATTGTGCACTATTCAAAAACAACAATACGGAAAATGTATTCGGTTCAGTGCTCAGCTTTTTTCTGTGACACAGAGCCGCGTCTCTGTCAACGCGCACGCCCTGAGTGAAGGCAGACCTCTTTCACCTGCGTCCTCACAAAGCTTTGTCATTTGTATGTGGTTTAAGCCCTGCCAGTTTGAACATTAAAGCGAGTTTCGACCATCAAATGTGTATTATTATGTTGAACTAATGCCTGATATATTGTGACAAACGAACACTCAGACAGAAGCTCGCACATCACGCGAAGATCGCGCACAGAGAGCAGCACAGAAACGCAGTGTCAACGCCATCCTGTGACTAAAGTAAAGTACTTTTACTGATTAACTGACATTAACATAAATTTGAAAAATCCTTACTATTCCGTTTGCATCCATTTTGCTTTTGAAGCATTTATGCTTTAAAGCACAAGCTAAACAAGATTATGTCCACCAGAATTATTACAGAATGATCCAAAGAGAATCTTGTGATTCAGAAGAGGCAAGAACATCTGATTGTTTGTACAAAGACTCACATGTACAGTGTCACAAATTTACTTACTCACTTAACTAGTGACATATAGACAGTGCAGAAACTGAAATAATTCATATGTTTAATGTCATGCTAAGACACTGTTGTAACTCAACACTGCGCCTTGGACCGATGCTATGAGGAACGGCATCAGCATGACCGGTGTCTGAAGCATGTGTAAACACATTCCAATTTCATCGGCTGGTGACAGTTCATGATGTCTTAAGCGAAGCACCTGGAAGTATTAGCAGGCGCCCGTAGTACATGTCATCAATCTTTTGTCTTTAGGAGACGCTTCTTTAAGTGCTACTGGTGGAGTGTGATCGATTCCATGAGGAAGCTGGATGTGCTCATTATGATGCAGTAGCAGTAAGAAGCTCCACCTATGCTTGACTCTCTCATGCATTTCCCCAGAGTGGTGGTATGTCTAAGTCAATAGTTTAAAAACTCCCTGTGGCAGGCATTCCTTGAGAGCTGTGTCAAACGAGAAAAGCGCTGTTGCAGCTTAGCCATGTTTTCTGTAAAAACTCTGCCTTTAGGGTTGCAGTAGCCCACAGGGGAGGAAGGTTCTAGAGGCTGGGACTTCCCTTGCTATAAAGGCATAGAAGCTAGAATACATTTCATTCTTGGTTGAGACATTGGTATAGGGATGTTACCACTACACGGCTTGTGTACGTCTACTTATGACACAACCTGGGTTGACTCTCTGACTCCAGCAAAGTAATCCATTGAGACAAGGTGCGTTATGCCCACTATGTTTGTGCATATTCTCACCTAGTGAGAAAGGCATCCCCTTGCCATGGTAACGTGGGTATTGTGTTCCCCATAGTGTCAATTCCAGACATAGTGTCTTGGACTGTAACCATGGTTCCCTGAGAAGGGGAACGAGACACTGCGTCTCATTGCCATGCCATTGCGTCTGCCTGCACTTCGCCGTCAGACAAAGAAGTTGACGACGTGTGCTACGGGTGCACTCTTATACTTCCATGCTCTCCACTTATGACATCATGGGCAGTCGCAATTAAATTGGAGTGTGTTTATACGTGCCTCAGACACCAGTCACGCTGATGGTGTTCCCCAGAGCATTCCCCAAGACGCAGTGTCTCGTTCCCCTTTTTAGGGAACCATGGTTACAGTTGTAACCTCACTTTTTTTTTATAGAGTTTTTGGTTTATGTAAACATGGTGTATAACATATAGTAATGTAGTACGTGTAAATAAAAGTCAATTTACAGTACAGGCCAACATGGACACAGTTATTTTTATTATTACAATTTTTGCATTTTACTAAAAACTAAAGTAAAAAAAAGAGTAAAATAATTAAGTGCAGTTTTGTAAAGAAATACATGCATAGAAAAGCAGCATTTGCCTAGCAAATGAATTTCAGTCATTTAAGCTTATGCTTTTAGTTAATTAATTTTTTGTTCTTAGATTTTAGAAGCATAGATTTAGTCTATGTCTGATACAGAGTAAGTTTGCTTTCCTTTTTGACTTACAGCACTTTTAGATGGGAAAATATGTGCTGTTCTATGTGAGTATGGGAAATTGGACTGAGATGAGCATGCCTCAAAATGATTGCCACTGTGTTTGAGATATACTGTAGGGGTACTTTGTGTAGCACACAGTAAAGTCTGAATTACTGGACCGCATCTCTGTATTGCCTATACTGTTCCATTCATCTAGTGAAGACATACTAGATAACCAAGCAGATGATAACATTTCAAGGAAAAAGGCAAAGCCTATTCTTCTGGGAAGATGTTTTTGCAGGGTAACCATTATGAATAACATTTCACTCATACATGACTCTTGTTTGGAGATAATCAATATCCATACTTTACTGTATAACCCGTTCGTTTCAAATCTGACAATGCGTATGTATGTATGAATCAGAGAACAAATCAGACAATGCGTATGTATGTATGAATCAGAGAACAAATCAGAGAATGCATGTGTGTATATACTGTATATATTAATGAATGCGTGTGTGTATATTAATTTTTATATTCATAGCTTATATAGCATATGAGATAGAAGAGTAAAAGCGTAATGTGGTGTGTGAATTCTGTGCATTAAGCTCTCTATGTAAGAACGCATGACTCTCAGTGGACATTAATAGAAGTGCTGTGCACTACAGTAACAGGAAGATTCTCCAAATCAGACCATAAAAAGTGCAGACTCTGTGCAGATGCCAGCGCCCTTCTAAGGACATCATGTTATGTTTGATGATGCTCTCCCGGGGCTGTGCTCTCTGATGGTGTGCATCATGGTGTATGTGCGCACATTGGCTCGCAAAACCATGAATCACTGATTTATGACAGGTCACCCTCTTATGAGTGGGTGAGTCAGCATTTTTCCCCTTTTTTCTTCTATTTTGCTGCTTCGCAGTGATTATAAAACTTTCAGATCCATCTGCGATGTCTGTACAGCTGCTGTTGCGATAATCTCAAGTAACTTTCACGTATCCCGTCACTCACAGGTCACTATACTGTCAAAAACCTGTTGATTTTGTGAATGAATCCTTATTTTAACACTGTTTATCTTATTCAGTCACAGTACGTTTCTGTACTTCTCCAAACTGCCACGTTTCTCAACCCTGCTGAAAAATCCAGCATGAATTCCATGTTGATCCAGGCTGGTTTATGCTGGTTAGAGCTGGTCTAGCTGGTGGATCAGAATAGTCGTGTAGTTCTCAACCAAAACTGAGCTGGTGTCGCTGGTCCACCAGCTCTCCTGCTTCCCATGCTGGTGACCAGTATCTAAATCATACCTTATGCTGGATTTTTGAGCAGGGAATTGTATTGGTTTTATTGACTTAGTAGACACCCGTGTAAATATGTTATTTGTGTCTGATATGAATGCACATCCTTTTTCAGATCCTCCCGCGGTGGAGCCGGTGTATACGGAGATCAGGCAGGGTCTAGGCCGGCCGTTCTCACTGAGCTGCAGGGTCTTACGTGCCCACCCCTCAAGAGTACTGACGTATGAATGGAAACTGGGCACCAGACTGCTAACAACTGGCAAGTTCGATACTCGGGACGAGACAGAATACCACGTAAGGGCACTCAACCGTGAGGGATACGGCGCATACACTTGTGACATCACCAACGAAGCAGGGTCGGGCCGATGTACTTTCCTTGTTACAGGTAAGACAATAAAAATACATTTGCCATATATTTTGGATGCATTTGCAATATAATTGTGGATAGATAGGGCAAGGGTTAATCAGTGACTCTTTCCACTGGTTACATTGTTACGCCATTAGCAGGCAACAACACTGTTTTAAGGATCCTTTGTCTTCGTGAGCTATCTACTACAGCACCCCATGACAATATGTTGCGCAAAAACTCGCAACGGTTTTAATATAATGACGACAGAGTTGCGGCTGTTCCGTGTGAATTCCCTGCTACTTGAAAACAAAGAAGCTGGCGAACAGCAGTCTTTCGAATCGGCTTTGGCCGTGACTCTGGAAGACTTGGAGTTAAGCTTTTCTTTGTGAAAAGAACAAAGAACGGCACTGAAGTCATTCTTAAAAAAGGAAGATGTGTTCGGAGTTTTGCCGACCGGATACGGCAAAAGTTTAATCTATCAACTAGCTCCGCTTCACCTTCTTCGTTGCTCTGGTTGTTTGTAGCGCTATCCTATTGCGTGCAGAGGGAATTTGATAGACAACTGTTTATCCGCCCCTCGGATTGAGCCCTGCCAATGGTGTGTTCCCAGACCCAACATCTTGATGTGGGTCTAGCTTGTCAACTGCTTGCAACTGTTTGCACTTTTTATACAACAAAATTGTAGAGTGCAGATGTACAGTATGTGAATTGGGACGCACCTCTTGTTTATTCAAATGCTGTATAAATGAAATGTCACACTCAGTATGACATTAGTAGTATTAGCATGGCCGTGATATTCAGAGCAAGCAAGAGCACTTTTGCTCATCTTAATTGTACGTTACGACATTTTGGTTCTTTGTTGGGTCACCATGCAATCTCAGATCTTTCTCCTTAAAGGGATAGTTCACCCAAAGATGAAAATTACCCCATGATTTACTCACCCTCGAGCCATCCTAGGTGTACATGACATTATTCTTTCAAACAAATACAATCAGAGTTCTTCCAAGCTTTATAATGGCAGTAAATGACAGCCCAAAATTTTAAGTCCAAAAAAGTGTCCATCCATAATAAACGTACTCTACACGGCTCCGGGGGGTTAATAAAGGCCTTCTGAAGCACATCGATTGGTTTTTGTAAGAAAAATATCCATATTTAACACATTATAAAGTAAAATATCTAGCTTCTGGCAGACATCCCTCCGCATTCAACTTACTTTTTTGGGCTTCAAATTTTGGCCTGCCATTCACTGCCATTACAATTTGCAATGGATTAGCAGGATATTTTTTTAACATAACTCTGATTGTATTCGTCTCTAAAAAAGAATGTCATATACACCTAGGACGGCTTCAGGGTGAGTAAATTATGGGATAATTTCCATTCTTGGGTGAACTAACCCCTTAAGCAAAGCCTGCCAAGAATCACCAGTTTATTATATTTTGGTGCCTGATTTAAAACTGTTTCTGATAGGCAAGTGGAACCCATTTAATTATGTTGAAACATTACTGAAGTACTGTCCAGATGTTGGTTTTGTCCTGGAAATATTTTCTTATGTGCATACTTAACACTTTATATGCTGTCATTAATATCATGCTAATCTCAACTACAAGCACTTAACAGAATAAATGAAACTGTGCAGACACATTACTAGCATTATGCGCTTCACTAGCTATTCAAAAGGGGCACTTGCTTTCCCTTCAAGATTCAATTCACCATATCTAGGACTTGCCGTATATCTGTTTTGGCACCAATAAATCCAGTCCACCATGTCACCTGGAACATTTGGTTCAAACGGTAGAGCAGTTTCTCTTTGATTTCGTGCCACCACATAAGTAGCCTGATCTCATGCCTGCTACTGCACCAGACGCTTGTGTTTAGAAATGGGAACTGCTAGCTTGTGTTTTTGCCCTCCCTGCTGTTGAATATTCATGGCTGAAATCCCAGCTGGTTGATGAGGCATCCTGGACCAGAGGAGGATGTGGGAGAGAGAGAGAGAGAGAGCGAGAGAGAGAGAGAGAGAGAGAGAGAGAGAGAGAGAGAGAGAGAGAGAGAGAGAGAGAGAGAGAGAGAGAGAGAGAGAGAGAGAGAGAGAGAGATGAGCTACCTGCTTTCTGATGCATAGGTTATTCTTGGAGATGTTCACCCCTAATCATTTAATTTGCATTGACAATTTCCTGCTCTGTTCAGAAGGCATAAAAGAGGATTATATCACTCATATCCACTCTTCTTGTATCCGTATCTCTCTCTCTCTCTCATTCTCTCTCTCCTCCGTGCACTTCTGTAGGACATGCTGAAGGCCATTATTTTGCACAAACCATGCATCTATGATGAGCCTCTGCTCTCTGTGATGCTGGAACATGCTGCACGAGCTTGAAGCTCTCATTTATCGTTGTCATCATATGGGTTTTTATATGTCTGGGCGTTAAAAGAGCACAAGCCAGAAAATCCCACGTCGAGTCTGCTTTATTGGAGGTTAAGCTCTCGTAATGTTGTATCGGGAAAGCAAACATAACGGATTCAAGCAAATGAAGGCGAAGGCACAGAACAACAGCCAATGTCACATGGCCACAGGGTTTTGTGTGACACTTGAACAAATGGCCAATGCATCAAGTTGACATTTCACTTTGTCAGGGCAATGTGCACAACTGTTCGAAGATAAAAAGCTTGAGTTTTCTCAGTCTCAGCACTCATTTCAGATGTACGCAGCGCTGGGCGAGGCAAACCCAACAGGGGTTACCAATTAATACAGCAGAAAGTTCAGAAAGTTGAGAGAAGGCCCTGCAGGACCATCATGCACCTATTTTCTGAAAGGGCACCAGTGTTGTACTGGCTCACTTGCTCCCGAGGCGAAAGAAGACATGATCAAAGAAAGAAACACTTTTTGTTCAATTTAAGTCTGAAATGTGTTAGAGTAGTGGTACAGTTTTTATTTTGCACATGAATTGACCTGGGTTCAAATCCCAACATAAAGGCCCTTCCACACCAAATGTAAATATTTCAAGCTTATGAACCATTTGAACTCCAGGCAGATATACAGTTTATTGCTATGGGTATTCTTTTGTCTCTATTTCTGCATCTGTTTGCACTATCAGCATTTCTTCACAATGTCATTGTTACTGTACTTCATTTTAACATACACACTGTTTTTGAAAGAAGTCTCTTTTGCTCACCAATGCTGCATTCATTTGATAAAAAATACAGTAAAAACAGTATAATATAATAGTCCTACCTAATAGTCTTGTCACTTTTGATCAATGAAATGCATCCTTACTCAATAAAAGTATTAATTCAACGGTAATCTAGAACTTTATTAAATAAGAACAAGGGCTGTCAAAAGATTCCAACTTAATTTAACATTTTCATAGTAGTTAAGGTGTTAAAACATACAGTTCCTTTAGAAGATAAAACTAAATTTGTGTAAATGCTTTTTACATATCTGCACTGATATATATTAAATCAAAATACACTTAATCTCAGTGGATGAATTTGCATTCGCTGATGCGTATTTGTTATGTGTGAATAAAATTCAGGATTTGCGGATGATTCATTTCACTTTTTCACAACACAATTGCTGCTAAAGAGCCATAATACATAATTTATTTAATAATATCTTTATTACAAGCTAAATTGCAGCTGAACTTGTGACATTATTATTTTTTTTTTTTGGAAGCTGTATTCAAAGTTCAGTTGGCTCAAATATCTGTGGTGGTTTGCTTCAGGGTGCCGTGGGAATGGTGGTCCACTGGTTGATGGCTGCACACTGCTGGGGAGTTAAATATAAAGTATTCATGTGCTGAGATTTAATCTGAGCACAGGTTATTTGCCGTGACAGTGCTGATATGTGTTTGATGATAACCAGGAACCAACTTCAATTACACAACCATTTACATCCCAGAGGTCTCCTGGTCTTTGAAGCTCAAACCTACACAGGCAAACACACATACTGTATCCACCTTTCCTGAGTAAACGATGAGCTCCGCCATGAGGAATTCCAACTTCCGCTTAGATGCTGTCATGTTCCAGTCTCCATAGGAACACCATGTCAAAACGGGGAGAAAATAGCATCTGAATGAACTAAAAAGAAACTTTTTGAACATTACTAAAAAAAAAAAATGTGTGCAGGGTTAAGATGTGCTGTTGTTGGCTGCTACATAGCAATAATAAACTGAAGAAATTCTTGGAAAGTATGTGTTTTGAGCCAGTGAATCTGAAGAGAATATCCGTATACAGCACCGTATGCCTTGTATTTTATGCTAGACTGGCCAGAAAAATACTCAAATACTCCCAAAAGAAGTTAAAGGATTAGTTCACTTTTAAATAAACTTTTGCTGATAATTTACTCACCCCCATGTCATCCAAGATGTCCATGTCTTTCTGCAGTCGAAAAGAAATTAAGATTATGGATGAATACAGTCCAGGGTTTTTCTCCATATAATGGACTTCAATGGGCCCCAAATGGTTCAAGGTCCAAATGACAGTTTCAGTGCAGCTTAAAAGGGCTTTAAACGATACCAGACGATGAATAAGGGTCTTATCTAGCGAAACGATCAGTTTCTGCGAGAAGCTGAGCAGTATTTATGCTGTTATTTTTCCTCTTTTCAGACGAACGTTATCATCTCTGAGCTCAGCCATTACTTCCGCTAAGTGAGGTCAAAATAGAGCGTGGTCATAGATGTATACGTAGATACCTCATTAGCGCTTGTACGGATCAATAGAATTAGGCATCTACGATCGATATATCTATGACCACGCTCATATTTTGACCTCACTTAGCGGAAGTAATGGCTGAGCTCAGAGATGATCACGTTCGTCTGAAAAGAGGTAAAATAATAGCATAAATACTGCTCGGTTTCTCGCAGAAACTGATCGTTTCGCTAGACAAGACCCTTATTCATCGTTTGGTATCGTTTAAAGCCCTTTGAAGCTGCACTGAAACTGTCATTTGGACCTTGAACCGTTTGGACCCATTGAAGTACATTATATGGAGAAAAACCCTGGACTGTTATAATCAAAAACCTTAATTTCTTTTCGACTGCAGAAAGAAAGACATCTTGGATGACATGGGGGTGAGTAAATGAACAGCAAGAGTTTATTTAAAAGTGAACTAATCCTTTAAATGTGCACTCTAATCATTTTGAGGACAAAATCCCACAAATTTCATCCCGAATGGGAGATGCATGTAGGATATGAGCGCTCATGTTTTCAGTGCAGGCAGCACCAATACTTTTACGGGTGAGGCATTAACAAAAGACAGTCATTGCTACACTGTAAAGTAATGGCACTGTGGAGCCATGTGCTTTTTAAACCATTTTAATAGGTTTAACATTACATTATCAGCTCAGAAAACACGCTAATTTGACTAGAAACACCGGAGAGTGGAAATGTAAAGCATCATTCCAGTACGAGTTGGGCTAAACTTCCACGTTCAGAAAAAGGTGGATATCAAGGATTAGTATTGCTCGCTTTAAGAAACAATTGAGTATATCAAAAAATTTACATGTTTAATCCAAATGAATGTGTGAATATTTTTACATAAAAAAAACGATTTAATCTAATTTAAGCACAGAATGCATTATTGAGATACTGACATCAAATTATTACATTTATTTTTAGATGAATTTGATTTCTTCGGTTGTTCGAGGCTGTTTACAAGATATCGGTTTAGTATATATTTAGATACTGATGTATCTTGAGACTACAGGTTCATTCAGAATCGTGGTATTGATCCAACTCTGAATCTAATTGATCAAAGGTTTTCACTTTAAAGCATGTATACAGTCATTTCCATTATAGAGCATAGTGGACTCACTCTTAGAAACCTTGGCTGCAGGAGCCTCTGGGTTTCTTTTGCCTCTCTGCTAAGTGACATCTGATCCATGCAGTGCTATCTTTCTCCATCTGATTTAAGAGCCATGTGTTTATGATGCTCCTGCTTTTTCTCTCCACCTTCACTCAAGCATTGATTCCCAGAGGAGTCAAATGTATCCCTAAGCCTTAAGCAGAGTAAACTCGATGGACCCATTAGCATTGCCTCTAGATTTTTCCCTCTTAATAAGCTGGGGATAAAATAAGTGCTGGTGACAGCCTTTATCCCTGACCTGCAGACATCAGCAAATTTTCCCTACCGCCACCTTTTCTCACTCTTCTCCGTTTCTACCGACTTGGACATTGGAAATTTCTCTGTCGAGAGGTGAACTTCTGGATGGAGTGGGCCGTCTGACAAAAAGAAGAAGCTGTGGAACTGTGGAACATTTTTACTGTTTTATTCTGCTTTCTAAAACTATTTTAATTCATTTTAATAATTTATTCTGGTTTTAGTAATATAAAAGCCAATTATCGTAATATTATAATTTTCCAGGATTGGGACACAAGACCTTTCTACCACTTAACCACATTAATGTTTTTGTTTGTTTTGTTTATTTATGTAATTGTGCTGTCTTAGCGGTGTACTGTAAAAACATCTATTTTAGACATAAATTAGAGTTTCTTTTCATTTCATGCGCTTAGCGCATTTGTTGTTTTGCTGTAGATAATATATCTGTTCTTATTTACTTTGATTCTGCCAGTGTTTTTTAGCTTGCCAAGACACAGACAGTCCTTAATGCAAAACGTTTTTTCTTTCTCGTTTTCATATATTGTTTCATCGCTTGTCGGCTTTCAGCAGATAGAGAGATGAGCTCTCCTAATGGTTTTGCTTTGTGTCTGTCTCCTTTGAACCTATGATGAAGAACGTCCCTCTTTTCTTGTTGTTTTTTTTACTAATTTTCCACCAGCAATGGTCTATAAACGCATTCACATTATCCTCTAGCATCACTTCAGTGCGCCAGACATTTGACCTGCTGGTCTAAACAGCAGACTATATGTTTTTAATGATCTATAAATATATACATCATCAAACCAGTGAGACATTTTCCATTATTTCTAGATGAATTATCGAGTTTATTTAGCTTCATTTAGACAGGGTTGCCTTAGAAAACAAATCCCTGTAGTTTATTTTTGTTCAAATGATTTATCTGACTCACCCTAAATCGAGAATATTTGTGATAATGTATCAGGATTTATGCCAGAGGGAATGAGGAATCGAGCACTTTTGTATCTGCAACTTCTAGCAACACGAGCAATCTTCACATCTGTTCAAGATTATAAGATTGTATATGAATCATCAATTTGGACTTAACAAATAATTGCTCAGTCTTGGTTTTGGCCTTGAAATGTGGCTGTGAATTTACAGTAATAAGCCTATGTGTATTTTCAGGTAAAGCCTATGCACCTGAGTTCTACTATGACACCTACAGCGCTCTGTGGCAGAGCAAACCTCGTGTCTACGGCTTCAAACTCCAGTGGACGCAAATGAATCCCAATGCGGTCGACCGTATCATGGCTTATCGACTTGGTATCAAGCAGGTGAGTGTCTGAACACTTACTTAAAGATACTTTTATCAGTGGTATATTTTGGAATTCATACGAGATGTATGAAAGAAATGTGGAAAATGTGTAAGGGTCAATACATGTCCTCACTAAAAAAAGAAGAAAAAATCATGTGCCAAGGTCTTAGAAATGTAATCTTTGTTGATTTTCATTTGGTATACCATTTGAAAAAAAAAATAAAGACTGTAAAAATGTCGGTGTAACCATCAAGTAACAAGTAATAGTAGCCCGCCTTGTTGGCAAATGCTATTTACAGTAAGCGACAATAGTGTTGGGGTAAGGAGCATCGCGGAAAGTTTTTACGCAAATCAAGCCGAGGTTTGAATCCGCCTTTTGCCGAACTCGCTCTACTCCCTTTTCCCATCACATATCAGATCAGAAAGGCGTTTATTTTCAATAAAAAGGAAGAAAATATTCTAAATGTGGAAATAAAGTGTCTAATGTGTGTTTAATAAAAAAAAGTGTTTATCGGTTAGAGGTAGGTTTTGGGAGGGCTTTATTGTCAAGAGATGGTAAAAGTGAGTGGGTCCAATATCATTGGTCTTAAAAACCACAATGGTACCGACGCCCGTGATATATATATATATATATCCGGTTGCATGTTAATTACGTTAAAAGTTAAATTATTAATTAACAATAATTAAATTAAATTGTAAATAAATGAAAAACAGGCTCATTTTATCGGGCTCATTGTATGTATCAAAGGTCTTTTTTTAAAGGTCTTTAGTTGTATTTTTTAAATACATTAATAGATAGGATTAAAAAAAATACCATCATGTCATTTCAGGATATTTTTTAATTAAAAGTTTTAATGTTCTGTTACCCAGAATGCTTGGTTCTATTTTTAAAAGCCACAGTCATTGCAAATTAAATGCACCTTCTCATCTGTGAAAAAGTCTGTGAGAGAAAGGCTGTGCTCATGGCAATATATAATTACATATAGATATGTTCATATCTCTGTTGCCATGTAGCATCCATGCTAATGGTGCATTTGGCCTGTGTGCAGAATGGTGTGCACAGTTGCTTATGAAGGCAGTGCTAAATTAATCCTGAATTAGAACAAGTTTAGTTGTCAACATCCTACCCATATAGGATAAGTCAAGGAACAGTATTAAGATTCATGGGAGACCTGTATGGTTACTGTTGATTTAGTTTAAGTCAGTGAAACAGATACGTTCTGTTTATTGAGTGGGGCTAATATTTGTCCAAGAGCTTTAGCGCTCTCCAATGTGCTGTACTGTTCTGCCTCGGCGCGTGTGGTCACGCAGAGCAGTGTGGTTGTCAATTACGAGTCATCATCACACTGTTCTGTCACCCTCTCCTTCACACTTCCTCTGCTCAGCTGGAATGGCAGCGTCCACGGCCATTTATAATGACATCATGTAGGGTGATTTATTCCTTGTCAGATTCGCCTTTGCTAGTGGCTGCCTACTGGTGCTCAAAGTCAATGCAAAGTACACGTAGCACGTTTTGCCATGCCATATTGTTGTTGTTTTCGCCGTATCCTTTCCTTCCGTTTCGTTTCTATCTCCCACTCATTCTCTCTGGCTTTTTTTCTAGTTTCTAGTTTGCATCCAGGTCTCTGCATTATTAGTAATGTTTACTAGTCTTTACACTCTTTATGCACAAGGGATTGGTGAGCTTTAGATGAATTTTGTGTTTGCACTTGAGCAATATTGGTTTCCAATTCCAATAAATGCAAGGGATGTCCACTACCCTATTTTTACCAACGTCATAGGTGAAAGGGATAGTTAATCCAAAAATGAACCTTCAGTCATCATTTACTCATTCTAATGTTGTTGCCAACAGTATACCATTTGTTTTTCTACACAAAAATGGCAATGTTTGAAGAATTGTTACGGGGTTCCTGTACAAGGACAGTTAATACTGACCAAAAGCTAGCTCCAAAAAGACAATAAAACACAATCAAAATAGTCCATACAACTCGTGCACTATATATACACGTCTTCTGAAGATGCTGACCAAGACAAGATCAAAAATACAGTAATACTGTGAAATATTATTACAGTTTAAAATAACAGTTCCGATGGTTCCGACTTAGTTACGTATGTAACCCTCGTTCCCTGAAGGAGGGAACGGAAACCTGAGACGTTTTCTATTTTAATATGATCTAAAATGTAATTTATTCCTGTGATGGCAAAGCTGAATTCCTCCAGTCTTCAGTCACATCAAAAATCATTATAATATGCTGATTTGCTGCTCAAGAAGAATTTCTTTTGTGTGCTGCTTAATACTTTTGTAGAAACTGTAATACATTTTTCTTTGATGAATAGAAAGTCCAAAAGAAAAACATTTATTTGGAAAATAAACCTTCTTAATATTATTGATGTCTTTACTGTCACTTTTGATTAGTTTAATGCCTCCTTGCTGGGTATTAAAAAAAATCTTACTGAGCCCAAACTTTTTGAATGGTATAGTATATTTTAGGTCCTGTAACTGGTGACATTATTATTATTATAAAAAAAATTTTGTTGCAATTTTATTAAATCATTTTTGTTCACTAGCTACTTTTAAAGGCTCCTACAGTGCGACAAATTACTCTTTCAAAGTACAAATCTCTCAATTTATATGAGTTCATAAAGGCTACATGTATAATAATTATAACAATCTGCAAAATGGTGTTTAAAGTGGTTGTGGATGCAGTATAGCATGTCACACTACAGCATGCCACCCCAACTGCATTGTGTCCTCTGGAGTGTAATGATCTAGTGGACGGACTGAAGAATCAGAAAATAATAGAATCCATGCCTCCCATAATGGCCCAAGTAATGTAGCTGTTGATTTCCTCCATTAGATTTGCTAATAAATAATTGAAAGCGTGTAGCAAAAACTTTTTTCAAAAGATGCACATCACAGGCTTGAAAAGAAAAGACTCTATCCATTTGAATTCAGATGATCTTCATTTCCCAGCATCTGTCACGTCTCATATTTACCTTTATCAGCAGAAAGCATTTCATTCATTAACTCTAAAAGAGAAATAACAGCATGCGTGTCATTTGCACTATAGAGAGGACACCTTGTACTATCCTTGATGACTTCCCAACTGAAAGCACACCTGGCACTGCAAAGAGAAAGAGAGAGAGTCAAAAACAAGAGAAGGGGCAGAAAACTAATTAACAGCTGTGTCCAGTGGGATGAAGCTGCTGTAATAAGATAAGCTTTACAGGAGAAATCAAGGATGGGACCCCAGCGAACAGAGGTTAGCTGTGTGAAGCGATTGCGGGGGCATCCTTTCTGTGCTTTTGTGTGTGTCTGTGTGCACGTGTGGGTGTGGAGCTGTGTTTTGTGCCTGCAGTGGGTGGTGATTGACTCATCTGTTCTGATCATGATGGAGGAGTCTGGCCTCTTCGTTAATTTCGTATATTCTCCCTCTACACGGCCTCTGCGCATCCTTTTTTGTTCACCAACTCTTGTTCTGCAGTTTATTTGTTCTGTTTAACATGCCGCTTTTCCCCTACGTGCTCATC
Source organism: Gobio gobio (assembly GCF_949357685.1). Taxonomy (NCBI): domain Eukaryota; kingdom Metazoa; phylum Chordata; class Actinopteri; order Cypriniformes; family Gobionidae; genus Gobio; species Gobio gobio. Next base: position 15,505,979 of record NC_137106.1, read on the forward strand.
CATCATGCTGTCTCGCCTGGTCACCTGTCGACGTGAGCGCCTTGCAACGCTCTGTGGGCTCTTCGCCCGCTTTGGCTAGTGACATTTCCAGGACGCAACGGGCATGGGAAGTCTTAGCCTGACAATCCTAAACGAGAGGGTTTGGAGTGTGCACTAGCTAGCGGAGACACTGCCAGCCAAGCATATTAGGCAGCGCTTCAGTGCCTAACCCTGGGACGGGCAATTTCACTGTGGGGGTCTGGCGTGTTTATAGATCCCCTAGGAATGAGATTGCTTATCCTTGCTTTTTATAGCCTTCTTGTGCTATATTAACACTGTTTGAGGCTGTGAACATGCACGGAGTAATAAATATGATGATTTTGAATAACTCTTTTTTCTTTTTATGTCATTTCTAGTACAAAAAAATGACATAGTGTAACCTCCGACAAAGATTCTTAAATGTATGTTGTTTAACACAAGGCTTGGTGTATAACAGGCTTTTAGACTGATTGCTTATTATTTCCTTTTATTCTGTTTAAAATCATAGTGGAGAGACATGTGTACCCAATGAAAGAGATTCAATAAGAATCAAAGCAGTGGTAAAGATACATTACGATTGATTCAATCACAAAAGGTAGTAAAATACACCTTCTGTGATCATTCTGTCTCTGATTTCATGACTCTCTCAGTGTGTTAATGCATGTTGAAAAAACATACACTTTATATATTGATATAGTTTTATATAATTTAATTTCCCTGCTAACTTTTTATGGAACACTGGCTAGGCGGTTAATGTAGTATGTAGTATGTGCATATACAGTCTGGCTCAAAAGTTTACACACCACTTGCAGAATCTGTGAGTCATTTTAACAAAATACAAGAAGGATCATAAAAAATCCATGTTATTTTTTATTTAGTACTGTCCTGAATAAGATATTTTACATAAAAGATGTTTTCATATAAACCACAAGACAGCTGAATTTATAAAAATGACCCTGTTCAAAAGTTTATGTACCATTGATTCTTAATACTGTGTCATTACCTGGATGATCCACGACTGGGTTTTTCGTTTTTTGTTCATGAGTCCCTTTTTTGTCCTGAGCAGTTAAACTGGCCAATTTTCTTCAGAAAAATCCTCCAGGTCCTGAAAATTCTTCAGTTTTCCAGCATCTTTTGCATATTTCAACCCTTCCCAGCAACGACTGTACGATTTTAAGATCCATCTTTTCACCCTCAGGATAATGGAGGGACTCAAACACAACTATTAAAAAAGGTACAGACATTCACTGATTCTTCAGAAGGAAACACGGTGCATTAAGGTAAATCGTACTTAATTTGTCTTCCGGGAAACATGCAAGTATCTTCTGTTAGTGGCCCCAAAGTAAATAACTAATGAGTTTTACAATGGAAATCAATCTATCCAAAAACGTACTTTAGTTCGACAATAACTTTTTTTTCCAGAGCTGCTGTACAGCCAAAACAATCTCTCTTCCATTCATTTCCTGTTATCACTGTAAAGCTGCTTTGAAACCATCTGAATTGTAAAAAGCACTATATAAATGAAGGTGACTTGACTTAAGTGTTGCTTCCAAAGGGCAGTACTGAATAAATAAAAAAAACGTATATTTTAACAAAATAAGACAAATTTGGACATCTTCATCCTGTTCAAAAGTTTTCACCCCCTGGCTCTTAATGCACCGTTTTTCCTTCAGGAGCATCAGCGAATGTTTGAGCCTTTTTTAATAGTTGTGTTTGAGTCCCTCCATTGTCCTGAATGTGAAAAGATGAATCTCAAAATCATACAGTCACTACTGGAAAGGGGATTAAATATGCAGAAGATGCTGGAAAACTGAAGAATTTTCGGGACCTGGAGGCAGAGTCCTGCACGGGTTCGGGTACTCGCTGGTGTGTAACTGTGGTAGCAAACCAAGCACAAGCAGTTCTATCGAACAGTATTTTTCAAAAGGGGACATAATTGAAGGTGCCTCGCAGAGATGATAAGGACACATAACCATGTTCTTCATGATGTAGCCTTTTGACAGCTTCGGCTGAAGTTGTCCTTGTATTAATGGTCATGTAATAACTTCTGTATGCTGGCAATAAACATTTTTGTAGGTGTGTCTATAATGTGATATGCTAAACTGATTTTATTTTTGGTGCGGGTCGGTGTGGATTTGCAAAATCGGACCCGTGCAGGACTCTGCCTGGAGGATTTTTCTGAAGAACATTGGGCTGTTTAACTGATCAGAACAAACAAGGGATTCAAGAACAACCATCACAAAACAAAACAAAACAGAAAACGAAACAGTATTAAGAATCAAGGGTACATAAACCTTTGAACAGGGTCATTTTTATAAATTCACCAATTTTTTTGTCTTGTATGTATAAACATCTTTTATGTAAAATATCTAATTCAGGACAGTACTAAATACAAAATAACATGCATTTTGTATGATCTTGTTCTGCAAGGGGTGTGTAAACTTTTGAGCAAGACTGTATATAATATAAATGCTAAACATTTTAACATCAGCTATTTATTGGCAATGAAAATAATTACTGGCTTATCTGTATCAGCCATCGTTTCTATATCAGTGCATTCCTAATTGAACCTGATATTAGTACAGTAGCATGTGTAAACGGTTACAGGTTACTGTAGTTGCTTTAGTTAGATTTTTTGTTTGTTTGTTTGTTTTTTCATTTTATGTTGCAATGTAACTGTGATAGACATACAAACCAATGGAGATTTTGCAGACTTCCCATCTCAAGCGTGGTCTTCAAGGATTATTAAAGCCACTTGAGCACTGGTCTCACAGCAGCAGTAAAGGGCAGCATGCAGCCATAGTTATGAACAGCCCTAATGTTTCTATGACCTCATTTTTCACTATACAGCCTACGTACTTGAAGTTTAACGAGCCCTCTTAATATTTTTTCTGTGCATATGGCACTTAACACGCTGTTGTAAAAGTCATCCTAATTTAGATGAACTTATAAGGTCACCACTGTAGTGCTGCAAGTTGCCTCAGCTTTATGTTTAGCTTTATGTATATAGCACTTTGTAGAAATGTTGTATAACGATTCATCTTTAATTAAAGGGATTCCAGAGTTTACTTTAATGGGAATTAAGTGTCTTTAATTATATTGTTTTTAGCACTATCTTTAGCTCCCAGGCTAGAGGAGAAATGGAAGCCTATTTTACTGCTGCAGTCCAACATTGTTTAGTTCTCCAGGCGTGGTAAAGGCATTTGCACAAAAAGCTTTCAAATCCACATTATAGAAATCTAATTCCTTCGAATTCCAGATGGAAGACATAAACCAAATTTGGCTCCTAAAAGTGTGAGGTATACAAGATGTTCGGTGTGGAAAATACTCATATTGTTTCTAATTTCCAAAGCCTCTGTTATTGTTTCTTTTTTTCCTCCGGGCCTGAATTCCAGTTCAGGAAATATTTCATATTCAAGGTTTCACAGAGTTTGTTTCCTCATTTTAAATTACAACTGTCTGCTTATCACAAGTAAATAAATATTATAATTGTCAATCAATGCCAAATGAAGCTCCTGTGGGATGGCAAGTGACCCTCGGCCCCCCGTTTTGCCCCCAAGAACTTCTAGTAGAGTGTTTATATTGCATTCATGCTGTAAGTGTGTCATCATATCTCTGCAATATTTCAACAGCATTGTAAGAATCTCTCTATTGATCATCCTTTCCATGTACTGCTGAGATGAAGCCTTTTACCTCGGGCTGCTTCAGGGATTTTGTTCCACTTTACTTGCTCACTCTAACTTTAACATGGTGAATATGCCTGAGCTACTTTAGTTTTTAAGTAAACACAAGTTTAAAAAAGTACAAACACAAATTTAAAGGTCAAATGTGCTGGCTTTTTATTTAGATGTTAAAGTACTCCTATTGCCATTTAAATGTGCAGAGACAATCAACTCCTTAAAGCAGGGTTTCCTAAGCTGGAATTTGTGAGGGAACTGTTGGGGGTTTGTGAGTTGATGAAAAATGAATCATTAAATAAAAATAAAATGTAATATATTTTATTTGTTTACCTGCATCTCATGTGACCATTATATGTAATTGCAATATTAACTTAAAATCTCTGGGGTTACTTCAAGTAAATATTTTAGGTGAAAAGGCTTCGTCTGACAACAAAGTTTAGAGGTCCCTGTTTTACCGAATGTTTTACAGAGTGTAAACACTCTGTGATGTGTAATGTAAAACATTACTCTGTATGATATGTAGCTTGACCAAAGTCATTTGGGTCTGGATGTAACGCAACTGCTCCGAGACACAAAGGCTGAGAATCCAAACGCAGCTTTATTAAAGGATAATCCACAATCGTAGTCAAAAAACTGGCAAAAGGTCATACACATGCAAGCAGTCCAAACAGGCAAACAAGACAGGAGAGACAGGCAAAAGGGTAATCCACGAACAGGCAAGTAATCCAAAACCAAGAGACAAGAATCAGGGAAAACGCTCAGAAATGCAGTTATCCAACAAACAAGACTTCGCAATGAATAAATGATATAACCAGGCTTATATATACAGTATATGAGGTAAACAGGGTAATGAGACACAGGTGGATGTAATCAATGAGTCCGGGCCAAGGATTATGGGAGATGTAGTCCTTGATGGAGTGACAGTCCGGGGTGGAGTGCCCTAAAGTGGTAATCAGGGGCACTCTCACTGGTGAATCATGACACTGGACTGCATATAAAAAAGTATATATTTAGTTGGGAATTAACTACTTTATGTAGTTTGCATACTTTTTCTAATTCATCCAGTAAAAAAATGTCTGATGCATTTTGCTAACAAAACTGAAATTCATTTTAACATTCTGGCAAGATCTAATCTGATTGGCTGATTTTACACATCTATGAAGTATGGGCATAAACAAAGCTGTCTTTTGTACTGGAAATGGAAAGTTTTAATGTTTTTTTGGCATCAAATATTTGAAAGTAGATTTTTGTTTAGGAGACACTAGTAGACACAATAAAACATGTCCTTGTTGTACAATGATAGTCAATGGGGTTTAATGTTTTGGTCTCCACTGAGTTTCATTGTATGGACAAAAAATGTTTTTGTGTTTCACTGAATACATAAATGCGGAAAAGAAATTCTAAAAGCCCTTGTCGTGTGATGACAAATGACTCTATTCTGTTCAATTCAAAAAAGTCTGACTGAGTTAGGTCGCCCTCCGCCTGCCATCCCTTCTGAACACTCACATAGTGCTTCTTTAGTAGTGAACTCAGCAGGGTGCACTTATCAGATCTCTTCCCTCTCATGACTTCCTCTTTTCCCCTCTGGTTTAAAATCCTGTACTGTTCACCTTCATAATTCCCCCTCTGATAACTTAACGTCTGTCTCATTTGTTCTCTTACACATCTAGATCAGTAGCATGCACTTGTCTTCTGAAATGAGGAGGCTTTGATTTCAGGAGGTCTCTTTTCTGTTTTTTATATTTCTTATATGCCATCCAGTGAACACCTTTTACAGTAAGTTGCACTATCAACAAGCAACTAATACTACACTATTGTGAATATTTCAGTTCATATGAGCATGCTATTTACAGAATTGACATACACTACTTTACTATTAAGTTTGAGATTATGAAGATTTTGGGATCAGATAAGTTTTATTCAGCAAGAATGCATTAAGTTGATCAAAAGTGACAGTAAAGCATCACAGGAATAAATTCAATTTCTTTTAAAGGTCCCATGGCATGGATTTTTTATTTCATTTTATAATGTATTCTGAGGTGTACTTATATTGTTAGTATGATTTTTACATCATAAAATGTCATAATTTAGAAATAAAAGGCATTTTTTCTATACTGATGTTTGCCCTCTGGCTGAATGCCCTGTTTCAAGGGGCGTGTCTGCTGTGATTGGCTGACATATTTGCATTTGAAATGAGTATTATATCTTGTAGCGGAGGGGGCGTGGTTTAACGAGGTCTACGAGGCACAAGACTGCCAGAGAGACAGATGGACCTGAGTTCACTTCTCATCAGTTCTCTCAGCACATCTCAGTTCAGTGAACTGTTGTAGTTACTTGCATATACTTCAGGTTATTAGTTTATTTCTAGTCGGAAGGGCTGTCACTCATGTCAGAAAGTTAGTAACTTTAGTAAATTATGGATCAGCGCTGACTCGAGACGCGAACCGTTTAGAACGATTCAGTCCAATTTGGTGAACTGGTTCGACCGGTTCACTAAAAAGAACCAGTTCAAAAGAACGATTTGTTCGCGAACCGGACATCACGGACCAGAGACGGAGCGATTGCTAACAAAGTTATATTGTTACCTGTCTATGATTGTAACTACCGAGTTGTGAGAGTGCTGTCAGCGCGAGTTTATTTTGTTTGTATCTGAGAGTTCTGAATAAACACGAGTCCCAGTCACGCCAAGCACGTCTTCCTCCTTATTCTACCAACTTTGTAACACATGTAGTGTACCATTACAGCTGTCGAGATGAACGAGTTACGAGTAAGTGTTGATTATAGCATTATTTTTAGATATTTTCCTATCATATGAATAGCGTCAGTGACGCGCATTGAGTACACAGCGCAAACAAAGACACAACAGTGCAATAATCGAATGTAATCCAGTTTATTGTGGGGATAGCTGGCTAGCCTAGCCCGGATACCCCGCGCTTACCCCCCTTCTGCTTAATCTCGCGCCGCGTATGGCGCCTCCGCTGTGGGCTAGATGCAGTACTGGGGGTCGGTGATGTTGAAGGCCAACTGGTCAGTGCAGCCCGAGCTTCGGCGTGCGTGAGGTTTATCTCTAAAGATGTGGCTCTACCCATGTTGAGCAGAAACTCACCACTGTATGCACATTTTAGAACAGATAGACGCGATGAAGACGTACAAAAACACTGACTCACAAGATAGAAAACACCATGGGACCTTTAAAACATGGCTACTTTAGACATTTACTAACTAAAAGTAACTTTGCAACTACATATCAACTAACTATGGCTGGACCAGAATATTTGAATATTCGTTCGGTGGGTTGGTATTCGATTTTCAATTTTGGGATTCGAATATTGTTTTTTTTGTTTTGTTTTTGTTTTTCTCGCAGACCTGGACTGGTGGTATAACCAGTACTGTTTACCAGGGCCCCAAGGGGAGAGAGGGCCCTTGAAAAGTCTGGGAAATATTTTATTTTACCTGGATATTTTCATTTCCTAATTAAATTTCATAATGAATGTCGGATGAAATGTAAAGTTAGTGTATTGGCTGAATAACTTGGTTGATTGACTGACTACATTTTGTTAACAAAAAAGGAAAGACTATCTAAGGTCTCACGGCCCATCTGCACACATTTTGTTAATGCTAGTTAGTTGAGCATCTGGTGGAGCGCAAACTTCTGCTGTATTAATGTCTTTCTCAAAGAAAGCCAAATCCGGCCACCAAAAAAGACAGGAGAAGGAAAGAAAACAAAATGAGGGGAAACAATTGGTAGCTGACTTCTTTTCAAAGACAGGTGATCACAAACTAGAACATACAAAATCTATAGTGCTAAACTGCTTGAATATCTCCGCGATCGTTAGTGCTAAAAATTAACTGAGACAACCCATTGACAAGTTTCCCCCCCCCCCTCCCTCCCATCTCAATAATTAGAGATTCTTGCACTGCTCTCCAGCACTCCATTACGCAGCGCTCTGTATGTTAGGATGACAAAAAGGTTTAAAAGTAAACATTTGTCCTGTCTGGCTCAGGTCTAACGGCGCTCGTCAATGTCAAAATGATTGAGATGGCCATTCAAATCAAAGTAGGCGGGGTTTATGTTCTCTTTTGGCTCATGCACAGACAAGCGTGTCAATCTATCGCTTTGCATTCCTTCCGGTGGAAACACAAAACAAAATACACACAAACGTCTCCATGCACTTAATATACAATCATTGAACATCTTTGATTTTAATGAAGAAAAAAACTGTATGAGGGCGGATTAGAACCTGTAACTTTCGACACGGTTTACAAAAACTCTACCACCAGACCACTAAGGAACCTAAGTGATAGCAGCGGATTTATGTATTTATTCACTAAATAAACAAACTGCACACAAACAATGCTGTTTGCATATAACACACATAATAGCCTAATTTCAAACATGTTTAATTTTAAATTAATAGGCTATAATATCTAAAATGAGCAATAATAGGCTAATCAGTCATAGGTGGCTTGGTAGCTCATAGTTAGCTACATATCATGTCAACATTAGATTTATTTCAGATATGGCATTAATATTATAGGCTATACTTCAGTGGCATTTACTGCTGGGGAAACTCCAATGTCATGAATAAGCTATGTGTTCCTTTTGGAACAAGGGGGCCCATCAGGACTGCCTATGCATAGGGCCCGGGATCTTGTACTACGCCCTGGCGCTTGAATATGTTTACATTATAAAGTCTGGCGAAATACAATACTCATTTTCTTTTCTTTTTTTTACAATTATCTTATATCTTAGCCGTTTTAATAGGATGGACAGAACCCAACCTCGCTATACTTAATAAATATATTTGCTTCTTCTTAGCCTAAGTGTTCCCTGCAATGGAGTATTCTCTGTCTAGAGCGCACAACTGCATGAGCTTATATGGAAGAAGAAGCACATGCCTGAGCTTGCATTTTGGGTTAAGCTGCGTTGGTTTGACATTGTGGAAAATAGAATAATAGAATAATAGAATAAATGTATTAGCCTTTTTACACATTAGGGATGTGATGGTGAGAAAATGTTCCCTCACCGTCACATTACAATGGCTTATGCCGTGCGCATTTTAGTTTCGGTTTAGAATTAGTGCCAATTTCAGGGGCGGGTTGCTCTTATGGTGGGTTCATTAGCCTATTATTCTTAATGAAAAACACAATAACAAAACAGTACAATGACACTCCCTTAAATAGGCGCTTTTACATTTCGCATTATTGAAATCAAATCTTCCGCGATCATCTTGTCAGTCATTCAGCTTCTCACTCTCGTGATGAATGAAATCTGACTCCGGCTGCTGGTCTGTGCTGCGACTCTCGTTCAGCTCAAGCTGCATGTTCAGTTTTGTTTTTAATCTGTTCTCTAACTGAACTAAATTATTTTTGCTATTATAAAATATCAAAATGACGGTGCGGGCGGTGCCGCAGTGGGCAAGTGTTTGTGACGTACAAGTGGAAATTTCTTTCCTTAGTGATTACCCAGATACGTAATCATTAAAACAATGTTGAGTCAGTGTTGATGCGTCAACGCCAATTACATTGAATTAACGTTACAAAGTGATGTTGCTTCAGCCTCACTCTTGCACCCTCAGTTAATGTTGAAGCAAAACTGAGATTTTAACCACAAATCAACAGTAATACCATTGATTCAACATTACAAAGTGATATTTTTTCAACATCACTTTTGCACATTACAAAGTGATATTTTTTAACATCACTTTTGCAACACTGTATCAATGTTACCATGCTGTCTGGGTAGGTCCATTTCCTCCAGTTTGGTTGATTAGGGGACATGATAGGCAGGCGTTATCGCACTAACAGGGTAACCAACCAGTCGCAGATGACTATCGAGTGTCTGCCATTTCTCAATGTAATCTCACTGAAGGCAAAAGCCTTCTGAAAGCCTTCTGAAACCCAGCCCACTGGTGTTGCTTTTGAATTATTCAGTCACATATTTTGTGATATTTGTTATATTTTTGGTTATATTTGGACTCCTTATAGAAAACGCCACTTATATACATAAACGCACACATAGAGTACACCCTTTTCATGCTAATACATCAAGCCTTCCATCCACAGTAAAGATTCAAGCACACTCTTCTGCACTTTCATGGACACTGTTTCACACTGAGAAGCACACAATTGCTGATGTGTTTCTCTTTCAATCTGTGACGTAAATGACAAAAGGCCACCTTTTCAGTCTATAAATTGTTTGTGCAGAAGGACAGTGTGCTAGGATACAGTTCCACATTTACAGTACCGTAACAAGAATATATGAATCTCCATTGCAGTAGAGGATTTGTGTTGGTATTGTAGCAAACAGCACTCTGCAGTCATCAAACTGGCCTGCGGGCTAATTCAAAGACTTGGCATCGACGCATGGCCGTTCTCTGGAAATATGCAATTTACATCACACCGGATGAAGTATCTAAAGGTACCATGTCCTTGGGCCTACGTGTGGGCTAATGCTAGCATAAAACCTTATTTACAAACGTATCTCGTTGCCATTAGTGTGCATTATGACAAAATAAGTCTTGTGTGAAGTCTTATTACTAGGGGGCATGCTGGAGTGGTTACACTAATGAAAGCTATTCATATTTTGCGTGCACAGCACAGGTAAGAGTGTATGTGCATATTGTTATTCCAGATTCTAATATCTCACTCTTTTTCGAGTTGGAGCTCAAGTAAATGTCCATTTTTCAGTCTCTGCTGTTAAAAAAGAAGGAAACTGAAGCAAATATCAACAGGGGATATTTCTTTGTGTCATGGTTCTAAACTGCATTAGAAATGCAGCGGACACAAACTGACATTAAGAGCATAAATTAAGGGTCGGTTTGCATCGCTTGACTGCATTTGTGGACGGGTTAGTCTATATTTAGTCATCCTGTTGTTCATATATCCCAGTAAAGAGAGTAGACAATGCTTAGGCGTGCAATTGCATGCTTCCCAATGGATACGTCGAATAAATGACGTTTCTATGTTTAGCATTTGCCTTACACGTAACTCATGCATACTGTAGATATAAGCAGAGTTTTAGTGCTGCAGGGTGGAAGTACTTAAATATGCATTAAGGAGGTTTTGAGATGCTCATAGATCAGCACCGCTTCGCCTTTTGAACTTCCAGCTGAACCTGCTGTGAGGAAAGTTTTGGTTTAATTCACAAAACCTTCTGTTTGAGATCAGCACATCTTCACCCTTGACCCTGTTCGTAATTAAGCTGGCTATCCAAATAATTTGATTTCATAAACGTAGTATATTAACATTTGCTAAGAGTTCTTTTATTAACTTTTCTAAGGTTGCCCCCAAGTATGCAGTGAAAAAAAGAATCATCATAATTTGCTTTAATTGCCACGTTTTGAATTGCAAATCAGCTCTTTTTTTCTTAGATATCTTCGATCAAATACTAATGAGGTTCTTATTTACACAAAATATAATTTCCTTTCTCCCATGTGGAGTTGATGTATCTCAGTGCACAAAAAGGTGTTTAGGTTACAATTTGCATAAGGGCAGAATGTCTTGTTCTCTTTCTATCAACTCCCCCCTTCCTCCCTTCATCCCCAACTCCTTCTCTGCTCGTCTTTATACAACAAGATTTGCTGAACGATGTCATGAATGAGAAGTGAGCCCAGTTGCCATAGCAACAAGCCATTTTACCTCCGACCGGCAACATATATTACAATGCAGAACAAAAAAGGTAGGACAAAACGCGGCAAAAGTACTTTCGATGAGAGCAGGTGAATGGGGATGTTTTTACTCTGTGTTATACTTGAATCGCAAAGACAGTTGTTATTTAGTGAGCACACACCTTCTTGTGTAACCAGCTAGTTCCAGTACCACTAGAGAGATTGTTTGACCTTTCCTTTTATTCATAAGAAAAGCGAATGTTGAGTGCTGATGTAGCAGTGCTGTAGAAGTTCATGTAGATTTTCATTCAGTCTGACTATGATTTTTTAGTGCTGATATTCTAAGTGAGGTATGTTTTTCCTATGTTCACCATTGGATTACAGGGGCAGTTCCACTTAAAAGGTTAACACTCTGTGTGCGTGTGCGTGTGCGTGTGCGTGTGTGTGTGTGTGTGTGTGTGTGTTTCAAATTAACCTTGCGTTTTGAGGATAATGTTTCTCTGTTTCTCTGACCAAAATAAGGAGGGTTGTATTCATTTCTCTGATGATGGTATTTGAATAAAGGTCATGTTCAGAAGAAGAGAAATGTCAGATTGGTATGTAATGCAGAATAGCCAAAAATGCCTTAAAGTGTGCTGTGTGCTCAAATGTGTCGTAATTGAGCTTGGTTTGTTTCGTCATCAAAATTCTTGCCAAACTGCAACAAACCTAAGATTTACTGAAAGGGGAAAGGATGGACGGTTCAGAGTACAGATGGTTTACTGAAAAACCAGGAGGGAAACTATATTTGGAATTCTTAAGCTAAGATAATGAGGAGCAGATGAAAATTACATTATAAAAATATAATAATGCTTCTCTCACGAGTGACCATAAAGAAAGCCTTTGGCGTCAAGCCTCTGCTGATTGTGAAACTTCACATTTTCCTTCTGCTGTTGGGAGCTTTGCCACATGCCACATGTCTGAAAGTGTTGTGACGAACCCTGTCGTGATGTGTATCCTGACAAAATAGATTACCAGCCTGAAGTGAAGTACCAAATGCTGTGCCATTTTACCAGTACTGTAGGTGTACATTTAAAGGGATAGTTCAGCTAAAAATGAAATTTCTCTCATTATTTACTCACCTTCGTGTCATACCAAAGATATGTGTTTTTCTAAGGAGATTTTTAGTCTACTGTTCATTCTGTTCAGTGAATGTAGAGAATGGAGACCCCTGTCAGATCTTAAATCCAGAGGCGGACAGTAGCAAAGTATTTTTACTTTCTACTCAAGTATATACTTTATCAGCGTTTTCCTTTGAAAATGTTTTACTTCACTACATTCCAAAGCATAATATATAATGTCATACTTTTTACTGCACTACATTTCATAAATAAAAGTTGTTGTTCTTGGTAAAAACTTTGAATTATTTGGTTACACTTTATTTCGATAGTCCACTTTAAACATTCTACTAACTATAAGTAACTTTGCAACTACATGTCAACTAACTGTCATTAGAGTATTAGTTGACTGTCAGTAGACTGGTAGGTTATGGTTAGGTGTTAGGGTTCGGGTTAGTAGAATAAGTTGAATTGTAGCTGCCAAGTTACTTATAGTCAGTAGAATGTCTGTTGAGGGACCAACAAAATAAAGTTTTAGTAAATATTAATCAGACAGTCTACAAATACTCTAATGACAGTTAGTTGACATGTAGTTGCAAAGTTACTTATAGTTAGTAGAATGTCTAAAGTGGACTATCAAAATAAAGTGTTACCAATTATTTAAAGCTACACTGTGTGATATTTTCCCCCATCTAGTGGTGAAAAGGTATATGACCATCCAGTGAATTTTAGTTTCTGTTCCTCTCAATTCCGATTTCGTTTCAACTCCTACGGTGGCCGATTTAGTCCAAGATTAACATGGCTTCCAGTTCGACCTCGTCCACATTCGACACGGGGCCTGTGGGATATGCTGTGCGCAGTGGGATGGTTGGAACTCAACTGGCCTAATTATTCGGCTAGAAAGAACTGCAGCTAATCCAGAGTGAACTTTGATGATAGTAATGTTTATTCAGTCATCCAATTGCAAGGCATAAACAGGTTTGTGTGGATATGTACATAAATGTGGTTTCTGTGAGAGAACAAATAAGGATGGTAAATATACATACGCAGTTAAGAACTGTATAACTATACTTATAAGTTACATTTGTATAATGTAACCGTAAACCAGAGCTTATTGTACCATATATAGGCGCTAAATGCAGCTGCATTAAAAGGAGCGGAGCTGCCGCCGCTGCTGCTAACAAGCGGTGTCCGGTTACAAAAGTGTGTGCGCCGCTTTAACCTTAGCACTGCAGTGCGCTCTGTATAACAATTGTTAATATGCCGATCAGACCTGATACATATTTCCATCAACATACATTACAAGCAAATATTTTCTATAAACGAATAAACATTGTTGATAACAAAATAACTGAATGATTATTCAAATAGGTGAGCATTACGTATGTTGACACAAAAATACTTCTGAGGTGACATCAACTGAATTACGCGATGACACACTCTGAAACACATCTACAATGACAATAACTATTATTACTTACAGAGTTATTAACGCACAGAAATACCAGACAAAGAAAAACAGACTTTTGAGGAATAAACAAGCCAGGAAAACTCTGTATAACTCTGTTACTGGACGCTGCTGAGATGAAAACTCTCTGCACATGCACCAGACAAGTCTGAACAAGTTGACGCGCACATGCGCGAGGCAGAGAATTTTGTACAGTGCCATCGAGTATTAAAACCGGTTAAAACGCGAAAGGCGAAGCTTGAATTTACGGGTATGTCCCTCTTTGGCTAATGTACTTTCAAGATGGAGGGGCAACATGGCGACCACCGTTAGATCCCATTACCTTATGTATTTTCAATGGCATATTATAAACTTACGAGAATACTTTATTACTTGAAAGAAGTAAATATACATTAATGAGCACATATATTTTTGAAAGAACTAAGTGTTTTTAGCTAAGAATAGACTAAAAAAGTTAAACAGTGTAACTTTAATTACTTTTACTTGAGTTAAAATATACAGTACTACATGTTTAATGTAATTACGTATTAAATGATATTCAGTATGGAATGTAGTGCAGTAAAAAGTATGACATTATGCTTTGGATTGTTGTGAAGTAAAAGTTTTCCAAAGAAAAACACTTGAAAAATGTACTTAAGCAGAGTAAAAATTCTCCACTACTGTCCGCCTCTGCTTAAATCTCATATGTGTATGATTTAAATATGTGGGTTTGTCAAAGCTATTTACAAGACATAATTGTCAAACCTGCCATGATACGTCGCCAGATTTGAACATATACAATATAATGTGATTGTGATTGGTTAGCTGCTGCAAAAGAAAAGATTATCAGCTATTAATTATTTAAATGTTGGTCTTTTTATCAAAAAAGTCTCATGCAGGTTGCATTTAATGGATCAAATATACATTATAGTTTAAAATAATATTTTCAGCAGCCATTACTACTATCCTTCCAAAAGCGTTCTAATACGCTGATTTGGTGCTCAAGAAGCAATTGTGCCATTTAATATTTTTTGTGGAAAATGTGCTAATATTTTTCAAGAAGAAATGTATTAATTTCTTTTAAAACTGACCCCAAACTTTTCAATGGTAGTTTATGAGTTGTATGAGCTTCTTTGTTGTTGTTTTTTATTATTTTATTTCATATTTTAATTTTATTTTTTGGAGCTTGACAACCCCATGGTCATCATTCACTTTTATTTAATAGAAAAAAATAGCAGCATGAACATTCTGCGTAACAGTCCCCTTTTGGGAAATCAGAAAATCATAAAGGTTTGGAATGATATGAGGGTGAGAAAAATAATTAATTGCATGATAAAATTATATTCCTTTTATCATGCCATATAAAAGTTAATAAAGTATTAAGCTGAAGTATTTTTTTAGTTATTTGCACATCAGGGGCGAGGCCAGAAATCAGTGTTCCTTCATAAAACAGTGTGTGGCAAATTATCAGTCAAAAAAAGCAGCAGTTTCAAGTTCAAAGTTACAAAAAGTAAATAAGAAAGAATCTACATGAATGAATTAATTAATATATGGTCAGACAGTTGCATGTGTCACTATTAACATTTTACCAAAATCGAGCACAAATGGAGTTATGAGGTTTTAGGCCAGCGGATTTCTGAGAATGTCAGAGATTCATGCTTTGTCCGTCATTACCGCCGCATCTGAGGCAAGAAGTGCATTACATTTTCATCAACTTACAGGTTATAAAGTTTCCTGTAGCTACGCAGGCATTTTTTTTCTGACATTTGGCCAAAATCTCATGTTATTGATTTTTTAAGATGAAGTACTACACATGGATGGAACTTGATGACAAATGCTAAACTAAGGGCCCGTTCACACAGGACACGTTTTGCTTTGAAAATGGGGAAAATGGGAAAATAGGGGGGGAAACATAAGGTCTCGAGATGTGTTTTTTAAAAGTTGAACTGATTTTAACTTAAGCGCCACGTTTTTGGTATTCTGTCAGGTGTAAGTGAGTAGAAAAGGGAGAGAGGACTCATTTGCATGAAGGGTAGATTTATTGTAAAAATAAACACAAACATAAACAAAACACCCGCGAGGAGGGAAAACCAAACTGAAATAAACTTAAATACCAGGGGAGGAAAACCGGAAACACGACAGGGTGCAGACGACATCGAACATAAGACAACGATCCAGCACGGGACTGTAGACACGAGGAGACTATAAAAGGTAACAAATCAGGAGGGGAACAGGTGGGGCCAGTTAAACAATAACCAGGTAACAAGATGGGCGGAGTAAACAAGAGACCACATAAACACACCACATGTGCTCTACAGGACAAGACAGACATGTGACATATGCTGTGTCATGCGTGAGACGCTGCAAAAGATGCAAGATGCGAGCCCAGTGGTTATACACGTCTGTCTTGCTGTCTAGTATATAGTGTTTCTTGAGTAAAGAAGACTTGTACTTATTTTTTTTTAAAAAACTGTTCTTTATTTACCATAATATTGTAAACAAGCAGAGATCTGTCTCCAAACAGCATGCAGCACTTCGTTCAGTGTGTCAAGTTGTGAGGTTTGACTGACAGTTTGAAGATCCAATGGAGTTTACGAGGTTTAGTCACAAGCTCTTTTTAATACTCTTCATTGGTTTAATATTTCAAAACCCACTCTAAAAAAAAACCAAAAATGGTTCTTGGCTCGTAATCATAGGGGAACCTTTTTAGGTGCTATATAGCACCACTTTTGGTGCTTCGGCGGTTCTTCAGAGGTTCTTCACCGGTTCTTTGACTAAGGTGCTATACACTCTAAAAAAAAGGGCTCGTAATCATAGGGGAACCTTTTTTAGTGCTATATAGCACCAATTTTGGTGCTTCAGTGGTTCTTCAGCGGTTCTTCAAAGGTGCTATATAGCTCTGAAGAACCGCTGAAGAACCACTGAAGCACGGAATTGGTGTTATATAGCACTAAAAAAGGTTCCCCTATGATTACGAGCCAAGAACCATTTTTGGTGCCATATAGAACCTTTTTTTTTTTTTTGAGTGTAGCACCTCTGAAGAACTGCTGAAGAACCACTGAAGCACCAAAATTGGTGCTATATAGCACTTAAAAAGGTTCCCCTATGATTACGAGCCAAGAATCATTTTTGGTGCCATATAGAACCTTTTTTTAGAGTGCAGAGAGACATAAAGGGTAACCAATAGTAATGATTTATGAAAAAAAAAAATACAAATGATGAAATTGGTTTCTGCATGATAGCAACAATATGAATTAATGTTTAGAAACTTTTAACTATAACTATACACTATAAATGTTTGTCTTTGCATGTCCTTCTGCAGTATTACTCTGAGACGACGTATGATCTCATCATAATTAATTGTTATGGGAATTGCATAGTTTCGTTGCTTGGTTTCTTGCAGCAGTACATATACAAATATATATCCGAATTAGGCTTTTAAAGTATCGACTGACTGATATTTGCTTCACAGTTTTCAAATTAAACTCCACATTCCACAACAAACGCCTAAATCTTACTATTACATCCTGGGCGGGACTAACAAAAACGAACAAATTTTAATTTTGACAAGCGTGTGGAATGCACCCACTGGGAGAGGGGAAACTATGAACCCGCCTGCGCTTCGCCACTGTTGCACATTGACTCAAGATTTGACATTCTGTGGCAAGAATGAAAAATGTTCTCATGTAAACAGTCACCCAAGGTCACTTTCTTGGATAACAATAGATTATTTTCGCATTCTGCAGACTTAAGTTTGGTAGTATATCGGCGGCACTAAATTTGAAGCATTTCGTCAGAGCTGGTTGGTTCTGCAAGGTTGTTTTGTCAGCCCATGTGTGCTCTCCGCCCCTGTCCTCTTCACACTCTCCTTCAGTGTGAGGGCTGTGTGCTTCAATATTGGCCTCTCACATCCACAACAAGGTTTAGAGTGTCTTGCTCAAGGATGTGTTAAGATTTGAGTGCTGTGTTGGAAGAAACAGAAGGTCCCTGGAGCGGTGCACACCAAACCACATGAAAAAAGCAGATGCGTTTCAGTTCTTTAATGAAATCGCACCCAAATGATGTTTTACTAACAAAGTTCGGGAGGAACACATTCAAATGATCTATCCAATTATCACATCATTTAAACCAGCTGTCAGCAATCAACATGTCTACCCAATCAGCACAAGGGAAGGACTACATAAATACCCAGTCAACTCACCAAAGTTCTTTGACAGTTTCCCAGCATCCCTCCACCACCCCATCTTCCTCACACTCACCTGGTTACTTCCTAACCAGAGATACGGGGGGAGTACTCTGGGTTCGGGCCAAATACCGAGCTCGGAGCCCTCTCCTCGGACAGCACGCCAAATACGCATACTACCACGCATACTATTATGTATACTATATTTACTATCTGATTATTTGTAAGTGTGAACTCGTGAAATGTGGTGTTGAAGGATGCTCCATGTCAAGTGTTTTGTGCTAGTGTAAAAAAACCTTGACGTTACGTTTTTCTTGTTTAGTTTGGAGAAGGTTAAGAGTCATTTTTTGTCATATGAAAACAATCTTGATTCTCTTCAGTGGGGTGTATTTGAGTTTTAATTTTAGCGGCTTTACATAGATAAGATCAAATGCTGCTGAAAGTTTGTGGTGATATCACTTATGAATGTATTGATTGTTTTTCCTCTCTTTTTAAAAAGGAGAGACTTTGAAATAAACTGTTGTTGTATGATGCATTGCAGAAGTAAGGTGCTTTGGGGGAAGAACGGTCTATCTTTCCTTATATATGCCTTCACTGATGCTTTTCCCTTCTACAAGATCTGCAGGCATGGAATTAGAAATCTCACAGAAGCAATAAACAGTAATTGGATTTGGCGATGGAAATCTCATTACCAGGAGAGAGAAAGAGACCCTGATGGGAACACTGGCAACTTCTCTGGGCTATTGCTGCCACACTCCCCTCCTCTCTCTCGCCCCACTGATTTAACCAATCATCTTGTATTTGAATCCATTCTGACCCGCGGTGACGAGGCTGACTGCCGAGGGAGTCTGTGTACGGCTGTCAGTCAGCAAAGCTCTGAAAACGTATTCTTGCGGCCAAGATCAATGGCCACTGCACAACAGTGTCCTCCCCTCGTTGTGCATCTACAGCTTGTTCAATAGTTGTCATGTGGAAAAGGTTCAAGTTTGCAAATGTTCACAATTAATCTGACCAACTGTGCACACGTTGGCCAAAAGATCACCACAATCCATGCAAACAGAATATAATTACTGACCCGTATAATGATAATGCTAATAAAGAAAAGACCCATCTATCATAGGTTGGACAAACAGCCAGTTTAGAAAGATTGCAGTTCCATTAGATGCTGGATATAAGCCAATATGATATAAAAATGGACACTATTTACTTTTTTAAATATGTTGGTGATTCAAAAATAAGTAGTCTAACAAACTTCATCCATTCTTGTATGCAATGTTCACTTTTCACAATCAAATCAATTCCTGAAGGATAAGGCAACATTTTTTTTTATTGAATATCTTTTTTCACTCAACACATTTCATGCAAAAGCTTGCTAAGATTTTTTTATGTTTTTGAAAGAAGTCTCTTGTATTTACCAAGACTGTATTTATTTAATTGAAAAGACAGTGCAGTAATAGTGTGAAATATTATTACAATTTAAAATAACTGTTCTCTATTTGCACTTGTCAATTCACCATTATTTGCTGCCCAAAAAAGCATGCCTTAAACCAGACACTTTTTTGTGCTGCTCTTGGTAGATTGCGTCGGTCATTATGGAAATGATCCGGTTGCGTTCGTGTTCTTTCATTTGCACGTCATCAGTAGATCACGCACAGAACTTTCCACTCCAGTCAACGCTTTTTTGGAATCACGCTCTCACACTTATTTGCCCTGTTTAGTAAATCTGGCCCTATGTGTTTGCCCGATTATGGAAGCAAAATGGGTTTTAAATGTAATTTCTATGTTTAGTTGACACTCACAGTTTGTCACAGTTTGTGTTTACCCTCACTGGAAATGGAAACGTTTAATCCTTATTTAATCTATATTTGTAATGAAAGATGTATGATGTCTTTAAGTTGCTGAATTGACATGAGACTATGCAAACAAAAGCATAGAGTATCTCAAACATTTTCACAACTTTCAAATTCTGTTTGTGATTAGAACAGTCAGGTTGGTTTGTTTACTGCCCAGCAGTTCACTTCAGGAGATCCAGGAAAGTTTAATAGATGCTGTATTTTAATTATATATGTCCTCTCATCTACCACAATAACGATAAGAGGCATCAGCTGAAATCCATTTATGCTTTCCTACAAGCCTGAGCTGAAGGAATGAATTGACTTCTTCTAATATTGCACTAATTCAACTTGCTGTAAAAAGTTAATTGAGAGGGTCAGGGGGCTAAAATGCCTCGTCAAAATCAATTAGCCGGCGCACATATCTCACTAGAAATTCAATAGTGTTTATTTTGCCATTCAGGAACTTTTCATGATTTTAATCTCATGCGCTTTCGTTCCTCCGTGAAAAGCATCATTGTTTGAAAATGTCACCTCTGCTGTGTGTAGGTGTTTGTTTAGAGAATTTGTACTGATTTGCATCAGACAAGTTGGGCCATCTCAGAAAGTGCCAGTGCATTTTGATTAATGCTATTGTCTGGTGCCATTGTAATCAGAAAAGTTTGATTTGAAGTAAATAAGATTGTGTTCTTAACTTTAAAACATATACACTATATTGCCCTAAGTTTTGTCTTTACATGCACATGAACTTTAATGACATCCCATCCTTAATCCAAAGGGTTTAATATGGAGTTGGCCCGCCCTTTGCAGCTATAACAGCTTCAACTCTTCTGGGAAGGCTTTCCACAAGGTTTAGGAGTGTGTTTATGGGAATTTTTGACCATTCTTCTAGAAGCGCATTTGTGAGGTCAGACTCTGATGTTGGACGAGAAGGCCTGGCTCGCAGTCTCCGCTCTAATTCATCCCAAAGGTGTTCTATCGGGTTGAGGTCAGGACTCTGTGCAGGCCAAGTTCTTCCACACCAAACTCGCTCATCTGTGTCTTTATGGACCTTGCATGTGCATTGGTGTGCAGTCATGTTGGAACAGGAAGGGGCCATCCCCAAACTTTTCCCACAAAGTTGGGAGCATGAAATTGTCCAAAATGTCTTGGTATGCTGAAGCATTAAGAGTTCCTTTCACTGGAACTAAGGGGCCAAGCCCAACCCCTGAAAAACAACCCACACCATAATCCACCCTCCACCAAACTTTACACTTGGCACAATGCAGTCAGGCAAGTACTGTTCTCCTGGCAAACATGATCCGTCACTCCAGACAACATGTCTCTGCTCTTGAGTCCAGTGGCGGTCTACTTTACACCACTGCATCCCACGCTTTGCATTCCACTTGGTGATGTAAGGCTTGAATGCAGCTGCTCGGCCATGGAAACAGATTCTATGAAGCTCTCTACGCACTGTTCTTGAGCTCATCTGAAGGCCACACGAAGTTTGGAGGTCTGTAGCTATTGACTCTGCAGAAAGTTGGTGACTTCTGCGCATTGTGCGCCTCAGCGTCCGCTGACCCCGCTCTGTGATTTTACGTGGCCTTCCACTTCGTGGCTGAGTTACTGTTGTTCCCAATTGCTTCCACTTTGTTATAATACCATTAACAGTTGACCGTAGATTATTTAGCAGTGAGGAATTTTCACGAATGGACTTATTGCACAGGTGGCAACCTATCACGGTACCACGCTTGAATTCACAGAGCTCCTGAGAGCAAACCATTCTTTCACAATGTTTGTAGAAGCGTCTGCATGCCTAGGTGCTTGATTTTATACCCCTGTGCTCATGGAAGTGATTGGAACACCCGAATTCAAAGATTTGGATTGGTGTCCCAATACTTTTGAGAGAGAGAAATAGACTTTATATAATAATAGCTCTGTGGACACAGAAAGAGAGCTGCTCAGACCTTTTCAATATTATGCACAGTGTGTTATATTATAATATTAGTATGTTTAAATAATGTTTTTAATTATTAGGGCAGAGACATCATATCAAGATGTATGGTTTTGTTCCCTGGGACCTTTTGGAGGATCATTACTTATGTGTGTGCTGGCTTGATGCTTAATCATGAGATATTGCAATAACAAACCTGTAATTATGCTCTTTACCTCAGACGGGGCATCAGAGATGGTGGGAGCAGGAAATCCCAATAGAAGACAATATCCAGAAAGGAGAACTACTGACCTACAACCTAACCGAACTCATTAAACCAGAGGCCTATCAGGTCCGCCTCACCCCGATAACAAGATTTGGAGAGGGAGATTCAACAGAAAGGATCATTCACTACAGTGGTAAGGAAAAAAACTTGTTTGATTGTTTGTCATGTTTGTTTTTACTGTTCTGAGTATTTCATTACATGAAAGCATGAAAGCACCATAGCATAATGGAGAACGTATCGCATGTTCAGAGCAAGTCTATTACAGAGTCTTACTAGATGGTATGGTACTATCTGTACCATATTGGTTATCAGTCAATATTAGAGATTTTCTTTACCATCATCTAACCCTTACTTAAAGTTAATAGCAAATCGCAAAATGGATATACATTTTTCATAACGTGCATTATGACATTGTGATGCCTAAATTCATTGGTAACATTTAAAGTGCCCCTTTTATGCTTTTTCAGATATTAGCTTTCATGTAGTGTGTTATATAGCTGTTTGTAAATGTACAGTTGATTTAGTTTTTAGGATTTAAACTCAAAATTCTATATAATTTTAATATAAATACATTAATAAATTTTTCAGTTACAGTATCACAATGAAATGTTTATTATTGGTTCATCCTTAGTGAAAAGTCTACAGAGACCATATTGAAATTAGGTTGTTCAATGTCTGCTTGAAATGAATTACTCTTTTCTCTCAAATTATTATGCATTCAGTTTCTCAAATTATTATTATTCAGTTAGAAAAAATGCTACATTTTGACCCGTGATCTCAGATTTTTGCCAATATTTAACTATTCTTGGGGAACATGGATAAAAAAAACAAGAATCATGTCAGTGGACTGATGAGCAGATGCTGTCTGTGCACTGCCTGTCTTAATGTCAAAGTCACTTATTAAAAACATTTACATGTTCCATTCATTTAATTTCAGATTTGACATCTCTAAATATTGTGCAAATGCTTCGTCTTTACACTGAGAAATTTAATTATATTTTTTTAATATTTGTGTAGAAGTCTGCTAATCCAGCAAGGACATTATTATTATTATTTAATGTAATAGAGACCTCTGCTGGCTGTGTACATGGAAAATGCACATGATCTGTTGACATGCATTTTATTGCAACTGTTATATTCTTGTTATCTACTATTTTCCGAAATTGACCAGAGCTATAGATTGATCTTATTGTTTTGTTTTGTGCTTCTTAAAGAGGCCAGTCGAGACACAGGTAACGTACTGTATGTCAAGTCACCTAAACCCTATGTCTGGTGTGCCTGAACCCCTTCCCGTCTTTACTGGATAAACAAGTGTAATGTGGCCGCTTTATGACTTCACCAATGGCTGGATGCACACGGGCACATTCATTAACTGTGCACAGTGTTCTGTTATCGAGGTTGTGTGGTATTAGAGGCTTTTTAAATTCTCTGCCATAATTTTAAGCCGTTGCTTTTGGGTAATGGACATGAAGTACTGTGAAAAGTTGACGTGTCCTGAGGTGTGACATGCTAGACTCAACTCAAAACTAGGCTGTCAAGTTAATTCCCTTTCACTCTCTGCACGCCTTCTAAAAATAGGGATGCGTAAGAAAAGACCACAGTAGACCTGTACAGACCAGGTACAATTACAAAAGCAAATCCCCAAAAAATCATTTAATCTTCCATTCGGTCATTATTTCATTTATTCGGCTCATAGTTTATTCAGCAGCTTACCCATGTGATATGAAGCCCTATGGCTCTGCACGGTCTTTGTGTCAGGTAATGGAAATACCAGTGCTAAAAAATTGAAAATGTCTCATTCCATAACATCTCCCTCACTGCTATTCCATTCCCCCTGAAGTCATTTTGCCACAGGGCTCATAGGAAAAGACCATCTGTATTGATGGGATGTCTTTCACACCAGGAGCACTTCCATCAAAGAGTCCAGCTTTTGCCACTGTGACACTATGCATTTTAATTGGCTCAAATAGCCTAGAGAAGGTGATAGCACAATCACACCAGTCACAATCCATATCCCAGCTTTCACAATAAACTGGAATTGAAGCCTTGTATAAACGGTTAAAGAAGCTCTATGTGAGAATACCTTCTATCAGTTTGTTAAAACTACACATTTATGTTGAGATTTATGCATCTGGCAGACACTGCATTTTAGGTATACATTTTTGTCCAATTCATTTTTAATAATAGTTCACCCAAAAATTCACCCAAAAAAACACCCAAAAAAGTCATCATTTAATTACCCTCATGTCGTTTGCTAACCTGTATGACTTTCTTTCTAAGATTTCAAATACTTTTCCATGATGTATTTTAATTGAGATGTAATTTTTAGTGAGATGCATTGCATGTATTGGCTGTCCCATTCACACTATTTTAATGTTTAATATTTTTAGTATAATTTTTTTTTTGGGGGGGGGGGGTTGTCCCGCTAGTACTAAACATAATCATGAACATTATTTTGATTATTTTGATCTGAGATTATTTTGAATAGAGACATTTTAAATGGTATGAGGAAGAGGAAATTACATCCTTTTGGGTTTGATGAATCAAGTTCAGAAGTTCCACAAAGCACATATATGTGGCGGATGCCCTAAATCAACAGTGATTTACATTGCATTCAATGTATACATTATTTCAATTCCCATGAATATTTAATGGGAAAGTGGTAATTCACACAAAACTATTTAAATTCTAATCCTACCCCTAAATCTACCCATCACACAAAACTTACTTACTTTTATAAGCTTGTTTCCTGGTGACACAAGTCCCCTTGAGTCAGTGTGCATTCAGGTTGATGTCCCCTCAGGATAGAACATCATGTACACACACACACACACACACACACAATCATTGGAATTCAATGTTGTAGACTGTCATTGCATGGACAACAAAACTCTTGAAAAAGTCCAACATATCTTAATAAAGAAAGTCATACAGGTTTGGAATGACATGAGGGTGAGTAAAGAAAAAATTTTTATTTATTTTTTCACCGAGTGTTGAGAAATAATAAGAATGAGGCTGAATCTGATTTTTATTAGAAACTATTGGAAAGGCAAGCCATGGCAACTTCAGGCAAAGGTTGCAAAGTATTTGTTAAGACTTTGAATGGCTGCTGTTCAAATTCGTGCATGGACAGTGCCAGACAAATTAACAAGCTACCAAGAAGAATTGATGGACTGTGTCATTTGGTGTCATTCTTTAAAGCATTTATTCAACACATAAACTTGCTGCTGCCTGTAGATTGCTTTGGAAAGCCACCAATTGGCAGCTATTTATGAGCCTTTCAGAGAACACAAACAGGCTGAGAGGACAGTGCTAACAAGCCATTATAATTGTATTGTCAAACAGTTAGTACACCTCACTACGACTTAACTATGGAATTAGATTGTCATAAATGGTGTTTTTTCTCTTTGTTTAGTTGTTTACTGCTGATAATATTAATAATAATGATCGACTACAGGTAATTTAAATGCTAATATAAGTCAATGCAAGCATTGTAGCAAAATGGATGAATATAAAATATGCTGATGAGAATGCATGTATGATTCTACTCATTAATTTTTATAGGCCTTTGATTATGTGGGATGCATTACTTGGACTCAGTGATAACATATTGTTTCTGAAATGCCTTCGGGTTTTGTATGTGTATCACAAAATCCTGTTTCTATGATAAGACAACATGCCGTGTATCTAGCCTGAATTGCATTACTGCAATTTATTACTCAGCTCTGCACATTTATGTTGTTATCTGGCTTTGTTTGAATAAAAGGCCTGAATGTGGTAGGATTTCACCTTAAAGCTTGCCTCTGAGTAGGGCGGCTGTGAATCCTCTCTGAGTGGAGAGATATGCTGGGTCTAATTGCTTGTGTGTTTAATGATGTTGACGTTTTGCTTTTGCCTCCTGCTCCAATAGCTCTAATTGTACTTTTACAGGGATGGGGGAAGAGAGACAGAGAAAGGGAAAGAACATGGAGCCCTTCAATTTAGAGAGTGTGTTAATGCGGCACGTGTTTCCAAATATGCAACATCTGTTTGGTTTAACCAAAGCAGGCCTCTCCCCTCCTTACCCCATTTAGAAACAGCTGTGCGGTTTCATAGGAAGGGAACTGTAACCTTCATGGAATAATTAATTTCTAAAATTGCGATTTCGCATTAGGCAAAAAACAGCTAGTCTTGAATAGTGAATGTGGAATGCGATCAGTTGACATATTGATTGTGCTTTTTTATCAGTAATGTAATGTAAAGTGTTTTGCAAGTTTATATTCAATATATTCATCCAAATATGTTGTATTTTATTCTATTTATATTAATCAATTCAATTATGTTGTTAAAGGTTTAGTTCACCCAAAAATGAAAATTGTCATTAATTACTCACCCTCATGTTGTTCCAAACCCGTAAGACCCGTAGATCTTCAGAAACACAAATGAAGATTTTTTTGATAAAATCCGAGAGCTCTTTGAATCCTCCATAGACAGCAATTTAATTAACACTTTCAAGGCCCAGAAACGTAGTAAAGACATTGTTAAAATTGTCCATGTGACTACAGTGGTTCAACCTTAATTTTATGAAGCGACGAGAATACTTTTTGTGTGCTAAAAAACCCCCAAAATAACGACTTTATTGAACACTTTATTTTTGTCTGTGCTAGTCTCCTACACAGTTGACGTAGTAAATACAGTGCAGCGCTTTCTACTACATCAGAACGCCGGATTACCATTGTCCGACGCTGTTCACATGAGCACCACTACGCGTGCATGTGATGCTGACGCAGGAGCTAAAGTCTTTTTTTTATTCTCATCGCTTTATAAAATGTAGGTTGAACCGCTGTAGTCAAATGGACTATTTTAACAATGTCTTTACTACCTTTCTGGGCCTTGAAAGTGGTAATTATATTTCTGTCAGAGAGCTCACCGATTTCATCAAAAATATCTTCATTTTTGTTCCGAAGGTCTTGCGGGTTTGGAACAACATGAGGGTCAGTGTTTAATGACAGAATTTTCATTTTAAGATGAACTAACCCTTTAATTATTGTATTTTCCATGCATTTTAAAAGAGTCATTTTAATATTTCAAAAAAGTTTTAACATACTTTTAAAAGACTTTTACATGATAAAGTATTTGGCTTTCCCATTTAAATTAGCTCAATAACTTTTATAATTACTTTTTATAATTTATATTATTATCAATAACGTTTATAATTTTGCATTAAAACAGGATCATATATCTGTGTCCATGAATGTGTCCTTTTACACTACTTATTTGCCTTAAATAATAGTAAAGAGTTTTTTAAGAGTCATTTTAAATGGCATATAGAAGCCGAAGTGACATCAGTTTATTTATTTTTTTGAGCCAAGCTTTTTTTTTATGCTGGATAAGAATCGTCAAGAATCCCCTTCACATTAAACAAGACTGTAAAAACATTTATTTTTAATAAATGTATTTATTTGTACTAATACTAACACATTTTTAGTAATAATTCTATTATTGACTGTTAAGTGTTAATGATCCAAAGAAATAACCTTGATAACGTGGAGAGCAGCAGCCATTTTGGTTTGAAATGTTCCTCCCCATTTCTTCCCTCTTTCTCTAAATGCCCAAATATGAATTTTTTCATAAACTTAGCTTGAGATGCCAAAAGCATTTTGTTAAAACTTGAAGACATTCTATATCTGATAGAATGTTTCAAACCTTAACATAAATTTACTTCAAAAATCACCACCAACTAGAAAAGGCATCTGTTTCAAGGAATGACTCACTAGCATTTTGTCTTCCTTGACAAAATCCTCTTTTCCCCTTGAGGTTGCAAATCCCATCTCCCATCTCCCATCATTCACTCATTCATTCATTTGTAAATTCTGTGTATGTAAACAGACGTTTGATAATTGATTCCCCTTCTTTTCCCCTCCTGTCAACCTCTTTACTTTTTCATTTGTATCATCAATTTCGTGTGGAGCTGTTCCCCTGCAGTTCACAAAGCAGACATTTACACTGACAACCCCTTGTGAACATCTGCTGTTTGAATGCTGTTGTGCTAATCTCTCTCATTATAGGAGCCTGATCAAATGCCAGAACTGATGCCACTTTTCCGTCCCAGAAGGCGACTGACACACTGTACTCATTTTAGTGCTGGAACGTCAATTTGAGACACTTATATTTCTTTAAATTCTTCTGCTAAAGTTAGAGCCCTCTACAATATTATGTTTTCAAACATTTTTTGAGAGGATGACCATTGATTTTTTTTTTTCTTACCCAAAACAGAAATTCAAAGCTTGGTGTAATTCTGCTTCTAGAGGATCCAAGCACGTTTTCTGACTTAAACAGGATTGCTCATGGGGTTTTTGTATTCTATTAAGGCTCTGAACTTAGTTGGTTGAAATAGGGATCAGTTTCAGTCTCACTATCTATTCCACACATGCCCTCTGAAACCTTTCTTCCACAATGCCCTCAATGAGGCTGCCTGGAAGCACTCGGCTTTCTGCCGCACTCAGATAGGCTGCTTGTGAATGGAACGAAGAGAGATACAGGTCTTTATGGTTCACCTGAGCATTGCACAGCCCCATAGCGACCTCTCCCCACACAAACACCCCCTCCTGCACTGAAACGCTATTTCATTTCCCCTCTCTAACTGTGTGATACATGGTAATGATGCCCAAAGCACTTTCTAAACACTTCTCTCCAAGGGCAAACTGCATTCTCCCCTCTCTGAATCCCCTGCTGTTGTTCATAATGGTGTATTAATAAACTATCTGCTATAAGCCTAGGGTTTCACATGTGTAACCTCTTCTTTTTTCTTTTTTTTTTACAGCACCGGTGAATCCTGATTGGAGTAAGTTTTTTCTTCTTCTCCGAATTAGTAAGAAGAGCAGAGTAAGGCCCGGATCAGACAGAACGTGTTTTTCAGGTTTGAAAACACGAGGCGCTACGCACTGCCTTTTTTGGTTGACGTTTTTTAATGTAGAAAATAGCAGTGCACTGTGGGGGTTTTTATGTTGCTAGGCAACCCCCAAATCAGCTGTGCTATCAGTCTAATCAAGATAACCATCACCACAACGGAAGGCCGGCCTCGCCATTAATTCGTTTGCACAATGGGGAAAAAACGTGATGACGTCGGGCGCTTTTCTGCTCAGAGATTTTTTTTCATCTTCATGCACTCAGAGCGCTCCTGAAAAAACGCAAGGCGCACAAACAGCACCCATAATAACGCTCACTTAGCCTGGCTCCGCCATCCTATGTACTTCTGCTCAATTTTCATTTTCCTTCAGTACTCCATCTGGGACTGCGGTATAGACTTAGGTTTTCTCCGAACAAATTTTTACCAGCCCAGTCAGCGAACAGAGGGAGTGGCTGAGAACGATGGTGTTGATGTCGTGCGCTAGTTTGAGTTGTAGTTCAGTAATGGCGACGGAGAAAGATGCGAGCGAAGCCATTCATTCCGTTCTTGCACCGTGGCCGAATATCCAGAAATGAAAGCCGGAGCAAGAACAAACTTTGCTGAGTTTTGTTGGTGGCCATGATGTTGTGTCCCGGGAAAAGTTAGATTTTCCACCTCGCTCCGTTAGTGCTGAAAGAGTCGGCTTAAGCCCCGGTAATTGTTTCGCGTGCGGTCGGAAGGTATTGTCATCATTTACAGGGTCTAGTCAGTGATTTTATTGCCGTCCGTCTCCCACCACCCGCGTAAAAATCCCCGGCCGAATTACCTACTGTTTTAGACAAACACCAAGGTCGTGTGGTAATTTAATTGCTGTCCAAATCCACATCTCTAAGTTTTCTAGAATATATCACTTCAAAATCCACTGTTTATATCCTTTTTGACCACTGCAGAGCACCGCACGGTTGCGCTTCGCTGTAATTTGGATGCATTTCTAGACTTGTATTTCTTTAAATGCTGAAAAAGTATTTTCAAGGACAATATCTTTCATCACCGCTCAAAAAATAAAAGGAAGAAAAGCACGTAAACATTTGAATTGGTTCGTTATTTACGGCAGCACTTATTCTTTTCATACCAAGCATATGATATTTTATTTACAGTATACAATCATGTTATGGACCACGTGAGCAGCGCGTTCCCGATCGCAAAACTCTCCCATCTACCGTGAATAAATCACAATGCGAATGCACAAGGTTTTATCACTGAGGTGGCTGCACATTTATTTTTAACGGACTTCCATGTGAGAAACAGAGGCGAACGGCGCATGACATACGTCACGACCAAACGTTTGCGATTGGTTATGGTAGATCCAGAGTGGCTCTGGGCAGATCCAATAGTTTTAAACTTCAACAGAGTACCCGTCTTCAAGGAAGTAAACGCTTGTCAATGGAGAGTGGCCAGACTCTCTGTACAAATGAAATGTACGAGAGGCTGGTAAGACCAGGATAACGCTCACTGCCAACAGAAAAAAAGGTGCCTCACTGCAAAAACGCGTTCTGTCTGATCGGGGCCTAAGAGCAATTTAAATATATATATATATATAGCTTTTTCCTTTTGGTGTTTAGCATGAGTAAATGATCAACATGATCTCATTAGTATTCATAGGTATAGACATGTATGTTTGGATAGACAGATATGTATCCATTTTTTTATGTACACTAACATACAAATGTTTAGGGTTGTAAGATCTTTAAAATGTTTTTGGAAATAACTTTTCTATTGCTATAATTATATTTTAAAATTTAAAATATCAGTGTTTTCATATTTTTGTTCAGTCATACATCTGTTGATACACTACAGTTTAAAATGTTGAGGTCAATAGTTTATGTTTTTGAAAAAATCTCTTATGCTCACCAAGGCTGCATTTATTTTATCTGGTCATTCTTAGAAGCCATTACTTTAGAAATCATTCATCGCCAAATAAATTTTTTAGCCGAATCAATGCTGAAAATAGCTGCTTAATATTTTTGTAAAAAATGTGTTTTTTAGGGTTTTTTTGATGACTGAAAAGAACAGTGTTTATTTGAAATAGAAATCTTTTGCAACATTATAAATAACTTTACTGTCACTTTTGATTCGTTTAATGCATCCTTGCTGAATAGAAGCATTAATTTCTTTCAACTGACCTCAAACTATTGAACGGTAGTGTAAGCATTACTTTTGCATGATGCAAATTATACCAATTTGAAAGCATATACATACAAATGCTTTAAAATCCTATGAGGTTTATTGAATATTAAATTCATGGATTTTATTGTTATTATAATGTTATGGTGTGAAAATGAAATATGTTTAATGGCATCACATTTTTTAACAGTTTGTGCATTCATCAAATTTGGCATTTAAAGGTTTCATTTCATCTGTGTATTGTCTAATGGTCATAAATATTGTGACAGCACACACAGTAAATGGGTGAAATTTAAATGTGACATCAACAGTTTTTGACTTAAAGTTCATAAATGTTGAACTGATGATGATAAATGCAGTCTTAAGAAAATTGTACTAATCATCCAAAAATGTATTTATGTACAAATATGTGATCACTCAGGAATGACTGAATTGTCTGATTAGTCTGCTTTTTAGATGCTCTTTCTGCACACTCTTCATTGTACTGTTTCTCTGCTGAAACAACCGTAGATACGTTTCACTGCGGCTTCGAAGAAGACACCATCTGTATGTTCACCCAAGATAAAACCGAAGAGTTTGATTGGACAAGACATAGCGCTGCCACCAGGGACACTAAATATACACCCAACACTGGACCCAGCAGTGACCGCACTGGCTCTAAACAAGGTATACAGCACATGTGCCACTCAGTAAATCTGTAAGTTAAATATAGATAGATATAGATTTATAGCTACACCAAAGTTAAACATCACAAGTTTCACATTTTCACAAATAAGTTAATGAATTGTCATTCATCAGTGGTATAGTGTATGTTGAGTAAAAGGTTAAATCATCAGCAAAGTGAAGCTTGTGACTTTTAGAGAGAGGCTAATAGCATTAGCGTCCAAAGGCACTTTCAATTTCTAATGTTGCTAAAGGAGTGCACAGGCTGTCTTTTGATTGGGCGACGTTTAGAGGAAGATGCTCTGTGGGTTCCATTAGCTGCACTTTCAGAAAAATGGTGTCAGTCATTAAACTTGACATCGGATCATGACAGATCCGGTGTGCAACTGGATAATTTCCATGGGTCAACACATCACTAATGCAATCAGCTTGTCTAGTACTTTGGTAAAGTAGGGGAATCTGAAGAATGCAAGTCATAAGTTCAGAAAGAACGGTAGGGTTATTTAATCTATGTATTGAAGTGGGTTTTTAAGTGCTGCAGGGATGACGTCCTTTTTGTAGGCCAACCTAGAAGTTAGCATCACCCTCAGTGTTGCCAAGTCTGTGGTTTTCCGCTGGAATTGGGTTACTTTTACACTGTAGCCGCGAGTTGAAGCAACTATGATTTGTGAAGCGACTTATGATTTGTTCATCAAGACTATCAAACACAACTTTCATGAACTTTGATGCCTAAATGCGATCGAGAAGCTAAAGTTAGGCTGTAAACAAACTACACAATGATGTATAACTTAAACATTACCAAAATGGAAGGGATAGTTCACCCTAAAACGAAAATTAACTACTAATTAACTGCACCCTCATGTCGTTCCAAACCTTTGAGCCTTTTATTCACCTTCGGAACACAAATGAAGATATTTTTTTATAAAAATCTGAGCGATTTCTGTCTCTCCATTGACAG
The DNA here is from genome assembly GCF_949357685.1 of Gobio gobio. Classification (NCBI taxonomy): domain Eukaryota; kingdom Metazoa; phylum Chordata; class Actinopteri; order Cypriniformes; family Gobionidae; genus Gobio; species Gobio gobio. The sequence goes on from NC_137106.1 coordinate 15,538,717, forward strand.
CTATACAACTACCACTCTGAAGCTTCAAAAAGTTCATAAAGAGTTTAAACTAATTCAATTGAATTGAGTTGTTTAGTCCAAATTGCTTTATAAACTGACCAGATTTTTGTTACGCAGCACGTTTGAGCTTCCACAAAAACCAATGAAGTTCATTCTCATGTTATGCAGCACATTTGAACTTCCACAAGAACCAATGAGGTTCATTCCTGTGTGTTACGCAGCACATTTGAGCTTCCACAAGAACCAATGAGGTTCATTCTCATGTGTTACGCAACACGTTTGAGCTTCCACAAGAACCAATAAGGTTCATTTTCATGTTACGCAACACGTTTGAGCTTCCACAAGAACCAATGAGGTTAATTCTCATGTGTTACGCAACACGTTTGAGCTTCCACAAGAACCAATGAGGTTCATTCTCATGTGTTACGCAACACGTTTGAGCTTCCACAAGAACCAATGAGGTTAATTCTCATGTGTTACGCAACACGTTTGAGCTTCCACAAGAACCAATGAGGTTCATTCTCATGTGTTACGCAACGCGTTTGAGCTTCCACAAGAAACAATAAGGTTCATTCTCATGTTACGCAACACGTTTGAGCTTCCACAAGAACCAATGAGGTTCATTCCTGTGTGATACGCAGCACGTTTGAGCTTCCACAAGAACCAATGAGGTTTATTCTCGTGTTAAGCAGCACATTTGAGCTTCCACAAGACCAAATGAGGTTCATTCTCATGTTACGCAGCACATTTGAACTTCCACAAGTACCAATGAGGTTCATTCCTGTGTGTTACGCAGCACGTTTGAACTTCCACAAGAACCAAAGAGGTTAATTCTCATGTGTTACGCAACACGTTTGAGCTTCCACAAGAACCAATGAGGTTAATTCTCATGTGTTACGCAACACGTTTGAGCTTCCACAAGAACCAATGAGGTTAATTCTCATGTGTTACGCAACACGTTTGAGCTTCCACAAGAACCAATGAGGTTCATTCCTGTGTGATACGCAGCACGTTTGAGCTTCCACAAGAACCAATGAGGTTTATTCTCGTGTTAAGCAGCACATTTGAGCTTCCACAAGACCAAATGAGGTTCATTCTCATGTTACGCAGCACATTTGAACTTCCACAAGTACCAATGAGGTTCATTCCTGTGTGTTACGCAGCACGTTTGAACTTCCACAAGAACCAATGAGGTTAATTCTCATGTGTTACGCAACACGTTTGAGCTTCCACAAGAACCAATGAGGTTAATTCTCATGTGTTACGCAACACGTTTGAGCTTCCACAAGAACCAATGAGGTTCATTCCTGTGTGTTACGCAACACGTTTGAGCTTCCACAAGAACCAATGAGGTTCATTCTCATGTGTTACGCAACACGTTTGAGCTTCCACAAGAACCAATGAGGTTCATTCCTGTGTGTTACGCAGCACGTTTGAACTTCCACAAGAACCAATGAGGTTCATTCTCATGTTACGCAACACGTTTGAACTTCCACAAGAACCAATGAGGTTCATTCTCATGTTACGCAACACGTTTGAGCTTCCACAAGAACCAATGAGGTTCATTCTTGTGTTACGCTGCACATTTGAGCTTCCACAAGAACCAATGAGGTTTATTCTCGTGTTAAGCAGCACATTTGAGCTTCCACAAGAGCCAATGAAGTTCATTCTCATGTTACACGGCACGTTTGAGCTTCTGCAAGAACCATTGAGGTTTGTTTTCGTGCGTCAAGCAGCTTCGGTTAGCTTCTGTTTAAATTTGCTGATCAATGTTTATATGTGAATAAAAGTGTAAATTCAATCTGTTCTTAAAGCGATCTTGTCTCTTTAGAAAATGTTATCTAAACCGCTCGATTCATATATATTAGTTTTAGGATCTCTTTTTGATCCTTTTGAAGCATCAAAGTGGTAGTTGCGTAGCTGTCAATGGAGAGTACAGAACTGGCTCAGATTTTATTCAAAATATCTTCATTTGTAGAAGATGAACGAGAGTCTTACAGGTTTGAAACCACACAAGGGTGAGTAAATGATTTTCGCTAATGCTTTACGCTTCCGACAACTCTTTCAACCATTAAATCTGAAAGTGAGAACTTTTTATAGTTTGAATAGTTTGCAGAAGCACAAGTATAACCACAACAAGGCTGTAAAAGAGAACTACTGAGTAGATGAGTTTACTTGTTCATTGTGATGGTTTAACGTCCCTAACATCTGTGGTCCCATTTAGCCACTTTTTCAAGACACATAAAAGCTTTTTTTTAACTCACAAAATGGGATAAAATTATGTATTTTATGTTATAAAAAAGGTGAAAATATCTTAAGCTTGTGTTAACCACATACCTTATTTCAGGCATTTAACCAAAAACCCTTATAATAAACCTATTGAGGACTTGAGGACGATGGAATCGGAAGTGCTACAATGCCAGTTTGTGTCCAGGTTTTAGGACTCATTCTTGCAGCACTCTGTTAATAAATGAATGGATGTTTAAGGGCTTGACTTGAGTGGGAAAGAAACACAGGTCAATAGCTTTTAAGTCACTCTAACCCGATGTGAAAGGAAAGAAATCTGTCTTTTAAAATGCTATGAGAAATGTGAATTGAAAAATCATTTGTCCTGCTCTATGGAGTCACTGAGGTCCTATTGATTATTCTTAGTGAAGGTGTATTGAGGCTTGGAGAAATTATAGATTGATAATTTAGCGTGTGCTATATCAGAATTGAACTTTTGTGTGATTTTGATGTTATACAATCATAATTATTGTGCAAAATTGAATTATATTGTGCAAGATTAATTATCTTGATTTTATGTGTATGTATACACTACTATTTAAATGTTTGGGGTCAGTATGTTTTTTTGTTTGTTTGTTTGTTTGTTTTAGGTTTTTTTAAAGAAATTTATATTTTTCTTTGCAACAATGCATTAGAGGTAGGGCAGGCATTTTCGTTCCAGCTAGCAATAGCAAGTTAGCTTTGTAAGCAGGAGATCCCACCCTCCCTTCAGAGCGTCTCCAAAGCCACCTTCTTCAAAACACATGAACGTGTACAACAGGGAGCAAAGCGTCACGAGATGAGAGACGGCATTATACCTCATGTCTCAAAGCACATAACACTACAATAATAATGAACATAAACCACTGAAAGGTCACTGACCTGCACCACCTGACTGCTGCAGATTTATGTTGGCGTTGATAGTGTTGCCATTGAAACGCATAATCACAAACCGCTCTGAATATAATGTCACGGGTTTCCATCTCTTCCAAATTACAGTAGTTATGGCCTAAACGCAGCATAAGCTCGTTGTTTTGGTTTTGGTACAGGAGGAACTGTGAAAAGTGGCTGCTATATCGGTTGCAGAGCTCGGTGACTGACCTCTGTCTAACTCTGCATAGCATAAAACACTGATGTGTGATGTATGTGCAAGCAAGGTGCACGGAGGTATCAAAATACATATGTTGACAGGAAGGTAGGACATTGTGCCATTGCATTCGGTCCGAATTGGATGACCATTTTATGGTCCTATACCTTCCACAGAAGAGATATATGCATATACATGTTTGGACCACTTAAAGGTTCGGTGTGTAAATTTTAGCGACATCTAGCGGTGAGGTTGCAAATTGCAACCGTCAACCGCTCACCCCTCCCTTTCGAAGCACATAGAGAAGCTATACGGTGGCTGACACAGGACAAAAATGTCGTCATATGAGACAGCAGAGAGTAGCTAGCACTCTGTTGAGCAGTTTGTCCGTTTAGGGCTACTGTAGAAACATGGCAGTGCAAAATGGTGACTTCACTGTAAGGGGACCCGCGATGTATGTAGATAAAAATGGCTCAATCTGAAGTAATAAAACATAACAGTTTATTATGTAAGGTCTTTATACGCCACTGAGAACATAGTTATGTATATTATATTGCATTTCTGTCAGTAGATCCTCCTAAATATTACACAGTGGACCTTTAACTTAGTGATTGCTATCAGGGTGTGAAGAGACTTTCAACTAGCATAAAAAAATTATTTGTGCTCCAAATCGTCATATTAGACTGATTTCTGAAGGCTCATTTAATGACTGCTGAAAATTCACCTTTGCCATCACAGAATAAATCATATTGTAAAATGCTTGATGATATCCTTTTGCTATCCTTGATGACTTTTTAAACAACTTTTGAAGCGTGAACTACTGTGATCAGTTTTATTTTGATGTACTTTGTACAGGTTTCTACATGTACATTGAGACCTCACGACCACGTCTGGAGGGAGACAAGGCACGCCTGTTGACTCCGTCCTTCAATGTTGCCCCTAAAAATCCCTACGGGAATGTAGCCACCAACCCAACATACTGCTTCAGCTTCTACTACCACATGTATGGAAAGCATATAGGTGGGTTACTGTTAGCACAGTACATTGCAATGACTTCTGATGATTTGTATGCAGATGGTGTAGTGTTGATGAGCAGCCAGCTGTAACCTTTACAAGTATAGTCTGTTTGACATCACAAATATACTGTTCAAACGAGTGCTGGATGACCAGGGCTGCATTTCTCAAATGTATTGTGAGCTACAACGCTTTTTCTGGGAATTACAATTCTGAGAAACCATGCTTTTTTGGAAACGCAGTCCTGGTCAGTCGGTGACAGTCAGTATCAGGAAGATATGGGCTGGAACATTCTTACTTTCAGTGTCTCAAAATGAAAACAAAGATGATTTCCAGTTAGATATGTATGAAATATCAACATATGGATAGGTTCTAAAATGTTTTATGCATGAACTTTTTAATATACGAATGACTGCAGTGTGACTTGTATCTCAAAATGTTACTGTTTCTTATTTTAAACTTTATATAAGGGTTTCATGAATTATGTATTTTAGATGCTATTTTACTTTAGGTGGAAACAGGCTTACATATAAATATATATTTCTCATAATTCTGACTTTAAATCTCATATACTTTATATCAAAATTGCCTATTTATTAGATATGTATTATAACAGTATTATTTTTTACTCTCAGGCAGAAATGAGCTTCCATATTTACAAGTTGACATGCTAGTCAGAAAATTGCAGTGTACACTTTGGCCTTTTCTGGGATGGAAAAACATGCTATTAAAAGTTTCTAGTGGACTGTAAGTGTTGTAAATGACTCAGACCAAGAAGATATATTTCTATAGTTCCTTTTTTTCATGCTCACTTTATGCTGCGGCAGGCGAGCTGGACATGCAGTCGCACATCTGGGGTTGCAATGACCTCCACGGCCTCACAGACAAGCTTGTAACTGCAATTTTCTGCTTCACAAAGCTGTGTGCTTTTAGAATAGCAAGTGTGGAGCTAATTCCAACTCACCAGGGTGTTCTCTTCCTGGCTTTTGACACGTGGTCTCATCGGGCGTCTGGGGTTATAAATTCATGTGACCAACAAGATCTTCTGTCTGGCTGCACAGCAAACAACCGAGACAACATGGTTAGATGGCTGTTTTGATATAAAAACCTACCCAAGTGGTTCTTAAGGTGCAAATAAAATCCATTTTTGTGTATGTTGCACCAGCCTATATTCCAGTCGTCTTTGACCAATACTGACACCTAGTGGTTTGGATGAAAATGCAAACGTTTTCAGTTAAACGTGCTATTGTTAAAGGGTTAGTTCACCCAAAAATGAAAATTCTGTCATTAATTACTTACCCTCATGTCGTTCGACACCCATAAGACCTCCGTTCATCTTCGGAACAGAAATGAAGATATTTTAGTTGAAATCTGATGGCTCTGAAAGGCCTCCATTGGCACAATGCACGGTTCACTCTCAAGACCCTTAAAAGGTACTACAGACGTCGTTACAAAGTCCATCTCACTACAGTGGTTCTAAAATAACTTTATGAATCGGCGAGAATAGTTTTTGTGCGCAAAAAAGCCCTAAATAACAACTTACATAGTGATGACGATTTCAAAACAAGGCATCATGAAGCTTCGAAGCGTTATGAATCAGTGAGCCGAATCATGATTCGGATCGCGTGTCAAACCTCCAAACTGCTGAAATTTGGCGATTCAAACCGCTGATTCGACTCGCTAATTCATAACGCTTCGAAGCTTCATGATGCCTTGTTTTGAAATCGTCATCACTATGTAAGTTGTTATTTAGGGCTTTTTTGCGCACAAAAACTATTCTCGCCGATTCATAAAGTTATTTTAGAACCACTGTAGTGAGATGGACTTTGTAACGACGTCTTTAGTACCTTTTAAGGGTCTTGAGAGTGTAAAGTGCCATTGTGCCAATGGAGGCCTTTCAGAGCCATCAGATCTCAACTAAAATATCTTCATTTCTGTTCTGAAGATGAACGGAGGTCTTACAGGTGTCGAACGACATGAGGGTAAGTAATTAATGACAGAATTCTCATTTGTGGGTGAACTAACCCTTTAAAGATAAATTATAGTTATGTTCGGCTTGTTTCGTGATCTCAAAATGCCAGCCACTGACCCTCTCCATGTAAAATAAATTAGAGCACTGATGTTATTAGAGTCAACATCTCATTTTAGGTAGGCTTCTTTTAATTTATTTATGTGTAAATTGTATGTGTAAAAATACATTGAACGAAATGGCAACAAGAGGGGTTTTTTTGTGTGTTGTTTTAATGTCTCGCTGTTTTTTTAACGCTGTTTTTCTCTAGAAAGTGTATCATTAATAGCATCACATCTCTGTAGCACTAGTCTCATTGTCTCCTCATTTGCAAGGAAATGAAACATACCATTTGGCCGAATCCCAGACATCGGAGAGAGTAATACAGATTTTCTTCCAACGTTTCCTTTCATCAGTGTAGAATGAGAGTAGTAGCAATTATATATATAGTGCCAATATATATATATATATATATATATATATATATATATATATATATATATATATATATATATATATATATATATATATATATATATATATATATATATATAGATAGATATAACAACAGCAGTGATTGTGTTCTGAACCAATTTATGATGGAGATGGAGATGATTCGATGTTTCTTCAGGGTCACTGAACCTTCCGGTTGCTATGTAACACAGAAGAAAGGTTTAAAGGACATTTTGTAGTTAACTGGCATATTGCATCTAATGACTTCTACTGACACTAAGTGCATATGCCTTTTTTTTCAAGGAACGTTAAACGTGTATTTGAGGCAGAAGAGCCAAACGGGTCAAGATACAACTGTGTGGACCCTGAGTGGGAACCAAGGAGAACGTTGGAGGCAAGCCAGAGTCGAAATCAATCCAACATCCTCTTTCCAGGTGCCTCTTTCTGTCTTGTTTTTGCTTGCATAATAACATAAAACTTAAAAAAGAAAAATAATAATATGATATCATATGATAAAAAGTACATGAATAATATTTTTCGCATTTATAATTATTTAAAATACTTTGCATTCAGAATAAAATGAAACGTGTTTTTGTTTTATTTTCCCACCCATTCATGTAGATTGTTTTGGAGGGTGTACGTGGTGCTGGCATTGAAGGGGACATTGCTGTAGACGATGTGACCATAGAGGAAGGAGAGTGTCGAGACCCCCCACCCAGTAGTAGTGAGTATATTGGAAAATATTTTTTAAGAAATTGCTGTTTTTTTCTTCTTTTGAAAGAACTCACTGATATTGTGAAATATTATTACAATTTAAAATACCTTTTTACATGTCTTAAAAACTAATTTCTTCCTGATTTTTCAACAGCTATTATGATCCTTCAGAAATTCTTTCCGTTAGAAATTAATAGAAATATGATTAGAAAATGTTTACTGTCTCTTTTGATCAACTTAATTAAACCTTTGCCGAATACCTGTTTGGTCTAAATAAATAAATCTCAAGAAAATACAATTGTGGAAGAAACTTTTCTGTAGGATCAAGGCTAACATGACATGGACTGTATTATCTTTTATTCTTTTATTTTTCTTATCTGTGACGAGATAATTCACCAGCTTGAATTACTCTTCCACGGCTCTCTGCAAACATTTACAATTCATTTTTTCCGTTCTGTTTTGAATTAAAGCATGGCACGCTGAAAGAAAGATGTTCTATAGATACAGAGCGTAGACAATCTCATTAAACTTCTAAAGGACAGAAGAATTGTCAATCTCTGAATTATTTACACAACACTGAGAAATGAATATTTGTTCACATCCATAACTGCATCGGTTCTTGTCTTTATTCCCACAGATATAAGATCCCTGGCCTCTTCCGCTGCAGTGCATATATGGCAGCTCTGTCTCACTTTACTTTTGGTCTTGGTTGGCCTCCGAAGGTGACCTCATCACATGGAGGTGGAACCCAGCTTTGGCATTCATAGAGATTTTGGCCGACGCGGACTGCCTGAAGACGACAACAACCAAAGATTCATCCCGTCTACACAAAAGGAACGTAGGTTTTAGATCAGTGCGAATGAAGGAGAAGCCGGGGAGGGAATCTGAAGCTTGCTAACACATTGACACAAGTATTACGCTAGAGTCCACTCAAGATCTTGAGGAGAAGCCTATTACAGTTGCCAATGTTAGAAAGAAACGAACAGGTGGATGGTTACAGCTGGACGGCTTGAGAGACTTAATAGGGGAATCTTTCAAAGCACAAAGACGTATCATGTATTTCGATCACTACATGGTTTTTGCTTCGTTGAACGTCTGCTTCTGTCATCAAAGACCTCATTATGTCACAATACTTAATACCTAACCACATGAAGGAAAAAAACAAGGATACCAGAGTTGGTAACAAAAATGAATGATTGTTTGAAAAATATTTTTTAAATGTTTTCGTTTCTTATGTCTGAAAATAGAGGTATGTCAAATACAGTTGCTCTTTCTGTATCTCCCTGTGCTCTGACGTCAACGTCAGGGCTCTGCAAATATGTGTTGTTTTAAAGGGGAGTACAATCTCAATGTAAAGTTTGTTTTTTGGACAGACGGGGCGTTCATGTACTTGTCCTTTGTGCTTTAACAGACAGCATCCTGATACACCCATTCTGGGCTTTATGTGTTTCATTCTTACTCTATGTGTTTTGTTATATTAGGTATGTTACCAAACTCATCTGAATAACAGCTGATCACGCAGCTGACACAACGAACACCGTCTCTCACTGAGAATCATTGGGTTGACCTTTCATTTCAGCACAGCTCTGCTAAACAACAGCAGTAGAGAACTGTTGAACATCACGATGTACCTGCTGCTAGTGTGGATCTGAATCTCCCGACTGTGTCCGCTTGCAGTTGTTATCTTTAGGTGCGTAAAGATAGCCGTCGCCTGTTCGCTAAGGAACATGGAGTTGCTGTCTGTTATGAAATCAAGTGCCTTTAGAACCTCTGTAAAATCATTCTACTGTGCTACTGTATCATCTATGGCATTTCCTTTTGGCACGGTTTATAGCGTACGTGCAGTACACACGTGAGATGAAAGGTGAAAATCAGAGAGCCACGATGAGAGACGGGTGCCATGTTGCATCCCATCACTGATGTCTTGTGATGACTTATTTTTATTTCGACAGCATACATCCCACCTGCTCCACGTCCGACTGATATAAGGAAAACAATGGTGGTGGGACTGGACTAAAAGCACCATTGATTCATCAGTAGGACATCTGGGAGCTATTATCACCAGGTGAAAAACAGCCGGGAGGGTCACTATGAAATCCTCCTTCGATCGGATGAGACTTCTGTGCCGCCGAAAAAAGACTTTTTTTTTCTCGGCATCCCGAGGACTGAGAGGTATGGAAAAAATGTGGACCTTTAGAGGACTGATGCTCTCACTGGACAAGATGATCAGCCTTGATCTGGATCCGTCGGTTGGATTCGTACAAATGATATTTTATTACTCTGAAATGAAAATGACTGCTTTTACAAAAACTGAACTACAAACTATGAACTACCTGAGACCATCCGTTACCTTAACCAGCTGGTTTTTGGACATGTATTGTAAAATCACTTTTCTCATTCATCTCGTTCAGTTCCGAGGAAGAATTAGGTTGCTCTCTCAGTTTTGTCAGCCCAAAACATTAATTCATTTCTTAAATCCCTTTGCATTACTATATTATGGCATAAATTGAATCTATAGTATGATATTATAAAATAATATCAAATATATGAGATTATATGCAAATACACCTGGTAGGGAGGTCTATGGAAACGGTTTCACACTTATTCAGACAAAGCACAATGTGAAATATTAATGTCAAAATTCAGAAACACAATACCTTCAACACACAATAAGTTGTTTTTCTCAATTTTATTAAAGTTACAATCAACAGGAATAAACTATTGAATTCTTTACATAAAAAAATAAAGATATTTTACATCTCGGTTCAATAAAAGGCTTTCATGGTATTGAATGTGGGTTTTTTTCACTTAGTATAGATGCTTTCATCTTGGACTTTCAGTTGCTTGGATATCTTGGGGGGGAAAAAATGTAAATGGCCAAGCAAAAACTGTAAATTATCAGTTTTTATCCTCTGAATCGGCTCTAAATCAAGTACTGATTGATCCATGGAAAAGTTTCTCAAACCAGATGGATGCATTGAAGTATGGGTGGACGGATGGGTGGATAAATGGATGGATGGATTGACAGATACATAGATGGATGGATACATTGAAGTATGGGTGGATGGATGGATGGATGGATGGATGGATTGACTGACGCATGGATGGATGGATACATTGAAGTAAGGGTAGATGGATGGATGGATGGATGGATGGACAGACAGACGCATGGATGGATGGATGTATTGAAGTATGGATGATGGATGCATTGAAGTACAGATGGATGGATTGGCAGACGCATGGAAGGATGGATGCATTGAAGTATGGGTGGGTGGATGGATGCATTGAAGTATGGATGGATGGATGGATTGATTGGCATACGCATGAATGGATGGATGCATTGAAGGATGGATGGATGGATGGATTGACAGATGCATTGACGTATAGGTGGATGGATGGATGGATTGGCAGATGCATGGATGGATGGATGCATTGAAGGATGGATGGATGGATGGATTGACAGATGCATTGACGTATAGGTGGATGGATGGATGGATTGGCAGATGCATGGATGGATGGATGCATTGAAGTATGGGTGGATGGATGGATGGATGGATGGATGGATGGATGGATGGATGGATGGATGGATGGATGGATGGATGGACGCATGGATGCATTGAAGTATGGGTGGATGGATGATGCATTGACAGACACATGGAAGGATGGATGCATTGAAGTATTGGTGGGTGGATGGATGCAGTGTTAATTTCGTTGACTAATAATTTTCGTCATAATTTTCGTCAACGACCTTTTTTCACTGACGAAAACGAGACGATAACTAAAACAAAAACTAGTGTTGGATGACTAAAACTATGACGAAAACTTACTGTCATTTTCGTCAACAAATAAAAACGAGACGAAAATGATAGGGAGGGTCGATTAGGGAAGAGATCCAGTCAGAACTGATGTCCTGTGTAACAGATGCGCACATTTGATTTGAACGTGCTGATCTAACCGCTAGAAAACACAGCGCTGTTGCAAGCTCTACAGGCTCATTCACGCATCCCCAATCCAGCGCTCCAGAGCGGCTCACAATCAATGAATAGCGCACATTTATGCCAGGCCATTGTATATGAACTAATGCTGATGAATAATGACAATGTTTACTTTACGATGTTTATATAGTAATATGTTTTAGACGGTTGTAACAATGCATATTTTATCTCTTCATCTGAACTTGAATGAGCTCCTGCAACTGCAATAGAGGCGCAGACCTTTCAAAATAAGAGTCAATGTGTATTTCGAGCTTGTTTATAATTTAAAAGTCATACATTATATATTCATATTTGGTTACACAATAAACTGTATTTCCTTTCATTCCCATTTAATTTATAGTCAGGAGGAAAGACCAGTATTTGACACATATTCAATAAAGTATCAGGGTTATAATAGTTAACTAAAACCATTAAAAAAAATCATTACTTGAATAAATGTTAACTGAAATAAAAATAAATAAATAAACAAACCTATTTGAAGCTTAAGCTTTACCTGATAGGGCCTACTAACTAAAACAAAAATACAAAGTTATAAAAACTATATAGATGTTTTTAAAAAACAAACAAAAAAGTGAATTGTGCTCTCTTTCGTGTATTTTTAATGTCAAAAACAAAATGATGTCAAAATTAAATGGAGCTTAAATGCTTAATGTATTAAAATTGAACTAAACTCATTAGATTTTAGGAGACTAAATCTACAGTAGATTTAGTCGACTAAAATCATATGATATTTAGTCGACTAAAACTAGACTAAAACTAAAAATAATTCAGGTGACTAAAATATGACTAAAACTAAATGGCATTTTAGTCAAAAGACTATGACTAAAACTAAATCAAAATTTGCTGTCAAAATGAACACTGGATGGATGGATTGACAGATGCATTGAAGTATGGGTGGGGGGTGGATGGATGGATGGATGGACAGACGCATGGATGGATGGATGGAGGAATGGATTGACAGATGCATGGAGGGTTGTATGCATGGAAGTATGGGTGTATGGATGGATTGACAGACGCATGGATGGATGGAGGAATGGATTGACAGGTGCATGGAGGGTTGTATGCATGGAAGTATGGGTGTATGGATGGATTGACAGACGCATGGATGGATGGAGGAATGGATTGACAGGTGCATGGTGGGATGTATGCATGGAAGTATGGGTGGATAAATGGATGGATGGATTGACAGATGCATGGATGGATGCATTTACAGATGCATGGATGGATGGATGCATTGAAGTATGGGTGGATGAATGGATGGAGGGATTGACAGACACATGGATGGATGGATACATTGAAGTATGGGTGGATGCATGGATGGATGGATTGACAGATGCATGGATGGATGGATGCATTGAAGTATGGGTGGATGAATGGATGGAGGGATTGACAGACACATGGATGGATGGATGGATGGATACATTGAAGTATGGGTGGATGAATGGATGGATGGATTGACAGACGCATGAATGGATGGATACATTGAAGTATGGGTGGATGGATGGATGCATTGAAGTAAGAGTAGATGGATGGATGGATGGACAGACACATGGATGGATGGATGTATTGAAGTATGGATGATGGATGCATTGAAGTAGGGATGGATGGATTGGCAGATGCATGGAAGGATGGATGCATTGAAGTATGGGTGGGTGGATGGATGCATTGAAGTATAGATGGATGGATGGATGGATTGATTGGCAGACGCATGGATGGATGGATGCATGCATTGAAGGATGGATGGATGGATGGATGGATGGATGGATGGATGGATGGATGGATGGATGGATGGATGGATTGACAGATGTATTGACGTATAGGTGGATGGATGGATTGGCAGATGCATGGATGGATGGATGCATTGAAGTATGGGTGGATGGATGGATGGATGGACGCATGGATGAATGGATGCATTGAAGTATGGGTGGGGGGGTGGGTGGATGGATGGATGTACAGACGCATGGATGGATGGATGGAGGAATGGATTGACAGATGCATGGAGGGATATATTCATGGAAGTATGGGTGGATGGATGGACAGACGCATGGATGGATGGAGGAATGGATTGACCGATGCATGGAGGGATGTATGCATGGAAGTATGGATGGATGGATGGATTGACAGAGGCATGGATGGATGGATGGAGGAATGGATTGACAGATGCATGGAGGGATGTATGCATGGAAGTATGGGTGGATGGATGGATGGATGGATGGATGGATGGATGGATGGATGGATGGATGGAGGAATGGATTGACAGATGCATGGATGAATAGATGGAGGAATGGATTGACAGATGCATGGAAGTATTGGTGGATGGATGGATTGACAGATGCATGGAAGTATTGGTGGATGGATGGATTGACAGACACATGGCTGGATGGTGTGTGGGTGGATGGGTGGTGTGTGGGTGGGTGGATGGATGGATGGTGCATTGAAGTATGGGTGGATGGATGGCTAGATAGATCTGACTTAAATATTACCTATTTTGGCAGTTGCAGCAAAAAAGATCAACAATAGATTTTCTGATGCAATAATTTGTCCATCTGGTAAATAAAGCTATGTAGAGCTTCATTGACTCAAGCCGGATTCAAGCTTTCAAGCAGCACAGCATGTGTGTGTGGGGTGATACATTTTGTCATAGCGTAAAAAGAAAGCTTTGAATTTTTGAAAAGAGGATGTGCAGTCACAGTTCCACTAACCATCACTTAACAGAACATTTGCTGTCATAATTATGATAAAACCCATGTGGTTGCGCCTTGGGCTTCAAACCCACTTTAAGCCCTAAAAAGTGTCTGCTAAATGAAGTTGCAGATAGACTGCCACTAATCCCTACAAAGACCTGCCTTATTTTGTAGTTTGAGGGGTCTCACCACAGGGGGTCTGGTAGTTTTATCAAAAATAGTCTCATCAAAAATAGATTACAGATTCAGTTTTTCGGCTTCATTTGATCTTTGGTCTGCTTTCACGAAACACAAAATTGAAATGCGTGTAAACTGGAATTGCCTCTTTCTGAAATGCGTTCCATTCAGTTCAGGCTTACTTACTGATCTTGACAGAAATTTCTGCAGTTTTTATAGCCTTTGATGCTGTCAACCAATTAAAAAAATGTTTACTGTTGAAAATTACATTTTCTGTAATTAATCGCAATTAAAAACATTGGAGTTTTTGTAATAATTATAGTCATTTCAGTCACTCTCCAAATGAATGTAGAAATATTTGTTGTAATGGCATCCCTGATACTAAAACTGCTACTGATGTCTTTATGAAAATGATATTTTTAAACATTAATGATAGACATTCAACATTACACTATAATTGAAAGCTATCAATTTCAACATTTATTAGGCTTTAACTTAAGTGAATTTAAACCAGTCTTCACATAAACCCATTATAATAAATGTCATATTTACTTCTGGGCTTCAAATACCTGTTAGACATGTATAGAAATAGAATAAAGTTATCAAACACCTTTCTTAACTGCATATAGATTAATCCTTATTAAAGCTTTACTCTGTTACCTCTGTTCTTTGATTAACATTAATGACAGACATCACAGCTGTCACTTTAAGACCTGCCGCTACCGAACATGATGCGGATATGGCGTGCTATCACGCATCTTTTACTAGGCTTTTACTAGGCAATGAGAATACTAGGCAAAAATGGGCATTTTGGCATAATTCTGTGTGTTATTGTTTGTTCAAGCACGAAAAAGAACTCGGCACGCTGTCTGTGCACACGATACTGGCGCGCATCTTTCTGTCGTGTGTGTGTGTGTGTGTGTGTGTGTGTGTGTGTGTGTGTGTGTGTGTGTGTGTGTGTGTGTGTGTGTGTGTGTGTGTGTGTGTGTGTGTGTGTGTGTGTGTGTGTGTGTGTGTGTGTGTGTGTGTGTGTGTGTGTGTGAGCCCTCAGAGCCATGTGGAGCAGTTATATGATGGATAGATGCACTTGTTGAATGAAATGAATCACATGTTAACGTGTTCATTTTGACAGCACTATTTAGAAATCATTTTCAGTCAAACCTCCTGCATCAGATATATACGTTTGTGGGTTTATCTGTTCAAATAAATCCACAGATCCTTATAAGCCAAAAAAATAAGAGCTACCGTTTTTCCAAATGACAAATATTTGTTTATCTGCAGTTTAAAGTTTTTGCAACTTCTGACCCTTTGTTTAAAAAGAAAAAGATGAACTTCTGTCAAGAGGACTTGTGCACATAATGCCCTGGAGCTTATGATGTTAGGGATGGTTAAAGACCCTCCATTAGGTTATTTTATAAGTACCCATATGATTATCTGTAATTTATGGTCTCAAAGTCCCTACAAGCAGGCCCATTTGTCACCAGTGACAAGTCCCTGAGAAAACACACACCGTAATGTATAAAGCTAAAGGCAACTTTGCCTTCTGCCTTCCAGTGCTGTCATGTGAAATGAGATTATAGCTGAACAGGTTGGACACCCTTCTATATTTATCTCATTAAAATGATTGTATGAGGTGCTAGTTAATAGCTATCATACATCAAATGTAAATGATATATTTTTTTAAATTTTGGGGGTGGTCTGGGTGTTTTGAAGGGTATGATTTGTCTGTGCTTGTAAAATATTTTCCCATAATCCATTATTTCATGGCAAAATGCTCCAAACAAAGCAAGTACCATCTGTTTCCACGCCGTGCTGTATATTTTCATCTCTATCCTTCTCTCCCCTTGCCCCATTTTCTCTCATGTGAAAATATGAACTTAACATACAAATGAGAAAGCGTTGTCAGACCACTGATGCAAACCAACGGAAAAGCATATTGTTTGAGCGGATTGTTGAGAAGAGCTGGACAGACTGAAAATATCCCGAGCATGCTGAAAACACTCGCAGTCGTACTGCAGGGATATTCTCATATTCTTTAGAGCAGAGAGCTGGTCAAGTATCTGCCAATCCTTCCACATTTATAATCAGCCGGTGTAGCATTACGTGTCCTGCAAATATAGTTTTGATTGTTAATATATTCTTTCTGTTGGGCTGCAATACAACACTGATCACTGACCTCAGACATAGGATCAATTGATCGATAATAATACTAAAGCTTTTATTAAAAACATTATTATTATTATTGACAGGATTTATTGGTTCACTGGTCTAATTTGTTAACATTAGATGATGTCTTAACACTAACTGTGAAAAAAAATACAGTCGATGATTGTTCATGTTAGTCCACAGGTCATTAATTAATGTTAGCAAATTCAACTTTTGATTTTTATTGTGATAATGTAGTAATATAATAATATTAATAAGGTTGATATTAAAGGGGTCATGAATTGAGAAATCAACTTTCCCTTGAGCTTTTGATAAATAAAAGGTCATGGTAATATAAGAATATCCTGCAAGTTTCAGAGCTGAAAACTTCCTTGTTAGTCAAAGAAAAGCTTTTATAGACACCAGGCCCAGCAAACGATCGATTTCAGAATGTGCCACACCTTGACGTCATCGTGTGGTGAAGCACCGCCTCAACAGAAGAAGAACAACGCCTGATTCTGTAGCCCTGCGCACCGCCTCGTGCCTGAGATGATATAGGCCTACACAGAGCTAAACCGGATCAAACTTCTAAGCTTCATTCGGATTCCAATATTATGAATGCATGGATAAACTTTATTTGTAATGCATATCCAGCTCACGTGGGGAAGACATTGCGCGTCTGTTCCTTCATTTCACCACGGATTCGTTTGTAAACAAGAGACTGAATTTGCAGACAGGATGAGATCACACGAATGAATGAATGAATGAAGCAACACACTTATGTGAGTAAAAAAAAAAGGTGATATTATTGCATTGTTACAGATCGTATTGATTATGTGTATGTGTCTAACTGAACATTAGCACGCTGTCAAAGGCTGAAGAATCCTTTATTTGTGATGTTGTTGGTTCATTGCGATTTGGGATCAGACTCGGACATGTATGGGCCAGTGCTCGCAAAGCCCAACGTCCCAGGGCTATGTGTTTTTCAGACGGGCTACCAAAACGTAATCTTAAATTGTGAAATAACATTCCTTTCTTGATGTGCGTTGTTCATAGCCTGACAAGCCAGACCCACATCAAGATGTTAGGTCTGGGAACACACCATTGGCAGGGCTCAATCCGAGGGGCGGGATAAACGGTTGTTAAAAGAGCGCTACAACCAACCAGAGCAACGAAGAAGGTGAAGCGGAGCTAGTTGATAGATTAAACTTTCGCCGTATCCGGAAGACAAAACTCCGAACACATCTTCCTTTCTTAAGAATGACTTCAGGGCCGTTCTTTGTTCTTTTCTCAAAGAAAAGCTTAACTCTAAGTCTTCGAGAGTCGCGGCCAAAGCCGATTCGAAAGGCCGCTGTTCGCCAGCTTCTTTGTTTTCAAGTAGCACGCGGAACCAAGGCTTTATGTTAAGCCCGCCCACCAACTCTATACACAATGTGATTGGCCTGACCAGAGTTTGGTTTTTCCAGCTTGCACGCCAACGGAGAGTTGCTAGACTACCCTGGCTGCAAGTTAGATTTGGGTGCGTCTAGATTTCTAGGCTACGTTGTTCACTCTCTTGACTTTATATTTGAAGGGCACACGCCTGTGTGTGTGTGTACGATTCGTGGTTATATTCACAGATCGGACGGGCCAGGTAATAAAAAATAACAATCCAATAAATCACGGGTGGATGAGAGATAAATCATTGTGTTTGTTTGATAAAGACATTTTGCGAACCCTGTGGGCAATTCATTCCAGTTGCCGTTTCCCCACAGGCTTTCAAAACAATTCCCACATGTACTGACAGGGGAGCCGAAGCTCATTAAATATGCAAATCGTATCCAATCCTAGCCGTGGGCGTTTACTTCCTAGTCTGTGGCACGCCCATAAAAACCGAGCGTTTCTTGAGAGAGCCTCAAAACCAGGGCAGAAAATAGCCTATTTCTTATTCATTATGATGTTTTTGAATGTAAAAACCACACAAATGTCATATGTTGACCTCAGACAACAGTACAAAAAAATGTAAAAAGCCAGTTCATGACCCCTTTAACACTAGCTAAGATTAACAAATGCTGTAGAAGTATTAAAGTATTAAAATATGACTAAACCTCATATTTTTTTTGACAGGTTTCATTGGTTAACTCATTTTATGAATGGCTTTTATTAAGCTATTTGAAAAACACATAATAGTGAAATATAAATGTTCATTATTATAGCTGAAAAACAATGATTATTATAAAAGTGATTTTATAAAAAATATAATTTTATGTTGACTTGTTTTATGAATAACGCTATTAGAAAAATGATGACAATTATAATTGATAATCATATATATATTTTTTTTTAAATAGCTTAAAATATTACTAAATAATCCTTTTTGGCCACTTTTATGTTCATCATAAATATAATTAATTAAGCTATTTAGAAAAACATAAATATTAATGTTTTTTAGTGAATATTGATTATAATTAATAATAATTAGCAGTAATAACATTAGTTATAATATGGCTGTTTTTGTTTGAATCTTGCTTTAGTTCCTGCAGTACAAAGCATTGTATTTGACAGCTCTCTAATCAAAAATTTAAGATTGCATTATATAATACAAGAAAAGCTTTCACCCTGTGTGCCTGGTAGATTCTGCGGTTCAATTAGACTTAAATCCTGTGATGTGCGTGTTCAGTGAAGTCTGAAACACTGTAGGGCCCGAGATTCCATCCACCAGAGATTTCTCTGTGAAGTCTCTGCTTTACACTTCAACAGGCTAACGTCTTCTTCACAGACACACACACACTCACACACACACTCTCACTCTCTGTCTCTCTGAGAACAAACCTGAGCCTCTGCCTTTCTTACACACTCTTGTGGTTTATTTCACACTTTGTAAGCCGAGTCTTCTTCAACACAATATGTCATTTTGACTATAAGCGCAAACGACATGGAAGAGAATCAAACAAACATTTTATGAAGAGTTTGATAGAACACATATAATGTTCAAATGCGATTTCCCGGCTGATTCTTTCAATAATCGTGCATGCGATGTTTGATTCCCTTATACAATTTTTATACTTGGAATACAAACAGCCTTACAGGCAGCCAGGCGCTTTCACTGAAGTTTCAAGTTCTTCTAGCATTATAAATGAGCTTTAGTTTAGTTTAAAAGTGGAGTGTGACATTTTTGTTGTGTTAAAATGCTTCCCCCTATCCCAGTTTCATGTGCAAAGACAGCTTTAAGTAATTTGTTGGTTGATTCCCTTTGTTTTGGCAGTTTGGGGAACACCTGTTTATCCAGACAATACACCACAGTTTTGGTAACACTTTCCAATAACTGCACGCTATGCTATCATTAGTTAAGCATTAGTAAACAGTCAATTCATTATTTATAAAGCATTAATAGACATTAATAAGCAATTTATAAATAAAGCTATACATGCTTTGTCCTTGATTTATAAGCATATCTATAATGTGTTTAAAATTTTTTATTAATGATCAATTTATCATTTCTAAATTAAGTATTACATTATTTACAAACCAGTTATTTAGTTGTCATAAGATCATTTAGAAAGTGTAAGTAAATGATTAATAAACTATTTAAATGTACATTTATACATCTTATTATTTCAACATAGTGATAATTCCTCGGTGTGACTCACTGATTCATAACGCTTCGAAGCTTCATGATGCCTTGTTTTGAAATCGTCATCACTATATAAGTCGTTATTTAGGGTTTTTTTGCGCACAAAAACTATTCTCGCCGATTCATAAAGTTTTTGTAGAACCACTGTAGTGAGATGGACTTTGTAACGACGTCTTTAGTACCTTTTAAGGGTCTTGAGAGTGAGCCATGCATTGTGCCAATGGAGGCCTTTCAGAGCCATCAGATTTCAACTAAAATATCTTCATTTGTATTCCGAAGATGAACGGAGGTCTTACGGGTGTCGAACGACATGAGGGTAAGTAATTAATGACAGAATTTTCATTTTTGGGTGAACTAACCCTTTAATAAATGCTTTATTAACATGTATTCCTACTGTAATTCATGATTAATTCAGGTAGTTATTAAACATTTATTAGTTGGGTAACACTTTAAAATAAGGTTGTATTAGTTAACATTAGTTAATGCATTAGTTAACACGAACTAACCAGTAGTTGTCAGTATTTTTGTGAGCTTGTCTAAAGTGAGGACTCGTAAAGATTTTACAAAGGAGATTTAAATGCTCAGTTCTTAAACATAACAGTGCAGTAAAATGAAACTAAGCCTCAAGTGTACAGTTGTAGTTTCATTTTTTGCATCTGTCAACCACTGACAATTCCTAAATAACTGGCCGGTAAATTATGTAATACTTAATTTAGAAATGACATGTATTATTCATTTATCTAAATTGATCATTGATAAAGTATAAAAATAAAATTATTATAGATGCTTATAAATCAAGAATAAAGCATGTATAGCTGTACTTATAAACTGCTTATTAATGTCAATTAATTCTTTATAAATGATGAATTGACTATTTACTTTATAATAATAGAGTTATTATAAAGTGTTACCCAGGTTTTTTTGTTGGCAATGATGACACACATTGGCAATGATATGTAAGACATGCTGCTGCATATGTGACTCATGAAATAACTCATTGTAGCAGATTTATACAGGTGGAGCTGGGGAAGGTGGAGGGTTTCTGAAGACTGCTAATGTTGAATGTTGAGCCGCGGCTCATTGGCCACTGATGCAACAGCAACCAATCAGCCCTATCTATCAGCCTGGGTCATCTATTGTTTCCAGCCTGGTCTCATTGCCAAAATGTACCTCTGGCAACGTTTTTGCAAACCCCAAAATACGTACCAATATGTACATATCACTGCAGTTTCAAAGTGAATTGTCCACTGGGTAGCGCCAAAAGCTTAGTTTTTTTTCCGTAACAGATGAGCGTGAATCTGACGTTTTGTTACATTGTTTTTTTAACGTACACCTACACTAAACCCTAAACCTACCCGATAGTGTTAACAAAAGCAAATGTGACAAAAATACAATAGTAACCATGTCATTTTAGCTTGTGTGAACTCATCTTGGAGCTCTTTTATCATGACTTGTCTTTCACGGGATTCGTACCTGAGCTTTCAGCATTGCAAGTACAAATCTGTACCAGCTGAGCGACTGAGCAAGCTTGTTATATAAGAAAAGCTGAACATATGGAGCTGGTTAAGTGACGCAAACTCCAAAATGTATTCATTTACATGGTACAAAAAAAACGATAAAAAGTGCTTGCTGTTTTACTGCCTCTAGTGTTCATTTCACTTTGAAACTGCAGTGATATGTACATTTTGGTACGTATTTTGGGGGTTTGCAAAAACGTTGCCAGAGGTACATTTTGGCAATGAGACCAGGTTGATTATTTCATACCAGAACTTGGTATTAAAGGGATGATTCACCCAAAAATGAAAATGATCCCATAATTTATTCACCCTCAAGCCATCCTAGGTGTAGACAAGTTGAATTCGGAAGGCGGTCGGCCAGAAGCTAGATATTTTACTTTATAATGTGTTAAATATGGATATTTTTCTTACAAAAGCCCATCGATTCACTTCAGAAGGCCTTTATTAACCCCCCAGAGCCATGTGGATTAATTTTATAATGGCTGGACACTTTTTTGTGCTTCAAATTTTGGGCTGCCATTCACTGCCATTATAAAGCTTGGGAGAGCTAGGATATTTTGTAATATAACTCCGATTGTATTTGTTTGAAAGAAGAATGTCGTATACACCTGGCTTGAGGGTGAGTAAATCATGGTTTTTTTTTTTTATCAGTTACATAAAAACATAAACTGGCCTGATTTGATACGAAAAGTAAGACTGAATGCCACTTGCCTAACTGCTAGTGGCTCATACTAGATCTTAAGACACTGTCTTAACATAATGGCTTAGTTTATGCAACTGGCCCCAGGTTATTATTACTGGAAACGAGTATTTGCCTTCTGATAGTATATTTCCTATCTCTTATTTATTAAATGTGTCTGTTTTAGGTTGTTTCTTTTGGGTAACTTCTGCACATTGACTGAATTAAAGCATTATTTTTTAACTGGTGTTTAAATTGTACTCATTGTATTCCCACTGGAATGAGTCAGGGGAAAAAACCTGCTGAGAACCTGTAGATATTCCAACAGTGATTTCATCACGTAAAATATTGACTGTCTTCAAAATGTGTCTGATATATTCAAGTAAAATGACTTCGTTTGACAGCCTGAACATTAACATAAGGTGATGGAATCTAAATGAGCTGTATGAGAAGAATGAAGGGTGCATGAATGAACAGGAGCTGCTTACCATGCCAAATTCAGGGTGCTCCTAATATTGCATGCAGTGTCTGAAGGCTGGTCTGTTAGTTAGCTGACGCAGGTACATCTGTCAGACAGGTTGTAGCTGTCACTGTTGAGTAATGGTCAGGTGCCTATCAGGACAGATGCCATCACAGCATATAGACACTCAATGGGTGATGGGAGTTTAAGCAGAAAAAAAAAAACATGTGATCAGAATGCAGTACATTGAGTTTGACCACTTGTTATTCCATACAGTGGCTCCAAAAATAATTTGGACACACGTTGGCCAAAATGGAAAAATGTTTGAATTGCATTAGATAACAAAATAATATAATATAATATAAAAATGGTACAAAAGCTGTCACTGGGATGGTACCCTTTATAAAGGTTCTAATATGTACCATTTATAGGTACTAACTTTTGGGACCAATATGCACTCTTTGGGTACAAAGGTGTACCTTTTGAAAGGGTACCACACAGTGACAGCTTTGTACCTTTTTTCTGAGAGTGTATAATATAATATAATATTATTATGTAATGTAAAGCATTTTAGAAAATGCTTTTTGTTTAGTTTTAAATTATATAGAATGGATTTAATCATTAAAATGAAGACAAAACTATCTGGAAATAGTATTTGGTGTTATTTCTGGTTGCCACCCTTTAGTGGAGCATGTAGATATTGATATTGAATAAAATAGATATTGAATAAGATATGGACCCCCTTATACAAGTTACCAACATGGGAAATAATGTAGAATGTAAATAGTGATACCTGTGAATTTATGTGAGATTTCTTTTTTTTAAAAAAGAGAGTTAATTTATTTAAAAAACTTTTTTTTTCTTCTTGTTTTTCTTATTTGGGCCCGAGCACCGATGGTGTGAGGACCCTATTGTAATTGCTCAGCCTATTATTATTCTTCTCCGAAATTAATCAAATTTTTGCATGTCCGAAAACTCATGAAACTTTGCACACACATCAGGAGTGGTGAAAATGTACATCTGAAATGGGTTTCAGAATTGGGTGTGGCAAAATGGCTCAAAAGCGCCACCTACAAAATTTCAATTACGCTCTGTTCGAGCTAACCAACAGGAAGTGAGATTTGAATTTCCTCTGTTTTCCCTCTGTCCTTTTGCCATTTCCAGACGTTGTACTTTAAAGAACTCCTCCTAGAGATTTGATCAGATAAACATCATATTTGGTCAGTCTAATCTAAAGGCCTTGGCGAAGTTAAATTGTGAAGATCTCGAGTTTTCCCGAAGGGGAAAATCGATGTTTCGTCATGAAACAGGACGTTTTTGTAACTCCGCTTTTGGCCACAAAATGTGGCCACAAAAACCCTTGGATGTCACCATGGAGATGATGACTTGTTATATCAGGGAAGGAAAAATGACGGAGGTTCATTCATATTTATAATCAGCTGTCATAAAGGAGGCAGATTGAATCATGGCAGCCGCTCTGCTCAGCTGCATTTGGTTAGTGGCTATATTTACGATAACGTCCTCCTGCATGTAGACACACTCAGCGTGTCTCTTATTCTTCCCTCACTTTGAAACAGACAATTTAAAGGCACAATGTGTAAGATTTTTTGAATAAAATATCCAAAAACCACTAGAACAATATATTTTGTTGGTCTGTGTACTTACATTATCCTAAATGTTTCCAACAATGTTTAAATCAGCTATTCAGAGAAATATATCATATACTGTTCATATATATACTGTATATATGTGACCGCGTCCTTGTGTCGCCTGTCAATGACGTCATATCTGCACTACCCTTGATTTCCTTAGAAACCACGGAAATACCAAAGACGCTTGAATATAGTATGTATTTTATTAGACAGGCGAGCAACTGTTTGGATATACATTTATCAACAGAAAACAAATCATTGTTATACAGCGCAACACGGTAGTCTTATTGTTTGAAACGCTTGTTTTCTTGAATTACCGCGAGTAACGTTTATACCTTAACGTTTTAATCAAAATGTCATAACTTATTATTACACGGCTCTGTGGAATACTTGATTCTGATTGGTCAATCGCACCATCCAGCAGTATGTTAAGCTGCATTCACACCATGTTAAAATTACCGTAATTACAAGATTTCAACTTGTTAAAAGGGATCACGTCCTCGTTAAGCTCGTAATTACAGATTGTAAGATGGGAATTTTTTGCTCCTACACTGTAACAAATTTCTGTAGTTTTCACAGCATTATTACTGTAAAATGAGCAAATACTTACTGTAGAACCTGTATACAGCATGTTGCTGTAGATCTGCAAAGCATCATGGTCTTTTTTCAACAGCGGGTAAATTCTACAGTATTTTTTTTCTTCCTGTGAATCACAATACAGCAATTTCTAGAAG
Organism: Gobio gobio; assembly: GCF_949357685.1. NCBI lineage: Eukaryota > Metazoa > Chordata > Actinopteri > Cypriniformes > Gobionidae > Gobio > Gobio gobio. Next base: position 15,563,914 of record NC_137106.1, read on the forward strand.
ATTTTTTTTCAGCCAAGGAAAGCTACGAGATTTCCCAGTTTCATCTGAATTTTTACTTCAGAAAGGTAACATAATTTATTTCCAAAGTTTACCCTTGTAAAGTCACCTGTTTGTTCAACTTTAAGAGTGCACTGAAAGAGAAAAGAGTAATGAGCAGCACACTTCGTTGTAAACTCGTCTCATGTTGTGTGTGCAGTTTATAATTGTATTACCACAAATATATATTTCTGCATGATTTCGATATATTTTCTAGTCTGGCAACATTTGATAACGTCATTAGTTTATAAAATGATAGCATTGTTAAATAAAAATTTAATTGGAATTGTGTATGTGATCTCTTTTGGTGCAGATACGTCACATAATATGATCACTTTTTTTCCTGTCACCACTTGCGCGTGAGGGAGTGAGCTAAGCCTGCCGACTCTCGACGGTCTCGAGCTGAAAGAAAACGCAGCTGAGGTACGTTAGGCCTAATACTTAACCTATTTTTCATAGTGATTCATCATGATTTTTCTGAACGTAAATCCCCAGAAACGAGATTGGTGAAATGCTATTCAAACTTGTGGGAGCATGGCATGGGCTGTACTGTATTAAGATTTGTCTTATCCGGCAACATTACACTTTTAACGTCTTTAATTTGATTAAAGTCTAACGTTAGCATTGTGAAATGACATTAATTTAAAATGGTTAAATGGTTAAGCTTACTTAACATATTTTTAATAATTTCATGATTTTTCTGAACTTCATTGCCTTCAAGCTGCAGAAACTATAACGTTAGATTGTTAATAGCCTAATTTGAAGTGCCATTCCCGACTTTTGGGAGCATATATTGTATTAATATTTGTCTTATCTGGCGAAATTACATTTATGTCTTTTATTTGATTAATTCAAAGGTCCAGATTAGCAGACGAACTGGGAAGGTGGTCCAAAAAAAAAACCCCGATTGCCTCAATCCACACGTGGCATCATTCATCAGGGACTTCATTGAGTATGACTGGTAGAACAACTAATACCAGGTGAGACTTTTAATTGTTACCTTGAATACCTTGTAATAACTGGAAGCCAGTTTGGGTGGGTAGTTGGTGGTTGAGAGTCAGGGGTGGCCCGCAACTTGTCTATTAAAGGGATAGTTCACTTCAAAATTTACTCTCAAGTTGTTTCAAACCTGTATGAATTTCTTTCTTCTGCTGACCACAAAAGAGGATATTTTGAAGAATGTCAGTAACCAAACAGTTAACTGGAGCCTGTGACTTCCATAGTAGGAAAAAAAAAAATACTATGGAAGTCACTGGCTCTAGTTAACTGTTTGGTTACCGACATTCTTCAAAATATCCTCTTTGACATTCTTCAAAATATCCTCTTTTGTGTTCAGAAGAAGAAAGAGATTCATACAGGTTCGAAACAACTTGAGGTTGTGTATATGATAATAGCATTTTCATTTTAAAGTGAACTATCCCTTTAGGCCTGCCAAGCATCATTTTCAAATCATGCAGTTTTACAGCGTCAACACAAGGTGATTCAACAACACTGACATGAAAAACAGGAGGAACATTGTGTGACAACACCACCAGCCAGTTAGAATACTTTTCCATTCACAACTCACAAACATTTACCATAAATTTCACTGTTGTATCACTAACAGTAAACATGGTATTGTGGCAGAAATGTGGGATATTCATGTACAATTTTATAATATTATTCATGTAGACAGTTATTAAATATTAAAGTAATGGCAAATGACAGAAACTAATACTGTCTAATAAGAGTCGAGTTGCAACTCCATAAGAATATTTACATTTTATCTTTTAAAAATAGGTTGTTATTTTTACAGATGTTACAGTTTGTGTTAAGAAAATAAATTTACATTTTACATCTTTATTCAAGCTATAAAAAAATATCAGCCCCGGGGGATGCTACCCCACAAACCACCAACAAAGCATATAAAAAATACTAATATTTATTTAAAACTTTTATGTATATGTCATCAACCCATCTGTCTTGCTTTTAAACTTTTACATTAATAATGAATTTCTTCCTCTACAGGGTAGAAGACTCCAGCCCAGGAAGTCCAGGTCAAGTTTTAAAAGAATAATAGTTATGCAAAAAAAAAAACTTCTTGGAGAAAAACAATATTCAGGTTTGAAATCCTGCTGTTTTTGAAGGGATAGTTCACCCAAAAATGAAAATTGTGTCATCATTTACTCACCCTCAACCTGCATGAATTTCTTTCTTCTGCTGAACACAAAGAAAGATATTTTGAAGAATGTCGTTAACCAGAAAGTTGATGGGTCCCATTGACTTCCATAGTATTTTTTTTTCCTACTATGGAAGTCAATGGGACCCATCAACTGTCTGGTTAACGACATTCTTCAAAATATCTTTCTTTGTGTTCAGCAGAAGAAAAATTCATACAGGTTGAGGGTGAGTAAATGATGACACAATTTAAATTTTTGGGTGAACTATCCCTTTAAATCATTTAATTTTTATAGATTTGTAATTTTACCCAAACATTTGAATACATATTGATTGTTTTGTTTGCTCAGAAAAGTGTTGAAATGAAATGAATTGTTCACAGAGAAATGTTAACTTATTGAAAAAATGTTCAGAAAATATATAGGTTTGAAATCCTGCTGTTTTTAAATCATAAAATTTTTATACATTTGTAATTTTATCCAAACATTTTAATAAATATTGATTGTTTTGTTTGTTCAGAAAAGTGTTTTTTGTATGTTCAGAAAAGTGATGAAATTAAATGTTCACAGAAAAATTTTAACATTGAAAAAAATGATGCTATACTATTTTTATTTTATGAATTTTTGAAATTAAAAGTGAGAAAATAAATGGCATTTGTGACAGTGTCTTTATTTTACAGTACACAAAATTAATGCAGTAATCCCCATTACAGTAGTAGTTATGAAATACAGTACTGTGATTATTACTGTAAAAAAATTTACAGTAATTTTAAAGTTACTGCGATTACATTTACAGTAAGAATACTGTGAAATGAAATACAGCAACTTACTAGCTAATTGCTGCCAGCAAGTTGCTGTATTTTTCACAGTATTCTTTTTACAGTGTACTTGTACCACGTGACCTCTGTACCTGACTGCTCTAGATTTGTGTTGATAGTGTTGCCATAGAAACGAATAATTCCCAGTCAGAGGACACGAATAGCCCCGAATAGAAAGTCACGTGTTGTCATCTCATAACTACGGTAATTACGACATGGCGTGAAGGCAGGATTATTCGCCGATAACAACCGGTAAAAACTAGGCTCATCCGGGTAACTGAAGTCAGCGCTTGCTAGGAAGGTTTTTTCTTTGTGGAGGTTTTGCGTTTAGTGAGCTATAATAAAATATTAAAACTAATTTTTTAACAGTTAACAGCAGGCTTGTTTTATGCTAGGAACATACTTAAATCCGAGTTCCCACACAAACATATTAAGTATTCTGTCCATTTTATCACAAAATTCATACGATAAATGCAGTTTTGACGCGCTTTAATTTGACGTGACAGATCACTGTATATGCACGTCAGTTCAAGCGGGAGCGTGGCGTCATCTCTTCCTAAAATAATTAACAAACGTATACGTCGTATAATCGCTCAATCAGTGTTTCAACGTTAGAAAGACGTCAATAAAACAGCTTGTGAACAATGTCACGTAGCATTTACCTCAGAAGTCATTTATTAGTTCACTAGAGAATGAACTCTTTCACTAAATATATGCACTATATTAGCCTATATATTCATTATATTCTACTTAAAGGGTTAGTTCACCCAAAAATGAAAATTAACCCATGATTTACTCACTGCGTTTATTTAAGAAAAATATCCATATTTAAAACTTTATCAAGTAGTTTATAGTTCCAGCCGATCGCCTTCCGTGGTAAAGTATTGAAAGTGAAACTCAAGATGCGCACGTGACGTCATGACGAGCGTACCTGGTCGCGTTAGTCTTTCGATCGGCAGAGGACCTTTCAACACTTTTTCCAAAACTTTTTTTGCCGAAACTTTAGTTTATAAAGTTTTAAATATGGATATTTTTCTTACACAAACGCATCGATTCGCTTCAGAATACCTTTATTAACACCCCGGAGTCGCGTGGAGCACATTATTCGACGGACAGATGCATTTTTTATGGACTTCAAAAACAGAGCAACGATTACTGCTATTATAATGCTTAGATTAGCCAGGACTTTTGTAATATAACTCCGATTTTATTCGTCTGAAACAAGAATGTCATATACACCTAGGATGATTTGAGTCAATCATGGGCTAATTTTCATTTTTGGGTGAACAATCCCTTTAACCTGTCAGTGCTGTCTTGATTATTTAATTTATGTTTAAATGAATCTGTCATGAAAATGAAAGCCACTGTGTATAAATAATTATATTTCAACAACAAATTGGAGTAAAAACATAATTTTATAAATAGATTAAAGTTAGGCTAATGGAAAAACTGCCTAATGTGAAGTTTACATATTTGCATACAATGTTATTTGAGTGTTGATTATTATATCTAAAAATACTGAATTTATGCTAATTTGGGCTCTATTGTTATATTGTAGTAGCTAATGTGCAAGTAAGGGCTCCCTATAGTTTACACGTTACAGCATTAGCAGAGGTTTTTTTTTTTTTTTTATCTTTAAGAAACTTTTAGTTATAACTGAATTAATTTAAGGACAGGTTAGGCCTAACCCTAACCCCTGTTTAATAAAGCAATTTAATATTTAGTTTTCTGTCCCCGAACCCATACCGAACCGTGACTTCAAAACCGAGGTACGTACTAAACCGTCAATTTTGTGTACCGTTACACCCCCAATATGTGAGAAAGTGACAGTAACTGGGACAATCCTGTACTTGGGTGCTTGGTTTGCTTCCGTGGTGCATTAACACTTCATGTCAGTTTGATCTCAAGTAATTCCAGGACTGGGAGTAGGCAGTATGGGTCAAAAAGCAACACACACACACACACTCAACTCAATCATGCAGTCCTTGACCCTGCAGCAGCAAGAGGATGCATCTCTTGGATCAGCACAGCGGCCCAGCAGATAAGAAATGATGAATGCAGATTGTTCTGTGGCTGACACTATCATCAGTCTATGGTGACTTAGTAGCAGCAGGAGTCTACACCCCGGGCACCAAGCGTCCGTGAGTGATGACCACTCCCACTGCATCTTCGGCAACATACCAGTGGTTGCCGTGTATGAAAACCAAATTCCAATCCTCTATCAAACTCCTCCGGAATTGCTTCTTTATCTCTGTCTGCAACTGTATGACAAAGGGAGCCATCAGCTTGCCGCTTTTAATCTATTAGTATTCCTCGGGGGAATTTTACGGGAATTTTATTTTTTTGGGTGAGGGGCTTAAAGACTGAAAAGATAATACAAAATCTAGAGATGTCAAGCCTCCAAAAAGAACATAAAAAAAATTATTCATATGACTCGAGGAAGGAAGGAAGGTTGTAACGGCCGGGACTTTCCTTGTCATAGAGAATAAAAGCTTGGGTAGAATAGCTTAGGGAGTAAGGACAGTCTCTATGAGACTTTTGGATGCGCCCTGTATGATTTGACGCTCTGACTCAGCATAATTTGACTTTATGGATTTACTTAGGCGATGACATCATATTTGTGCATAATAGGCACAGGTAATGAGGAAGGCATTCCCTCAGCATAGCGTAGCGGGTATTTGTTCCAAATAGCGTCAATCCAAGACACAGTGTTAAGTTCCACTTTGAAAGGGAACATCTCAGGTAACAACTGTAACCATGGTTCCCCAAAAAGGGAAATGCCATGCCTCGGGCCTGCCTGCCTGTCTCCTTCAGACAAAAGAGTTGATTATCTACATTGTAGGTGCCTTTTTTATATCCACGGGCGCTCCAGTGACGTCATGGACTGTCGTCAGCCAATGAAATTATCGTTTTTTCACACATGCTTTAGATACCAGTCACGCTGATGACATTCCTCATAGTGTCAATCCAAGACGCAGTATCTCGTTCCCCTTCTCAGGGAACCATGGTTACAGTCGCAACCTGAGACGCTTTCACACTGTACATTTGTAAACCCTGGGTTTACATTCCTATTTGATGATTATCACCACATGTACTCATTATGTTTGAGTAATTGTTTGTCGATGTGGGGAAATGTTGTCACGTAATGTCCACACTCAACTCTCCTGAAATGTGCAAGAGTGATAACAAATAACTTTGTTACCCTGGTTCATGAGTTCACCTGCCCATTCAGCCTTAGGGTGCTTTCACATCTCTAGTTCGGTTCATTTGGTCCGAACCAAGGGCAAACAATTATACATTGTATTTTTTGGTTCCTTTTCACACCACACTGATTGCTTTGGTCCGAACCAGTTGAAACGAACCAAAATGCAGTCACATGACAACATCCACATCACTCATTGGCCATTGCGTATTTCCTTAACTGCGAGGGCTGGTTTTGTCCCTGGCCATAATCTATTACATTGTTTGTATACACCACAATATACAAACAATACATTTCTATAATGAAGCGCGGATGCGGCTTGAAAACAACATTCTAATGCACTGCAAACGGCGAGCGAGACCTCAACCTAATATGGTCATCAGACCGAATTTCTATGAGGCTCCGCACCTCCTCACTACTCCAAGTTTGTCCACGAGCTGCCATGCTAAAGTGCAAACTGTCAACAAACACTTCCTCATCCCATAATGCACAGCGCAGCTGACTACGGCAGCTGGTTTAGTCCAAAATGATCAGTACTTTTTGCAGTTGGGTCTGTTCGAGGTCGGATCACGTTCTCACCACAAACGAACCGCTCCAGAGTTCGTTTGAAAGTACCACCCTAAAGTTCCTAGTTCCAGGGGAAAGTTCCTGCGGTGGAAAAGCGGCTTTGGTCAGGTGTGAAAGCAGCAATTCTCTGTACGCTTGTTTGGTCCGTTTTTGGTGCGCACCCGAGTGCGATTGCTGCTTTCACACCTGAGCAAATCCGCGTTTCCACCGCAGGAACTTTCCCCAGGAACTAGGAACTTTGGGGTGGTACTCTGTATTTCGACCACAGGAACCGGGGTCTAAATGAAGTTCCGGGTAAATATTTCACCCTCAAAGCGGCTCCCGAGGTAGTACTTTTTCAAAGTTCGGGAACTTTCGGGGGTGGGACTAGGGGGCTGAGCATGCTGATTGGTTGAGCTAATGCAGCATTTTATTTCAACCGGCGTTTTGTTAATACCTCTTTTGTAAACCAATACATAACCAGCAAAAGCAGCTCTGCTTGCATCTCCTCCATACTTGTTATTGTTTCACGGTACTTTAGAACGCAGTGGAAACGCAGACAGTAGCAGGTCTGGGGGGAAAAAAGTTCCTGTAAAAAATGTTCCTGGTACAAATTGTTCCGGGTAATTTCGGTGGAAATGCGGCTCAAACGAACTGCACCAAAGGGGAAAACGAACTCGAGTACGATTCAACCGAACTAAATGAGGCAGGTGTGAAAAACACCCTTAAAGGTTAATAGTAAACTAACTTGGCTTGCTGTCCTTGGAGGAGGCTCGAACCCGAGATCAGAGTTAAAACCCCCCTATAACAGTACTGAACATAGGGGGGAAAGAGCGAATTAGAGGAGGAGACAGGGAGGAGAAGACTGGGAAAGGGAGGGTGCCGGAAGAATTTGTCAATTGGGTGACGCAGTGTCTGCTGCAGCTTATAGTACTCCCATAATGATGATTGACGGGACTGAATGTTTAGGCTTCTCCCGAATCTACATTTAGAACTTTATTTAACGCATTTGCTGTCACTTTTTTTTAAAATCTTTTGTGTAAAGTTTCTGCAACTCTAAAAGTGCATGAATATTTAATGCAGTAAGCGCTGCTTAGTTTATGATTTGTTGTGTTCTTCATGCACTGCATCATTCCATGCTGTTCACTTTTGGCAATGCAGTTTAGAGCACAACAGGGTTTCGTAACCCGGGGTTTAAAGAGAGCATAACCCACGGGTATGATTAGTTAAACTAATTGTGAGAAACGATCACATCCAGCACCTTAGCGGGTGGCTATTCTTTCTCTTACATGTTGGTTTGTGTTATTTTACTCATAGTCTGTGTATGCGTCTCCGGTCCAGCTGATCTAACTCAAACTGATGCGGTCCAGCTGATCTAACTCAAACTGATGAAAAAAGATTTTTATGTCTCCCTACTCTTGATTTATTAATGCTGCATTGCCTTTTATCTCTCTCGTTTAAATAACAATGTAATTGACTCCCCATACAAACCCACCTATTGATTATTTTTCCGATTATGTATCAATAATGAATGTCTTCATGCATTACCAAATATTTGTCCTATAGCAAAGTCTTTTATTTATGAAGAAGTCATGTTTAGGTCTATTTCCTTCAACTCCTATTGGAACACACTGTTCAAACTCAAACTAGTTCAGAGAATGGAATTATTTATTCATTGTTTGTACACCAGTACTTTGAGCAGCTTATGAAATAGAAATGTTCTTATGGCACTCGTCCACATGTTTGACCATCTCTCTCTTTCATTATTTTGCTCAGCTGCTTCATCATTCTCTTTTGTTCTCTGGCTATATCTAATGGGATATGAACAGATTAAACTGGGATATATTCTAGGATTTTGGAAATGGACTCAAACTAAATATAATATCAGAAATCTAATATAAAGCTGTGGGTATTCTTCTGTTTTACATTAATCTGTTTTAGATTTGTTGGTCAATTGAAAATACTATGTCCTTTTTTCAATAGGACATATGTGTTGAGTTGCATGTAGCTGCATGTCCTGTCCTTAAAGGGTTAGTTCACCCAAAAATGAAAATGTTCCCATAATTTATTCACCCTTGAGCCATCCTAGGTGTGTATGACATTCTTCTTTCAGACGAGTACAATCTGAGTTTTATTTAAAAAAATGTCCTGGCTCTTCCAAGCTTTATAATGGCAGTGAATGGAAGCCCCCAAAAGTGCATCCATCCATTATAAAAGTACGTATTTGTCTGAAAGAAGAATGTCAAATACACAGATGGCTGTAGGGTGAGTAAATCATGGGGTAATTTTAATTTTTGGGTGAACTGTCCTTTTATGGAGGACATGGCTGGGGTTGTAACCAAGCCCAAAACATGGACATTTTGAATTTTAAAATATGAGAGATTTGGGTTTTGGTTAATGTTCCGTTGGGAGATCTTTGCATAGGCTTTTTCTGTTTTGTTTTGTGCATTACTACCTCACTAGCGGTAGCCTGGCTACTGATTTTACAGGAAAAACAGCCTCACTCACATACATTCACACTGACCACATCCCGCTTTTTTTCCCTTAAGAACTCATCCGGCATTCTCTCAGCCATTTACACCTCCTGTGTCCTCAAAACATCTGAACCACAGAAAAGGGGAGAGAAAGGGATAGAAATGATGTGCAAAGAAAACATATTTGCTAGAGTTTTGTGTTGTTTCCTGATGACCTCTATTTATATCCGGGGAAAGCTGTCATACTTTTTTTGTCATCGTTTTTTTTTACTTCAGCTGATATTTCTCAAAGCTAGGTTTCTCTTTGAAAGTCAATTTCTGTACAGTCTTGGCTACAAAAAAGGATTTTTGGCAAAACGTAAAATTATAAAACAAAACAGATAAAAAAAAATCATTAAACCATTGTTTTCATAGAACAATAGTTTACTATTCATTAGGCTACATCATATAAAACCACTTTGTGTAATTTGACTGTGCACACAAAACTATAGTTACTGAAATAGACTCTGTGACAACTAACCCCGGTCTCTATTTGCATGTATGAATATAACATAGAATGGCATCCTCTGCGCAGGCGTAACTTTCGCCAGTTTCCCGTATAGCTCCATTTAGTTGCGACACAGGTTTCATTGTCCCGGCATGATACAGCGTTTGCATCCGGATGAGCTGGCAAGCTATCTCCCATATAGTCTGTCTGTTCATACGGCATCTCCTTTCTCGTAGATCAGACGGCATGGACAGCCATTTCATAATGATGGAGAGCTTGGACTTTACTGTCTCACACGAGCAAATTGCTTTCTGATAAGAATGGAGAAGTCGTTTACTCACAGTAGAGTGGGGGCTTCGCCATTCACATACTCAAAATGAGAAATGATTGTGTGTGGAGGAGAATGCAAAATCCCTCCATAGACTGTAATGGAAGAAACTAACAAGATGATACCATCCACTAAATGGCATTGGTTATGTGTGATCATGTGGGGAGGTGCATGCCATACTCCGTAGCCATTATTGTATCATTTCTCCATTGCCGTTTCATCTCAATCAGAACTAATAGAGCTGGCATTTTATTCATTCATAAGAGCTATACCTTAAATTCAGCTCCAGCATGCCTGCCATTCAGATTATTAGGGTCAGATCAATGAACTTAAAAGACATCTTTCCCATCCAGGGCCCAACAGCCATCAAAAAATGCAAAGTGTTCCAAGCTTGTATTATGGCTCAAAACACTTTCAAGGAGAATTCTAAAGATGCTTCAATTGAAACATTTTTGCCCCATTTTTTAATCAATGCAGATGAACTGAGTGAAATTCTGTTATGATGTAATTCTATAACTCCTGACAGTAGGGTGGAAAAGAAATAAATGGGGATTTTTGTCCATTTAGAGGCAATACAATGTTCCTAATCCATGCAACACCAATTCGTAAATGCAATAGCAGACTCATCAGGGTAAAACTGTAAGTATTTTTTGGTCTTAGCTTTTGAAAAAGTTTTTCTCTCCCCCAGAAATCCAGTGGAACACTTAGAATTCTGAAAGATGTTGGAATGTCTGTCTCGGAATGAAAATTCAAAGAGATTACACCAATCTCCTTCCATTTTCTCCTGTACTCATCTCAGAGTGACTGAAGCATTAGAACATTTAGTTCTCTTGCTGAGGTGAAATATTCACATTTTTGGACAAGCATAAATGTAGAATATTTACACGGCCTGAAATGAAACATATGTCAAAAAAAATTTATGTAAAATATTTTAAGGAGAATGAACCGGAACTTTTCGCATCAAACATATGCTAAGCTTCAACACTATATTGCAGATAGAACTAGATGTTGAAGCATTGCAGGCTTCTCAGTGAACACTGTTTAAGTCAGGTAGCATTGCATGCTACTCCAAAAGTGTTTTCACTCCACTGTCTCCACTGTTATGAGCACATTATTTCTCCCTCAGTGGGATATAATGTGGAATGATATGTTGTCCTTGTCGTCTCTTATTTGATGAATGCTCCATCCTCGGCTAATGGAAGATTTCTCACAGCTTCAATACACCATAAAACTTCTCGGAAGCTCTTACAACTGTATAACCTTGAGTGGGATTAAAACATCCAAACATTCCCCCTTCAGTATTATATGTGCGATGATGGATCAGCTTTACTGAAGCTAATTGCTAGCACAATTGCTTCTAATTATATTAATGCCCCATCAGTTTGACTGGGACTTGATTAGTAAAACCTGATGGAAAGCCTTTAAAATTCATTTCCATATCATAAATCCTAAATGTCTAATTTGGAAAATTAAGTGTGGTTTAAAAAAAAAGAAGTCACATAACCGTTTCATCAGCAATTAACTATGAAACTAAATGTGATAATCTTGTTCCAAGTGTGCTTATCCACTTTCAGACAATCTTTTCACTTTGTCTTTCATACAACTGAAAATGTGTGAATCACAACGTACTAAAAAAAAAAAAAAAAACTTGCCTTTTTAAAAGTATTACATAAATGTATAAATAATTTAATATTAAACGTATAAGTTGCAGTTCCAAAGAATATCTGGTACATCTACTTGTAAAAAAAAAACTTGCACATATTTATGTTAATTTATGGTACATATTTGTTTATAAACATACTTTGTGTATTAACAGGAAGGATACAATATGGAAAAAGGGAGTATATATTATATATACACACACACTCAAGTGTGAATGGATTGCCACCTAGTGGTGGGGTTTGAATGTTAAGGATAGAAAAGAAGACTTCTTACTGTAGTCTTTATTTCCTTTCATTAATTTATTTGAGATGGTTTACAAAGATACCATGAGTAAATATACCATTTTCAAAATATATTCCACTTTGTAAAGAATCAAGTGAAAGCATACAATATCATTGGCAAAGCATCAAAGGTAAAAAAATAAAAAAGATTGTGTCCACTAATGCACTATTTACAATTTATTTCAATGTGTAAGGCATGAGTATCTGTATGTGTTTGAAACCGTAATCAAATGCATAAAATACACAAGTTACACATAAGAAACAATGAAGTGAATCAATTTAAACCACAAGAACAAGTGGCTCGGTCCTTTGAATTGGAATGAAGAACATGGATTCTTTTGTTTGTTTGGTCATGAAGTTTTTGAGTCAGATTTAGGACAGTAGGACTAGGGCCTTGGGGTGCATCCAAAATCACTAACTGCTGAAGGTGAGGCAGATGCTGAAGATGAAGAAACACTGACGCTGGAACGTTTTGTTGTCTGAAAGAGAGAAGTCGTTTAGAATGAAAGTCTACTGAGGTCAGATACGCTCAAAATGCAGTACATTGACTTATTCTGACATAATATAGATTGACAATTCATGATAAAGAACTCTCACCTCACTTTAAGGACCTGCAGCTTTGGGAACATCTGAGGCATTTCTTTGATTATATCACAGATGTCGTGACAACACAAGTCCAAGTGAAAGTGAAGGAGATCTGGCACCTGCTCTGCCAAGATCCTGACTGCCTTCAAATCTGCGTTCACTCCCATGAGAGACAAACGCTGCACAGTCCTGGGTATTGATTTAGCATAGAGTCCGAGTGGGTATCCTACTAGAAAAAATACAAAAGGACAAACGTGTCGAGGGATTTATTGTATGAATCAAATATGAAATAAAGTGCTGAATTGTTCTGCTTATGTTCTTCCCTAACATACCAAATGATCAACATTTTCTAAGGGCTGTCAATAGATTAAATCAATATTTTAGAGGTAAAATATATGTATAGATATAATATAACAAATATTTATTAAAAACAATGACATTTGCTATTATTACTAGCAAGTATTAATACCAATTATTGTTATATTTTATTCATGAACCTGTGGGGGTACCCATGAAACTGAAAAACGGATTTTCTGAGTTTAACGTGTTTTGACGTTGTGATTCTTTCAAGTAAGCAATATGCTGTCAGTTTTAAATCGTTATATTATTTTAAGTATCATGTGACCTCCTTTGAAGCTTCCGGTTGAATACAGTTTTCTCTGAGGTAAAAATGAAGGATAACCCGTGTTTATGCGTTATTTTATACTTACAAGAAATTTTAAGTTCTGAGAGTACATGAAGCCCTTGCAACCATTTTGTGAGACGGCAAAATTGTGGATTATTGAGACGATGTCTATAATGCACCGTCAGTTTTGTCAGGGAGGACAGAGCGTCAAAGGCAGCAGGGGTGAGGCAGGGGTCTTTATAGGTTAACAGCTCCAGGCTCCTCAGCCTAATCTCTGCGTCAGGACTCTCTCCTGTGTGAAAGAAATTTGTGAAAATCTTCTCTTTCCTTAATTTTCTTTTCTTTTCTGAACGCATACATACCAGGACGCCCACTTGCTTTAGTTGGACCAAAGTAATCATCAGGAAGAATCCCATACTTTGGTCCCATTTTCCAGGAGAGGTGTTTTAAGTTGGGCAGACGACTCAACATGCCATGAAGGACAGGTTTAGGGATAGGATTGTTATCGTCGTGGTAGTGTAGTGAGGTAAGATTGACAAGTTGCGAAGTAGCAGCACTTATCTCCGATACTGAAGCTCTCTGGACCTCACACAAGCAAAGATGAGTCAGTTGCCTCAAAGATAAAAGTGAGCTGGTCAGACTCCGACAGCTACATTGACGGATGACAAGCCTCTCGAGGTGTTTTAGAACCCCCAGCTCTGCCAGAGCTCTGCCATCACTGCACTGAGCCAAAGTCACGGAACTGACCCACGGCAGCCAGGTCGCAATATGCTGCAACGCCTTTGCATTCGCCTTTTGAACAACGATGGACTTCGTTTTTCTTTGGCGCAGAGTTCTCCAAAAATGTGAATCGTAGATTTCGACCTTTTGGAGGACAATAACGCTGTCTTTCCATAAGGTCCAATGGTCGACCAGTCCTTTAAAGAACGTGCAGCTTAAACGAACACTCAATTTGTCACGAACAGAGAGAAATCCAAACACGCGGATCCAGATCTCATCCGGTAGTTGAATCGCGGACATCGTCTCCCTCATCCTCACATGTATTTCGTAATATTTAAGAACACTTATAAACTAAGTTACTCGTTTTGATATATTTTTGTATAATGCGAACACACGATGTGTTCCCGTGTCGTTCTTCTTCTTCTGTGAAGTTCTTGGCGGGTTGTAACCCAACTGAAAATGTCCATACCGCCACCAACTGTGCTGGAGTTTGACGAAGAAAAAAAAAACACCTTGCGTGTTCTCATGTTCCTTTGCGTTTTATTTATTTGTTTCAAATAAAAATCTAATTCGTTTGTTTCTAATATATTCCATTACTAAGGAAGATTTTCTATAGGCCTATTTTATTTTTCAGTCCATTTTTCTCACCCTCTTCTATACTGAAGTTGCATCCTTTACTCTCACTTTGTTCCCACTTTTAAATTCTGGGACATAAAATGCTGCTCACTTTCGCCTTGTTTCAGGGTTTATGATTCACCCATGTTTACCTGAATAAATGTAGAATGTGCCGTATTATTGTGTTCTAATGTTATAATTTTAATTTCTCTTCCAATATCTTCTTTCTGCATTCTATCATGTATTCATGCAAAGTCAATTTGTGGTTCACTTAATAACCAAGGTGGTATTGGAGATATTGTTACAGTTGGTCCGAATATTCTTGAATCCAGCTTCATTTCTTTTAACCGTTCCTTAACTTTCCATGCAAATCCTATTCCATGTAAATGATTAATCTCCCAATTTTCGTCTAATACTTTCCTAATATGCCATTAATCCAATACGCCATAGATAGGCAAATTTTTAGTGCCATATTTTTTATTCATACGGAAGAGTAGAATGTTTGCCAGCATTTCCTTTTAGCCTCCTTGACAATTCTCCTCACCTGAGCTCCTTTTCTCTCAGTAATTAATGGGAGATTCTGGTATTAATGACATTCTTAGCACCTAAAAGTTTAATTCCTTTGTATAGCTTCAGAACATTCCTAAATTCCACCAGGGAACAATCTTCGTTTACTCTTTGAGGAATTGCCTCTTCTGCTGCTTTAACTGACAGAAATTAATGTATTAATAAATCTATTTAGACCCTTAATTGAAGTTACCGGTATTCAGTTTTGACTTCATTACATATTTTATTAAACTTCATCCAATCTGCTTCAATTTGATGGTTTTATATATGTTTCCTTCGTCATTTCCAAGCCAATGGGTGCGTCTCAATCAGCTCCCTAGTTCAGTAGTCAGTTGTCACTTGTGTCCTGATCAGTGCCCTGACTACTGAATTAGGGACCTGATTGAGACGCACGCAATAACTACACATTTTCAGGAAGCGATCACTCTTTATCTTCCCATTGACATTTTAATGAGACCGATCATCTTCCTATATTCCAAATGTTGCACACCCACCTATCCTATCCTTCCTACTCGTTTTATAACTCATATATAACATTTTTGAACTCTTGGCCATTTGCAATTATACTTCTAGCATTTCGTTTAAAAATTACATAAATTTACATTTTATAACACTGGCTTAGCGAGTGTGATATTGATGCACCCTCTTGCCCTGTTCCAGTAGCCTAGTGACTGAATCTGACCAATGGATGTATCCTTATATACAAGGTACGAGCCGCTGCAGATATTTTAATTTTTCAGTGCTTTTGTTTGTTTACTTTGAGCAGTAGAGTTCAGCACGAGTCGTTCTTTTGAGTGGATCTTTTCAGTTGATCAATTGAACCGATTCATAAAACCGGTCTGAACGATTCGTTCACATTGAAAATATGTTGGAAAATACTTTGTTTTATAAGCCGGGTGGCTGATGGCTAAACACACTTAACCGGGAAACATTACAATAAACGCCATGATTAATAAATCCTAATCGGAAAACGAACAGCAAGATGCAACGTGGTGCGTTTTTGAGGTACAAGAATCACATCACTGCTTTTGACCAATTCTTTACAATTAACTCTTCGAAAGAACCGATTTTCTTAGTGAATCACTCACTTCCTAGCAGCATTGACGGAAGTGACGCAGCCTTTGCGCGACCTGAGACGTTAGCCGCGCTTTATCCGGGAAAATTCAAACGAGTTTTTATGGTAAGCGAGTCATTTTTGTTTTTGTTTTTTGTAAAGTTACGCCATAATGTTATTTACTCAACTATATATTAAGTTGGGTCCTTATTTCACCCACTGATATGTAAACGATCCTTTTACATGGGATTTGTCGACGGATAAGTGTGCACGGGGTTATTATCGTTTAAGCTTGAAAGCGTTGGATTTAGAGAAGTGTTATGGTAAAATTCCATTAAGATGTTTATTTTTTAATGTTATTTTATAACTGCTGTTGCGTGTCTTGTTACAAATAATGTGACTATTTGTTGAAGCGTCCAGATTTACAGACAATCTTCACTTTTCCCACTTCTTTTGTTAATTTTCTTTGCATTTTATAGGATTTTGCTGAGAACATGGATCACAACGGGTCTGTAAACAGTTAGACTGACTTTCCTCTTACACAACAATGTATCATCCACTACAAGACTATTTAATTCCGCCTGAAGTTCCTTCGTCGGGTGACATGATCACACCAGTCAAAACCATACCTAAAACCGCTCACAAATGGGCAGCTGGGTCAGGCAGAAAGATTTCGAACAGAGACGTGTTGGTGATGAACTCAACTGCACAGAGTGCTGAAGAAAATAGCCCAAATATCCCCTCTGAGCTCAGCAGCATCAATGCCACGGCAGAGGTTGCCCCTCAATACAAAGCTGACCTGATGCTGAAGAGGTGCAGTGAGACGCCAGCAAAGATTTTTGCGAGAATGAAGGCAAAAGTTCAGAGACAAAATTCTGCAGGGCAGGAGGCAGCCTCTGATCATGTAAAAAACCAGGAGATCTGTGGTCGTATCCCATTGAACCCTGTGGTCCAGTACTCCCAAAAGAGTAACGCCAACCAGGAGACATATGTGTTAGCTCTCTCACCTCCACAGTCGCCGAAAGGAGATGCACAGGCTGGAGAAATGGACTTGCCACAAGAAATTCATTCCATCAATGTCCATAAAGTGCCTGGAAGACAAAATGAAACTTTTAGTACTGAGTCACAGTCATTTATTGGTTAGTTCTCTCTCTCTCTCTATCTATCTATCTATCTATCTATCTATCTATCTATCTATCTATCTATCTATCTATCTATCTATCTATCTATCTATCTATCTATCTATCTATCTATCTATCTATCTATCTATCTATCTATAATTTCAGATGTTGTACATTGCTGTAATTTAATTCTTTTAATTTCACTTTTCTTTTTTATTATTTGTGTGTCTAGAGCCATTTATTTTACTGGAGAATATTCCTGGGGAGATATTCTCTGAGATGAAAGCAAGGCGCAAACAAATGCCGGAGAATCTTTATAACAGAAACAGAGGTATGATTTGTATATTAATTTTTGTCTTAGCAATTGCTGTTCTCTGACACTTCAGCGCAGTTGTATTCAGTGTGACTCAATTAATTTCTAAAAATCTGTTGTGTTTGTTTACTTAAGAGCCTTGTGTGCTGTTGGACAAGGTGGTTCCTGATGAGACATTAGCCCAGCTTCAGCAAAAACCCATCAATTACCTGAGTGGAAATAGAGGTATAATATTTTAATTTACCCTGCATTACTAGGAGTCTGGATATGAATCTTTTTCATAAGCATATACTGATATAAAGCTTTGTTTATAATAACCAGTTGTATGTGTGTGTGTGTTTATTTTTCTTTTTTTGTGCACTGGAAGCATCTTTCACTAATATGTGACAATAGTTGACTTGACAATAGATCTGATTCAGATTTTTTTCATTACAACACTGGGTTACAGACATAGACCTACTGTAACCTGATGATAATGCAAAAGTAACTCACGCAAAGAGCAATATGACAATGATCATAATAAATTTTCTCTGAAATTTGATTACAGGTGGTTGTGTATTTGGTGAGAGGAGCATTTCTGTAGAAAAAGACAATGAGGAAGACCTCCAAAATGACTTGTCCAGTAGTCCTGAGTCGGCTCCGTTTGGTCAGTCGGAGTGCACAGAAGTGGTCGCTGGACCCCTTCAGCCCTCTCATAATCTTCTGGAAGATCCTCTCCTGCTGCTTTCTCCTCGCGTCTTGATCCCACGAAAGCAAGGGGCTGTTTTTCAGTCAAAACAACAAGCTAGACAAGCCGCCGTAGTGCTAGACGAAGGAACCAAAGTAAGTTAAGGAAAAAATTTTTTTTTTTTTGTGGTTTAAGATAACTGACAAAAAATGAAATGCCAAAAAAGTGATTTGGTGGTTTTATATTTTGTAATTGTGACATTATTGTTGTTGTCTTTTAGGTGAGGGGGATTCATTTAAGAGACTGGGTTTTGAAACTGCTCAACAAAGATATAGTGGTTGATGGTATTCGCATGTAAGATATTTTCTTTTTACTTTTTTTTTCTAATTCGTTTTGTTTGATTGCTGTGCTTATGGTATATCTTGAAGACTTGTCATATTGTCTGTGTGCTACATTATAAATGAAGGTAAATCTTATGATATTACAGCATTATGCTTTTCATTAATACACAAAAATGTTTTCTTTACAAACCCATTGCAAATATTAGCTGTATGATTTCAGATATCATGTAGCTCTAACGTGGTTTTGTTTGATACTTACAGAGACACTATGATACCTTGGCACAGCAGTTTCATCATTGAAAGAGTCTCGAGTAATGTGCTCAAGACCTCATCTGGGAGAACCTACGTCCTCATTGGGAAAATGGCCAAACATCCCAATTCATGTAAGAAACATGCTTTTTTTAATAAGGTTGCCTTACTTTGATTGTTTACTTCATTTAACAGTTTTGATTTTACTATTACAGTGTTTCCATCATGGTTTTTGAAGAAGTTTCTGTTTGGGTTTCCAAAAATGTGGAAAGAGTACCTGGATCAGTTTTTGAGTGGTCTCATTAGGTATGTTGCCTCAACTCTGTTATTATATAATGTATTATCAAATAATAAAAAATAAACTATATATTTAATTAAACAATTACCTATTTTTGATTTAGATCACCGAAAAGTCGGAAGGATGACAGCTGTGTAAAACCTCCCAAAGCAAGAAATCAACAGGCTTCTAAAAACTCAACATCCAAACATCCCAAGATTCAAGCAATTATAACCTGTGAGTATATCATATGTCATGAGCAAAGAATGGCCTGGATATAGTGATGTCCGATGTGACTGCGTATTTTTCTATTGAGTGACTTCTTTTTGAAGAATCAGTTTGAACAGGTTCACAAATCAATCTAATTTGTTACTGAATCGATCAAAATTAATTGATTCATTATAATATCTTGCTGCATTTATATTTTATTGGTGTCTGGATCATGAATGTTTGGAATCAAATTAAAATATTTAATTTAAACTCTGGTTATCCTCTTTGGATTGAAATGCTAGTTTTATTGTTGTACAGCTCCCATCACTCCCACTGACGGCCTTCAGTCGGGCAGTGCAAAAGTTTCCCGCAGTGGCCGACTCATCAAAGCGCCATTGGAATACTGGAAAGGAGGGAGGATTGTTATGGACTCTGACATGAATGTCACTGTCCATGAAGACTATTCTACCTCACTGCTGTCCACGGTATTCTTCTCATTTCATTTAGCAGTGCAAACAATGTCTTTTGATCTTTAGTGATACTTGCAGGGACTTTATATATTGTTATGGTGCAAGTGGGCCATTTCTTAAAGTAGTCAATAATTCACCAAAATTACATATTTAAAAGTTTCATACCTTTAAAATAGCTTGTGACTCTACACCCTTGCTTCATTTAGTATACGCAGACCCATAAATATGCAAATTATCCCCGCCTCCACTCACTCAACAGCTCAGAGACCCATATGGTCAACTTTTACTCAAGTTACTGTAGTAAACGCTGCACAATACAACATCAGACACATAACATTAATTAATATGATTAGCCTTTTGCTTGACTTGGTTATCATAAAGCTAATAATGTGTTGCTAATGTTACACAAACCACGTTCCCATTCACCATCTCAGTCTGCCTTCTAAAAATCAGCATCCTTAGAAACACTTTGAACATCATTAGAGAAAGACATACAGTTCAGAAATACATGATATATACACAATTCACCCGCTATATTGCTAAATGTACATGATTTTTCATATCAACAGAAAAATATACTGGTGTGGCATCTCTTAAGACATCCCTGATTCGTAGCACAGTAATGGCGATATGCTAAAGCCCGCCTGCACGTTGACGTGATTGGTTACAAGTAGTGCTGGTTAGGCCTGTCACGATAACACATTTTGCTGGACAATAAATTGGCCATGAAATGATTTGCCATAAACGATAATATTGTCGTTCTGAGACCATTTTCATCTAAAATAATAATAATGGCATAATAATGCAGGTACACCTTTTCAAAGATCAATAAACTTTTATTTCCAAAGGCTATTTAACACTGAAAACGGAAAGCATTTTAAATATCCACAATAAATGAACAAAACAACCAAAACAAAAAAAGCAATGGACTCTCAGTCTGTTAACAAAAAAATGCACTTGAATAAACAGCTGGGAAAACTGCAATGAATGATTGTGTATTAGGTAGTGCTGGGAATTGATTAATTTTTTACTAATTAATCAAACATTTTTCTGTAATTAATCATGATTCATACGTTTTTAATGTTTTGATATTGTAATAATTTCAGTTACTCTTCAAATTAATGCAGAAACAATTTATTGACAGCATATGGGCGGTATGACTAAAAATTTATATCACAGGATTTTTCTAAATTAGTTTCGTGGTTTATGACGGTATTTTTTCCCCCATGCATGACATGGGTGTTAACGACATTTTCTACTGATTGAGAGAGGAAATACTGCAGTAGATTGACTTAGAATACCATATTTTACCGTCATGATGAGTGAATATTGAGGAAAAATTCCACACTAGAATTAATACAGGTTTGCAAAGCCTCACAAAATGATGCTGTGGGGAGACAGCAACCAATAAAACACAGACCTGCAACACACACGTGAATATTAAAATATGACCAGAGAGAAAAAAACAGTGTTGAGGGCACCTTGATGCATTTCAAAAATCTAACCATATATAACAACAAACTGCCAAAATGAGGGAGATGCGCGGAAGAACATTTAAAAGGTCTAATAATATGTCTATA
Source organism: Gobio gobio (assembly GCF_949357685.1). Classification (NCBI taxonomy): domain Eukaryota; kingdom Metazoa; phylum Chordata; class Actinopteri; order Cypriniformes; family Gobionidae; genus Gobio; species Gobio gobio. The sequence continues at coordinate 15,585,298 of NC_137106.1, forward strand.
TTTTCAATACATTTAAGAGCACTACAGTCTCTGAACAAACAACATGGGTCAGTTTAACATGGTAAAAATAAAGGCAATTTTTTTGCCCATTATTCTTTGAATTGTCTGTCTACTACATAATTTTCTTCTGTGTATCAGAATAATCCATCGTGTTCATGATCACGTACGGCTGTATCAGTGTCCTTATTTGCACATATATTTCATTTGAAGATGATGTGATGAAATATGTGCGTTGAGTTTAGAGCACTAGAGTATATGAAATATGTCCATAAAAAAATTCAACGGGCTCACTCTGATCTGTACCTGATCTATATGATCCATGTGGTGAGCGTTGTTAAACTCATCGCGGTGCTCCGCGCAGAAACCGCTCTCTTGCACGCACCGCATGTTGTTTGAATTCTCCGCTGTAATGCGATCTCAGCTGTGTCCTCACTGAAGTGCAACAGTGAAAAGGGACCCCTCAAACAGTCACGCTGCGCCGCGTTCCGAACGCTGTTTAAGCAACATACACCGGTATTGCAGTATAATAAAAATTCATATCATAACAAAAATAAACACTAGTATTGGGTATGAACCGGTGTACCGCCCAGCACTAGTTACAAGGTAGTTTCAAACCGCGTTTTTGAGACTGTCTTTGGTTCACTGGACTTAAGGAGAAAATACTCAGCAATGGTGTTGACTTATGAATTTGCACATTTGTCTTAAAGCATATTAAAAATACCACAAAGACATATAAACAACATTTAAAAACTTTAAATTTGTTGTTATTTTTCTTTCCAGCCGAAGAAGCCAGTAACACTGGCAACATCACAAATCACAGAGGAAAGATCATTTAGGCCTGAAACTCTGGGGAGAGGTGTGTATTGATAACATGCTTGTATTTTTAAAGTACATTTTTCATTTCATTGCAAATTTTCAAGTGTATTTGTTTTACAAAAGGGAGGCATAACACATCTAGCAGTGAAGATGAAGTGTCAGTGCCAATGAGGAGAATCAAACAGCGTTCCAAACCCCAAATGAATGCCATATCTCAAAGCAATCAAATAGAGAGCAAAACACTGAATAAACCTACAAGAGCTCAGAAAGGACCCCCAGTTGTGTCCGCCTCTAACTCGGGTCATGCAGTGAAACAAAAATCTAGTCAACCTCAAAGAGCCTCTCGGAGAAAACAACCGTTCAGAGGAGAGGAAACCACTGCGGGTTCTGGGGCAGAAATGACAGCGAACACACAAGTTGATGAAGTGAATGCTAATTTCTCACTTGGAGATGGAAGACTGTCATATGATGAACAGGAAACCGGCATTGAGAATGATTCGAAGACAAACCGCAACAGAAAGTCCTCCCAAAAACAAATCCAGGGTGAACCGCACTCCATGCCACACGATAACAGTTCCTTGCGCCGAAGCTCTCGCTTAAGCTCCAGAGCCCAATCCTCTACTGACTCAAACAGCTCAATTACATCTCCAGACCCTCCAAAAAGAACAAGAGGAAAAGGGTCCACAGACCGTAAACGGCTAACAAAACCTCATAAGATTGAGACCTCTGTGCCGCAAGAATCTACAAGTCATATGGGACAAAATGAACAAGGTTCACGTAGACCAAAAAAGGTCTTGCAGAGAAATTCAGATGATGTTGGGGCAGGAGATTCAATCAATTTTCCCACAGATGATGATGATGATGATGATGATGATGATGAAGAGAAACGACAACTTGACAAGAAGAACAAGACGTTATTATTGAAGAGGACAAGACAAAGGAAAGGTAAATCTGAACTTAAAATGAATGGACACCTGCTTTCCTCAGAGGACATGCATTCTGAGTTTTCGGATGATGTGGAAAGTGCTGTTTCAAATAACAGAAGATCAAAGAAATCTGAAACGGGAAAAGCAAAAACTAGAGGCAGAAAGCCACAAGCCGAAAGCGGCAATCCAAATGAACAAGATGAGCTGTTGGATGGAAAATGGACTGAAAAAGAGCTACAAAAACTACACGAGTAAGCTTTTATCTTGACAGCCAGTCTAACGTTGTTTTTGATATGAAACATTTTCTGGCCGTGATTTTACGAATACACATCATTTAATTAGATGCCATTTAGAAATGTAGACCGATCATGATATCACTGTGTATCTGTTTGGACAGGGCTGTCAACTCAATCCCCAAGCACAAGAGCGGTTACTGGGCAAACGTTGCATATGTTGTTGGAACTCGTTCGGCTGAAGAGTGTCAGGAACAGTATAATGCCCATCAGAAGACCAACAAAAACCCCAGAAAAAGAGCATCAAAGAAACCAGCAGCAACTGAGGAGCCAGGTACCTATCCTTTACAGTATAATCTGATGAGTTATGCTTTTACAAATTTTGGAAGTTTTTGCTTGCAAATCTGTATAATTGAAAAAGCCTGACCTCAGTTTTGCTCACAGGAAAGGAAATAGTTGAAATAACTGCTAAAGCTGGAACTCTTAAAAGGAGACAGCAGATGAGGCATTTCTTGGACCACATGCCCAAAGATGACCATGATGATGTGTTTACCAGCTCACCAATGCACAATAAACAAATCAAGGTGCTTTAATGTTGGTTGATTTAGATCCACATACACTGAACTAGATTTCATATTCATTGCACACTCAGATCTGATAAAGCCTGAATCAGATATCTTGTTTATACTGCTAATATAAACAAGACTAACTTTATAACAGTCTAACTTGACCATTGTCTTCTGTAGTTGCCTGTATTTGCTGCAAATGGAGATGATGAGGATTTCAGCCAGCTCCAGAACCCTCAGACGCCGAGTTCTAGCATCTCTAATAATACTGCTAAAACCCCTCAGTGTTTGCACATCAGCCCTGGAATGATGGGATCCATCAATAAGTATGTCTTTATCTTGACCGCCAAAGCAGACATTTTCATGCTTTTGGAGTATTTAGAGAGCGGAAGCTGAGTGTTAATTTGCATCTTCGTATAAATCAGTAATTTTTTTGGTTTATCTTAAGGAATAACATGGACAAGTACATTTTCCATCTTCAGAAGAAACAAAAAGGACTGAAACGGGGCAAAAATGCTGCAGCAATGGTAACTATCTTAAAATCCTGTTTGTCTAAAACCCAAAAGTGATCCAACTGTTTTATTTGTTGAGATGAACATGTTCTGTTTTTTCAATCAATATGACAGTGATGCAATATTGTTCTTGTTCTTGTGTAGGACAAGTTTAAACCAACTCCAGCAGTCAAGAAGGCCCTAAAGAGATGTGTTGGTACGCACATTACATTTTTGGTAACTCTATGGCAGGGGTGTCCAAACTCGGTCCTGAAGGGCCACTATCTTGCAGAGTTTAGCTCTAACTTACCTCCATATACACCTGTCTGGAAGTTTCTAGTATGCCTAGCAAGACATTGATTAGCTGGCTTGGCTGTGTTTAATTAGGGTTGAAGCTACACTTTGCAGGACAGTTGCCCTCCATGAGCAGGATTGGACACCCCTGCTCTATGGCTATGTTCACACTGCAGGCAAATCAGACCGCCCCCCCCCCAAATCAGATCTTTTCAGGCAGACTGCCTGCACTATTTATTGCAAGTGATCAGATAAAATGTGTCCAGAAATAACCAACACATCTACATGGATAATTGCTTTGTCAACAATGTAGTCTCACTCTTCAAAAAAAGTGCCCTTTCTGCGCTGTGACTCGACAGGGTGCTTATTTGGAGAGCGAGATAATAGCCCTAAATTTTTCCTGCTTCTGTTTTGAAAGCCTTGTCACATACGTAGGTACGCCTACGATATGGTGGTATCTAATACTGTATTATAATATAATATATATTTATATATTGATGTTCTGTGCTGTAGTCACTGCCAAAATCTTTGGACATAATGTTTAGAATACTTTTTCCATTACCGGTTTTGATGTTATCGTTTTGTAGAGTTAAGACAATTTAAAATCTGATTTGAGCAGCCAGATTGTCCATACTCAGACGCATCTGTAAAAATCTGATCAAAAATCAAATCACATTTTTAACTCCTCCAAATGTGGTTTGCATCTGATTTTTTTTGGTAACACTTTATTTTAATATGTCTTGTTGCATATGTTATACGTATACGTAAATTATGCATGGTTATATGCAACCAACCCTAAACCAAACCCTATTTGTGTGCGTGCGTGCATACATACAATCAGATTTTTGCTGGCAGTCTGAACATAGCCTGATACAGATTGCGTTGAAAAATATACTATGATGTTTATCCATGTTTTTGTGTGTGTTTTTTTTTCAATTCATCACCCACAGCTGAAGATGATGACTTTGTGGTGTGGAATATGCTCTCAGATAAGGATATCCCATCCAGAGCTGATGACAGCGATGAGGAGGATGATTATTTTATGGATTACTGCTGAGTCTTACTATCATTGTTTAGCATTTGAAAAAATTATTTTAAATTAGCAAGTTCTACCTTGTTTTTTGGCCAGTTCAGAGTTTATCAGTGGATTGTGTGTTTTTAAATTTGGAGTTCATAATCAGTGAATTTTATACCATCAAAAAGAAACGAGTTATAATTATTCCTCACTGAAATTTTTACATTTTAGATTTGTATTTTATTGTAATGTGTTTAAAATAAATATAAGCAAATTCAACGTATGAACAAATAAAACCGTTCAAATGAAATTGTTGTTACGTAAATTTGAAAAGTTTTACGTACGTATTCTTTGGGTGTAAAGGGCAGAAATGCTGGGCTAGCAGTTAAGTCTCAGCTGTGTTGCCTGTATTATGTTCCTTTATACATTTTTGGAAAATGTCCCTATTGGTCTTTTAGTTTACTGCTGTTTTAGAAATGCTTCGTAAAGGACATTAAGTATTAACACCTTTTACAGTTTTTATTTCTTTTCTTTTTCCTCCTTGATGTACACTTATTTCAAATTAAATGTTCTTGCACCAAAAAGATTTACCATGAACCACCCTCAGTGACCTGTAGAATTAATTACCAAATATGTTTCTGCTACTGTACTTGGACGTATGTGTAAGTGACCTCTTATTGGCTAATTCCTGCATATAAAGTGAATAACGTTCATGATTATTGATTTGTTTTAGAGTTCTGCATCGCAAGCTCCATATGCTGTGTAGGTAGCGGCTATATAATGAGCAAAAATGTTAAACAGGTATTGTATAATGCATAAAAGCTGTACAGGTTGGCCGCTTTAATATATAATCTACACAAATATAACGGCTGTAGTGTTTTTATCCCTCTAGCGGTCAGTCACTTCATGTTCTCTTTAACGTGGCTGCGCTTCAGTTCACAGTTTAACTCGCACTTTCATGCAAGCAGATGTCTTTGAGGAATTACACACAAACAAGGGATATACCTCTCTCACTATCTTCCCCCCGACGATACAGTTGATGGATTTAGCAGGTAACACACATTTTACTTGTGATATTTTCATTTTAAAGACAGTAAGTCGCTGCTTTTGAAGATTTATCCCGCTAGCATGTCAGAATTGGTTAGCATTAGATATAAGCTAGCGTTAGGCTAAAATACCTAAACAATACATACAATCACTGACAACTACATGTCCGTTTTATGTTTGGTTAAATAAATGTTAGATGATAACTATCTTTGTGTGAAGTTGGCAGCAAATCTGGTTAGCCAGAGGTCTTGTTTATTTAGCCTGCAGTCATCATCTGTTCTACTCACAAAGACTTAGTTATGAAAATATATTTTGTTTTTATTTATTTATCCAGTGCTCAAACAGATAGTTGGATTTTTATCAAAAAGCTACAAGTTGATACAGGAGCATAAAACATTAATCACTTCTAATAATCGTCACATTTCTAATGAAAATGAATAACGAACCAAATTCACTTAACGTTATACTAATAAACATGTAAGAAAAGTAACGAGTCTCCTTGCTGACTCCTCATATAGACAAACCTAAAATAATTACTATCCCATCCTTTTTGTTCCCCTGACAGGCTCTTTGATGTCTGCATCCCACCCTACTTAATCTGGTTTAGAAGTTGAAATTCATTTAAGGTTTTCTTGGTCTGCTGGTTTCTCTCCATACTGCGCAGACGCAGTGCACACAATGCATAATTCATAGCTGACATATAAGTTTACAAGGTACTTTTGGTAGAAGGCATGTGCCATGTATAACAAACCCTTTATTAACTGCAATGTTTACAGACTTTTCTGCATTAAAATGCAGAAGTTATAAAACAGGACATGTAGCAAAGTCCTTATCTGTATATAGATATGCAGAGTCATAATTGCATCAGTTTCTAATTACACAACATCTTTGATGAACCTGTTATAACTAACCAGTTTTCAAACTTGTAGAAGCCACATACCCCCAAATATGATCATCCCTGTGCAAGGGACCCCCATTAAAAAATGTAAAAGTCAGCCATATATTGTTATTTATAAAGAATCAATCTATACTGTAAATTGTATATTAAGAACTATGTGTAAAAGATTGTGTCTACTCACTAAAGTACTCTACGGGGTTATTATTAGCCTGGATGCCAGCCGAACTTAGCCCCACCCACAACATTTGAGGTTGGGAAGTTCGGTCTGGACTTGATCCGTTGTAGAGCAACTATGCTCGAACCAGAGCTGTTCAGACCAATCAAATTGTCAGGGCGGGCTTTAGACGATGATGGACAGATGATCAACAGTAACGTAATCATCCACGTCACCAAAGAGCGCTTGGGTTAAATTAGTTTACTAAACGGAGAACTTGTTCACTTTTACTATTTCTCTCAAAAATGATGATCGTGTTGGTTAGTACTCCGTGTATCCTTAAATTCTTTTTACAACACCGGCAAAGACCGTTTACACTCATCATCTTCTACTTCTTCCAGCGTGCGTGCAGTTGAGTTCTGCACTCAATTGGATAGACCTACAACCAATCGTATGTTGACAACTATGCATCACTCAACATACGTCACTTACTCCGTTGCTCTGATTGGTTGTAGGTCTATCCAAATAAGTGCAGAGGCATTTTCGCCCCATAATCACAGCCCAATGGAGCAGTATCAGACTCATATTCTGACTAGAATCTGAGTATGACGATGTCAGGCAGGCTAGGTTATTATAGTTACTTGACATAAGATAAACATTAACTTAAATTAATAAAAAATATAATAAAACAAACTGTTAAAGTTACAGTTCAATTAGTTTCCAAAGCAACAGTATCTTAACATTATTGTTTATTTATTTACTTATTTAATTAATTATATATATATTTTTGTCTTACTTTCATTTAATTAAAAAAAAAACTTACTTTTTTTTTCTGTAAAATTATTTACGTATCCCTTAGCACTCCCCCAGTTTGAAAACCCATTGTGTAAACGTCTGGTTTATTTCAGAGTGGATTGGTGTGTCCGGAAGGTGAGGGACGCTGCATTCGGGCTCTTGGGTGAAAAGTTGGAGAAAACAGAAAGATGGAGCAGGCTCATGGATTACTGCTGAACGAGGAAGCCTGCAGTCAGCTACGGGAGCCCCAGAGGGCCGAGTTTGTCTTTGAGTGGCTGCGTTTCCTCAAGAAACTTCTCCCTGCTACAGACCGGGTGAGTTGAGAGCGCTGACAATAAGCGCTCTGTTTGAGAAGAAATGCTTCTGTCTGCCTCTCTCTCTTAAACACAAGCAAGCCTCTCTGAACAGACTCTCTGATTATTTGTCTGCCTTTCCACCGGCTGTCTCTCAGCCTGGAATGGACTAGTGATGTGTCTGTCTGTTTCATACTGGTGCAGTGCCAAGAAACTGCGATTAAAGGGCTGCGCTCAACTAAACAATATGTTGGTGTGTATTTGTGTGGCAGGCCGATGTAAAACAGAACCAGAAGCGGCTGGTGGAGCAGCTGACGACGGTACTGACGAGTTCCCCGGGCCCGCCGACACGCTTGCTGCTGGCACAGTGTCTGGCGCTGGTGTACCGAGTGGGCGACTCCCTCATGTCCAGCCTCACCGTGGACCGCTGCAATGATATCATCCGCAGCAAGGATGACTCTCCCAGCTTCCTGCCTACACGACTGTGAGTGTCATAAATCTGCACCCTACATGCACACATCACGTACCCCAACCGCAGATGGGCTTCTGCATGAGTCCCTGCCAGTGCGCTTACTTATTTCTCCCTATAGGGCAGCTGTGGCCTGTTTGGGTGTGCTGTATGAGCAGCTGGGCCGACTACTCATCAACTCATTTAAAGAGACCGTGGCAAACCTTTTGAAAGCCATGAAGAGCGCAGAGGTACGTGTGGCTGCACAACACTACATGATTTACAGTTCAGCCAAACACACATATGTGACTGTACTTGACTGCAAAAGATAAAGCTTTCCTGTGACCAATAGTTTGAAGACCATACATCACAGACACATTTTATTTTTATCATCACAAAATGCACAACCGTGCTTCGGACTGTTTGTTCACAATCAATGAATAGTGCTCATTTAAGCCAAGCGATTGCTTATGAACTTACCGGTATGCCGATCAATTATGGCAATGTTTACTTCACTGTGTTTATATAGTTTATATATAAGAATGCATAATTTGTCTCATCTAAGAGCAGCCTGTAATAATAAAGCATAGACATTTCAAAATAAGAGTCCTGGTGTATTTCAGGCTCTTTTATAATTAAAAGTCACGCAGTGTGTCCAATTTCCACCCCGATTTGTATTCAGTATATATATATATATATAATATATATTATATATTCTTTATTTTAATTTTGTTGAAATTAACCTGATGTACCAAACTAAAACTGAAATAAACATTTATTAAAAACTATACACACATTTAAAAAAAAAAAAAAACTAAATAAAAACAACAAAATTACTTTAAATTAAAATTAAAGCAGAAAATATAAAAATTAAATTGAATTGAATTCAAAACATTCATAAAAACTATAATAGTATCTCAGTAATGCCAAAATAACACTGATATGGCAAAATCTGCATATTACAGTGTTTTTATATATATATTAGGGGTGTAACGGTACACGTATTCGTACCAAACCGTTTCGGTACAGGGCTTTCGGTTCGGTGCGCGTGTGTACCTAGCGGTTACGAATGCAATCTTTAACAGTTAACAGTCGGCTTGTTGTAAGCGCGGAACACACTTCAGTCCTAGTTCCCGCGCGTTTACATATTAAGTATTCAGTCCATTTTATAACAAAATTCAAACGATAAATGCCGTTTTGACGCTCTTTAATGTGACGACTGATCAATGTAGACATGTCAGCTCAAGCGGCCGCGGCGCGCGCATGTGCGTGTGAACGCGATCATCTGTGAACGCGATCATCTCTTCCTACAGAATAAACATGAATTAATATCTTAGGGTATGTTGAGGATACATTAACACTGAAACGTATCATATGTGGTGTAATCGCTCAATCAGTGTTTCAACCGCGGAAAGACGTCAATATTAAAACAGCTTGTAAACAATGTCATGTTGCGTCACATTTACCTCAGGCAGTCATTCAGTGTCCACGGCTGTTAGTTCACTGGAGAAATCAACTATTTCGCTAAATATATGCACTATATTAGCCTATATATTCATTATATTCTACTTAACCTGTTAGTGATGTCTTGATTATTTCATGTATGTTTAAATAAACCTGTCATGAAAATGACACTCACTGTTTATAAATGATTATATTTCAACAACGAATTGGAGAAAAAACATAATTTTATAAATTAGATTTAGAAATGAATGCAAAAACAGCCATATGTGAAGCTTATGAGTGTTGATTATTATACCTAAAAATAAATAGCAACTGAATTTAGGCTAATAGTTTTGGCTCTGTTGTCAACCTTTAATATCAATGTGCAAGTAAGGGCTCCCTATATAGTTTACACAGCAATATCTTCAATAAACTTTTAGTTATAATTTAATTAATTTAAGGACAGACACTTTTTTTTCAGTAAACCACTGTTTAATAAAAATAAATAAAAAGCAATTTTGTAAAACTGCTGTACCGAACCCGTACCGAACCGTGACTTCAAAACCGAGGTACATACCGAACCGTCAGTTTTGTGTACCGTTACACCTCTAATATATATACTTGTATATATAGTATATACTTTTCCTCCCCCTTCCAACAACATCGCTTCAGTGTCATACAGAAATCATTCTAATATACTGATTTGATGCTCAAGAAACATTTCTAATTATTTTCAATGTTAAAAAAAGTTGTTTTTAATATTTTAGTGGAAACTGATACTTTTTTCAGTATACTTTGATTAATAGAAAGTTTAAAAGAACAGCATTTATTTAAAAGACAATTATTTGTAACAAATTTGTAACATCAGAGACCTAGATGTGGGCGCTTTTGATTTGGGCCTGTAAGAAACCACCTACAAATCTGGTGTTTTATATAGAAAAATGTGATGGAGATATTATTTATGATATTGTGTTTTGTGTGTTAATGTGTCCAGTCTCAGGGCCGCTGTGAGATCATGTTGTCTATTGAGAGGATTCTGAAGGGTTTAGGTGTGAGCGCCGTATCGTGTCACAGAGACATCTATAAAGCTGCCCGCACATGTCTCACTGATCGCTCCATGGCTGTGCGCTGTGCTGCCGCAAAGGTACTGAACACTCAACCACATGCCTCAGTTACTAATCATGTCTGTTTGACTAACACATATTACTTATTGACAGTAAACGAGTCACAGTTAACTGAAGGAAAAATTCATTTTGTTCTTTTTTATTATTAAGATGATTATATCAACCCTAATTGAGTTCATAATATTATTATTACCCCTTAGTATATATAAAATATTTTAAAATATGAGTCCTATATGTTATTGTAGTAATTCCAAATTCCATTTCATAAAAAATATGATAATAGTAATAGAATTTGTTCAGTTATTCCAAACAAAGGCTAATTTGAAAGTTTTCATTTCAGTTTTTGTCCTAGTCTGCTCAAAATCACTATCAAGTTATGAAGTGCATTATTATTATCAGGGCTTAACATTAACTTTTTTGCTCACCAGTGGTTTTCTAAAGTTACTAGCCACTCAGCATTTTCACTGGCCACGATTTTGACATCGATATCATGGGGAAAATCTGGCATATATACACTACCAGTCAAAAGTTTGGAATCATTCAGATTTTTTAATGGCTTTGAAAGAAGTCTCTTCTGCTCACCAAGGCTGCATTTATTTGAAGAAAAATACAGCAAAAACAGTATTATTTTGAAGTATTTTTTACAATTTAAAATAACTTTTTTTCTATTTGAATATATTTTAAAATGCAATTTGTGATTCAAAGCTGAATTTTCACCATCATTACTCCAGTCTTCTGTGTCACATGACACTTCAGAAATCATTCTAATATGCTGATTTGCTGCTCAAGAAACATTTATTATTAATATCAATGTTGAAAACAGTTGTGTACAATTATTTTCAGGATTATTTAATGAATAGAAAGTTAAAATAAACAGCATTTATCTGAAATATAAAGCTTTTGTATAAATGTCTCTATTGTCACTTGATCAATTTAATGCATCCTTGCTGAATACATTTATTAATTTCTTTAAGTTCGTCTTTCCCAATTTTTTTTTTACATAATTCTTACCGACCCAAATTCATTGTAAGGGTTCATTGACCCGCTGTGTATGTAGGTAGAAATGGCTCATTCTAAGTTAATACAGACGCAACGGTTCATTATGTAAGGTCTTTACACCACTGAAAACATATGTATTATGTATATTAAATAGCATTTCTGTCAATAGATACTCATAAGTACTACACACTGCACCTTTAAATATTGCTTGTACTGTAAATGGTGTTTGTATGGTTAGAAAAAATGATCATAAAGGTTAAAAAAAAATCGAATCAATTCCACTGGACTAACATTGCCCAGTAATAGAGTTAATTTCTATAATAATAACTTAAAATGTTTTTGGGAGTTTTAATTTGGGTTTCAGTTTTTGTTCCATTCTGCCCAGAATTGCTACCAAGTTGTGATGTGAATGATTTATTTATTTATTTTGGTAGTGTCTTCTGGAGCTGCAGCGAGAGGCTGTCTTCCTGTGGTCCACAGAGCTGGAGAATGTGGCCACTCTTTGTTTCAGAGCCTTCGAGGGCTCAAACTACGATGTCCGAGTCGGCATTTCAAAACTGCTTGGCACTTTATTAGCGTCTGCACTGGAGCCCAGACAGATCATAGGTGGGTGGATTTTATTCAGTAATGTCAGTAGGACTCTGAGCTGAGCATCTGCCTGTGGAGATTGTGAAAATCATGACCTTCCCTCTTCTCCTCTGTCTCACACATACTGCTTAACTTTTCACTAAATGTAACACAAATTTTTCCTCTCCCACTCCATTCCATCTGTTATATCATTTATCCCCCAACACTCTCTCTCACACTTCTCTTCTGTTCATTATTCCTCCTCTGTTCCCGTGGCTCTGCTCTCAGCTCCGAGGCCAGGCTCCAAGCGCAACTCCCTGGAGGAGGTGATGGAGCTGCTGAGTTCTGGTTTCCTGCGGGGTGGAGCCGGCTTCCTGCGGGCCAGTGGAGACATGTTGAAAGGGACCAGCTCAGTCAGCAGAGACGTGCGCGTAGGCATCACACAGGTCGCTCACCCTCCTACAATCCTTCCCTTGTGATCGGAATGTTTGTGTTTTGAGTCTGACTGGCTTTATGTCTAGGGTACAAAAAGAACAAATGAAGGTTATATAACATCAGAAAAACAGAAATGTTTATTTATGTCAATTATCTGTAATGCAGAAGTTCATCAAATATTCAAATACAGTTTTTTTTTATTGATTTATTTTATTATTATCCATTTTAGTTTATTAATTTAACAGGAATACTGCCTGTTCTCTCTCTTAAACAGACATGTGTGGTGTTTGTGTCCATTCTGGGTGGTGCATGGCTGGAGACACACTTCTCCTGTCTTCTTTCTCTTCTCATGGAGTGGGTATCTCACACAAAGGTGACACAATACCCAGCGGATGCTGTCTTCTGCCGACGCTGTATCTCCTTCATACTGCGGGCCACTCTTGGCACTTTGCTGGGGGAGAAGGCCCAAATCGCAGCTGCCAAGGAGATCTGTCAAATGATCAGCAAACAGAAGAGGGTTGTGGGTAAGAGACTAGGCCAAGGGGCATATATTTAGGTCACATTGGATTGGATGTTGAGTTGTAATGTCTTAAATGTACCCATTCAGATGCAGCTCTTCATGAGGGGAACATGGAGACACGTGTGAGCCCTGCAGATGTTACAGCTAGTCAGCATATCCTGGTGTGCACCCTCCTGGAGTTGGGCAGTCTGTTACAGGACCTGAGCTCCACTGCCGCCCCACTGTTGCAGGACACCAGCATAGGTTTGTCACGCATAATTGACCAACAAACTCTGGGCACCCTATCAAAACTTTTCTATGGAGAAAGTGATAAAAATGCTCAAAATATTTCAATTTTATAATGAAAAAAAAAAGCTCCACATAATATTTTTTATATACACTACTGTTGAAAAGTTTTGGGTGGATAAGAGTTTTTTTTTTAAAGAGCACCAATCATGGAATTTTGAAATGTACCTTTCATGTAGTGTGTAACATAGATCTAAGTGAACAAAAACATCCTGCAAAGTTTGAAATATGACAGTGCACCGTATATATAGTTATTTTCTTTCAAAAGTAAGAGTCGACTCTGAGTCATTTTTAAGAATCGTTAGAAGACCGAAGCTTTTTCTGACTAGATGACGTCCACTTGTCAGGTTATTTGAATACGATACGCCCACTTATTGCGCTCCAAGACGCCAGTGAAAACTAGAAAACATCATGGCCACGAGACGCGGTGTTCTGAAGTGCGACTCAAAAGCAAACTTTTTTCATCTGTCCAAGGATGAGCATTTGAAGACTAAGTGGCTTGAAGACAAACCATACATCGTCGCGATTGTGTGTTTATTACTCTTCAAATGTCTCTACTTGCATGTTTCGCGATCTCAGGAAGCTTTTATTATGGACTTCTATTATGGCACATGGTATCTTCTTCGTCTGTCTGTACATGGACTACATGTGCACAGAGCGCCCTCCGGCTGCCAGTATGAATTGAAAACAACACATAAGAGACTCAATCGCTCATGATTAGGCTATCTGCGCATTTTGAGGAAGTATTGAATAAAAAATACTCCTCTGTTTAGAAATTTGACACAGACATATGAGAATCTATCAATATGTCTCCTCATCTGCACACTTTTGAACTAAAAGCCCTGAGGGATGTTGATTTGTCGCGAGTCTTCGTGAGGAGAATAGAGGAGTTTTTTTATGAATGAGATCAGCTGAGGCTCATATTACAATCAAACGGTACCGACGCGGTTTTCATATTCATAACTCCTGACACATATTAACAAATTAATGTCACTATAAGACTTTGATGGGCGTTCCGTTTCCGAAAATATCTGCACAGACTATACCAATCACAACTGACTGGGTCATCGGACCAATCAACGCAGATTAGCGTCCCATAAAGGCGGGGTTTTGAAAAGTGAATCACTAAAGGAATCATTTGAGAATCGCTGTCAAAACAGGTAAAAATAAATGCATATTATAAGAAAACTAAAGTCTTTTTTGTCATTGCATGCATGCAAAACTGTTGTTGGGGACTTCTAAAACAATATTTGGAACATTTTAAATGCCATAATAGGTGCTCTTTAAAAGATCATATTCAGCAAGGATGCATAAAATTGATCAAACTGTAAAGATACACCGATCAGGCATACCATTATGACCTAATATTGTGTTCGTCCCCCTTTTACTGCAAAAACAGCCCTGATCCATTAAGGCATGGACTCCACTAGACCCCTGTAGGTGTGCTGTGGTATCTGGCACCAAGATGTTAGCAGCAGATCCTTTAAGTCCTGTAAGTTGCGAGGTGGGGTCTCCATGGATCGGACTTGTTTGTTCAGTACATCCCACAGATGCTTTCCCAGAAATCTTGGATTGAGATCTGGGGAATTTGGAGGAATTTGGAGTCAACACCTCAAACTCATTGTTGTGCTTCTCAAACCATTCCTGAACCATTTTTGCTTTGTGTCAGGCGTATTATCCTGATGAAAGAGGCCACAGCCAACAGGGAATACAGTTTCCATGAAAGGGTGTACATGGTATGCAACAATGCTTAGATAGGTGGTACGTGTCAAAGTAACATCCACATGAATGGCAGGACCCAAGGTTTCCCAGCAGAACATTGCCCAAAGCAACACACTGCCTCTGCCGGCTTTCCTTCTTCCTGATGCCATGTGTTTCCCAGGTAAGCGACGCACACGCACCCGGCCATCCACGTGATTGGAAAAAAAAACGAGATACATCAGACCGGGCCACCTTCTTCCTTTGCTCCGTGGTACAGTTCTGATGCTCACATGCCCACTGTTGATGCTTTTGGAGGTGGACAGGGGTCAGCATAGGCACCCTGACTGGCCTGCGGCTATGCTACCCAATACGCAACAAACTGCGATGCACTGTGTATTCTGACACCTTTCTATCAGAACCAGCATTGACTTCTTGATCAGTTTGAGCTTCAGTAGCTTATCTGTTTGATCTGTGTGGACCACACAGGCCAGCCTTCGCTCTCCACGTGCATCAATGAACCTTGGCCACCCATGACCCTGTCGCTGGTTCACCACTGTTCCTTCCCTGGACCACTTTTACTGACCACTGCACTGCAGACCGGGAACACCCCACAGGAGCTGCAGTTTTGGAGGTCTCTGACCTAGTCGTCCTTGTCAAACTCGCTCAAATCCTTACGCTTGCCCATTTTTCCTGCTTCTAACACATCAACTTTGAGGACAAAAGGTTTGCTTGCTGCCTAATAAATCCCACCAACTAACAGGTGCCGTGACCAAGAGATAATTAGTGTTATTCACTTTACCTGTCAGTGGTCATAATGTTATGCATGATCGGTGTATTGTTATAATATTAAAAAAAATATATTTCAAATACATGCTGTTTTTTTTTACCTTCTATTCATCAAAGAATCCTGAAAAATATTAAATAAACTAAATATTAATCAGCACAACTGTTTCCAACAGTGAAAATAATAAATGTCAAATCAGCGTGTTAGAATTATTTGTGAAGAACCATGTGACACAGAAGACTGGCTGCTGAGCTTTGCCATTATAGAAATAAATGACATTTTAGTGATAATGATATTTAGTGTTTTTGATTAAAATAAATTCAGCCGTGGTGAGCATAAGATAATGTTTTATTTAATTTCCCATTTATATTCTGTTCAAGCCTATGAGTTTAAAGTATTGGATGTGAATGGACAGGATGTTTTGTCTTTTATACTGGTAGAAAAACTGGCCAGTATACAGTATTTATATTCCTTATATTAAGGAAGAAAAAAGGAAAATCAATTGTAGGGGACATGATATTGCCCAGAAATTAAGTTAATGACCCCTTTAACTTAATTTCTGGGCAATATCATGTCCCCTAGAATTTTTCTTTTTTCGTTTTTTGGTCAACTTATGACGTTCGTGTGGTTTTTACATTCAAAAACATCATAATGATTAAGTAATAGGCTAATTTCTATCCTGCTTTTGAGCCTAGCTCCTGGAACGCTCTGTTTGTATGGGCGTGCCGCATTGAATAATTGGAAGTAAATGCCCACTGCTATGATTGGATAACAGTTTAGCATATTATAATGAGCTTCAGCTCCCCCTTGGCCCCTTCATTACACGTGGGGGATTGTTTTGAAAACGTGTGGAAAAAACGACAACCGGAATGATTCGCCCACAGGGCTCACAACATTTCTTTATCAAACAAACACACAAACAAACAAATGAGTTATCTTTCATCCACCCACAATTAATTGGAATGTTATTTTTATTACTTGGCCCGCTCGATCGGTGGATATAACCGCGTATCGCAACACACACACACACACACACACACACAAAGCCAAGTACGTACATCAGCAAAACTTCACTGCAGACAAATCAGCATGTTCAAAACCTCCGCGATTGTATTTTTCCTTCAAATATCAAGTCAAGTCATCAAGAAAGGAATGTTATTTCACTATTTAAGAATAGCCCATCGGGCAGGCCAGTGATACATTTTGGTAGCCCGACTGGAAAACACATTAGCCCCGGGTCATTGGGATTTCCGAGCCCTGGCTCATACATGTTCAAGTCTGATCCCGAATCGCAGGACTCCAGCCTGTGACAGCGTGGTAAGTTATCGTTAATTATGTTTAGTTAGACACGTACACATAATCAGTAGATATCAAACGATCTGTGACAATGCAATACTATCACATATAAAAAAACATTTTTACTCACATAAGTGTGTTGCTTCATTCCGGTCGGATCCGGAAGGCACAGCATAGTTTTTTTTAATCTCATTCGGTCTGCAAATCCAGTCTCTTGTTTACAAAAAAATCTGCAGTGAAATGAAGCAAACAAACGCACAATTTCTTACCCACGTGAGCTGGAACTTCATTAAAAATAAAGTTCAACCGCATTCCTATTATTGGAATCCAAAGGGAGCTGATGCAGAGACTGTGTTCTTCCACAACCAGGCACAGCGCAATATTTTGTACTCTTCAACGGCATGTTTATTGCTTGGAAGTTTGATTCGTTTTATCTCCACGTAGGCCTGTTATATATGTTACATGTCATGCGCGAATCAGTGGGCGGAGCTACAGAATTAGGCGTTCTTCTTCGGTTGATGCGGCGTTTCACTGCTCTCTGACGTCACAGGGAAGCAAATTCGCAGATTGATCGTTTGATGAGCAAGCTGTCAATAAAAGCTTTTCTTTGACTAACAAGGAAGTTTTCCGCTCTGAAACTTACAGGATATTCTTATATTACGATGGCCTTTTATATATCAAAAGCTCAAGGGAAAGTTGATGTCTCAATTCATGACCCCTTTAATATCGTATATTATATTTTTTTGTAAATTTAGCAGGTATGGACAACATCCTGCTCCTTATATTGTGATGCTTTGTGATGGTCATATACTGGAGTTTTGGTTTGAGTCACTGTACAAAGGATCAAAACTGTCTGACAGTAATATATGTTTCGAGATTGTGTGTGTATAGCTGTATTTCTGGACTGTGTGAATGTGTTTGCTCTTTAATGGTTATGACATTAGTATGGCCAGGGTGAGGAGTGAGCAGAAAAAGTGCCTACAGCAGAAGATTTAACACATCCATCCTGCTTTAGAGACACTAGCTTTATATAACAATTCCTGAAAGAGGTCAGCTTGGCTTGTACTTTTTTAAAACTGTGAGTTCAATAGTTTCTTTGTTGTTTTTTTTCTGACAGGAATGTTGGACACCATGATCTCTGTTCTTCTTCACCCCAGCGCATCTGCTCGTCTGGCGGCCGCCTGGTGCCTGCGGTGTGTTGCCGTAGGGATGCCTGCTCAGTTGGCGGTGTTGCTAGACCGCTGTGCAGAGAGGCTGAATGCCCTGAAGTCATGCCCTGAGGCCGTGGCAGGGTACAGTGCTGCCATCGCAGCTCTGCTGGGAGCGGTACAGCTTTGTCCACTAGGAATATCACACTCTAAGGGCAAGGTATGAATGAGCTTTGTGTCTTATGCCTCCTTTAGAAAGCACACAGGGAGATTGTTCATGATTTTTTTTTAAATGTTTTTTTGTTCTGTTTGTGCTATATCACAAGATTTGCTTAAGGGTTGTTCATACTCACAACGTTTCAGATCACTGTAGTCACTGAGTCTCTGCTGTTGCTTACACGAGCAGTTTTCAGTCAGGTGCTGATCACTGTCTACACTCCCTTTGGTAGTTTCCACACTGCATCACTGCTTATTTTAATGAAGCTGAGCTCATGAAGTTGCTGTCTGAACATTAGGAAATTAAGAACTTAAGGTCGCTGCAAAATTGCTTCCTTTAGGCAGCTCTGGGAAATTGCATCCCACAAAAAGTTAAACCTTAAAGGGTTAGTAAAAATGAAAATTCTGTCGTTAATTACTCACCTTCATGTTGTTCCAAACCTGTAAGACCTTTGTTCATCTTCGGAACACAAATGAAGATATTTTTGATTAAATTGGAGAGCTTTCTGACCCTCCATAGACAGCAATTCAATTACCACTTTCAATGCCCAGAAACGGGGACGTAGCCAGCGGGCAGGCCTGTTGGGCATAGTCCCGCCCACTATGATGAATCACTCACTCGCCAAACTCACTCTGCTTCCTTTTCCCATCACATATCAGATCGGAAAGACATTTATTTTCAATGAAAATGAAGGAAATATTTGAAAAGTGGAAATAAAGTGTCTAACGTGTGTTGTAACCGCTGCTCAGGATTTGTATATGGACAGGTTGTAGCTACATAGACTGTGTCAGGATTCTGGAGAGCAGTTTTGAAGCGTAAAGTAAGGACGAGCTGGCCGTTACCATCTTGCCATCTATCGCGAGTCACTCCCGGATAACAGAAAATGGGCAAAGAGGTGGGACGTGGGTGGAGCTGAGGTGACGTGATGACTAACAGACAGCAGATAAATGGCTATCCACCTGTCACTCACTCTTAATTATGCAGAACTTTAAGGCTTTATATAATGTAAATTAATGAGTTATAAAAAAATTCACTCCCCTCAAAGTTGTCATGAAGGGCAAAATTAGCCGTATAGACCAAAACCACAATTTCTACCATGCTGTAAACATGTTTTTTTTTTTCATTTTATCATGGGGCTCAATGAGATTCTGCTCCCTTCTGGAGCCTGTCCCGCCAGTCGATGAATTGCAGTTTAAGTCACTTCCGTATTGGCTACAAGAGAAACTGCGGGAGGTTTCCGCTTGGCTGACACTGGGCACGTTCATGATGGAGACGTGGTAGTTTTACAAGGTGTGTCTTGTACTGTGTTCTATGGTTTATTTTTGAATAGGATCTAAGAAAATAAGATTGAAATGAACTGAATATTGAGTCCATCCGTTAGTATACCTGAAGGCATAGCACCACTTTTTGAAACATCTCGCGGCACGGATCGGATGTACCTAAAAGAAAGCCATTGACTACCATTGTATTTTTTTCCCTACTATGGTAGTCAATGGCTGATAGGATCTGCTTGGTTACAAACATTCTTTCAAATATCTTCCTTTGTGTTCAGCAGAACAAAGAAATGTATACAGGTTTGGAACAACTTGAGGGTGTGTAAATGATGACAGAAATTTCATTTTTGGATGAACTATCCCATTAAGGTTGTACCACTGGAGTCGCATGGACTAATTTAACGATGTCTTTACTACGGTTCTGGGCCTTGAAAGTGGTAATTGAATTGCTGTCTATGGAGGGATCAGAGCTCTCAGATTTCATCCAAAAAATATCTTCATTTGTGTTCCGAAGATGAACGAAGGTCTTATGGGTTTGGAACGACATGAGGGCGAGTAATTAATGACAGAATTTTCATTTTTGGGTGAACTAACCCTTTAAAGGGATAATTTGGCCAGAAATGTACTCACCCTCATGCTGCTCCAATATCATCTTTTGTTTTCTACAAAAGAAAGAAAGTCATACAGGTTGTAACTGAAATGAGGCTGAGTAAATAAAGACCCCTTTAAGAAAAAGAGCTTGAAATTTACAAGAAAAAATAGGGATGCTTGTGAAGAATTGTTTTCCCTTTAAAGATCCATGGCTTTATGTGTACATGTATTTTTCAAATTCCCTGTACATGTTATTAGTAGAATTTCTGAATATTGACTCACTGATTCTGATGGAATGGTTGAAGGTGGTGATGACCTTGGCAGAAGATCTGCTGCGCTCTGCAGCTCAGAACAGCAGAATCTCCATCCAACGCACTCAAGGAGGCTGGCTGCTGCTCAGTGCCCTCTCGACACTGGGTATCAATCAATATACTGCTTTGTTATCTTCAAAATGCCCACATTGATAAGATGTGCCTATATTGTAACACCTGGTGTGATTGAGTTTTTAAAATCCTTTTTGTTCTTTGTGATATTTTCCTTCAAGGTCCCACTGTAATGGAGCATCACTTGCCTCGATTGCTGTTGCTATGGAAAAGTGCCTTCCCGCTGTCTTCCAAGGACGTGGAGAACGAACTGCGGCGTGGAGACTCCTTCACCTGGCAGGTGACCTTGGAGGGACGTGCAGGAGTACTATGCGGTGAGGGTCTTTTATGAATCTCACAGGCTTGTCACTTATGTCTCTCCTTTTCTCTCAGTGGAAAAAGCTATTTTTCTCATGCATCAACCCATCAGCTAATCGGTTCCCTTAAAAGATTAGTTCACTTTTAAATAAACTTTTGCTGATAATTTACTCACCCCCATGTCATCCAAGATGTCCATGTCTTTCTTTCTGCAGTCAAAAAGAAATTAAGGTTTTTGATGAATATATTCCAGGATTTTTCTCCATATAATGGACTTCAATGGGCTCCAAACGGTTCAAGGTCCAAATGACAGTTTCAGTGCAGCTTCATAGGGCTTTAAACGATACCAAATGATACCAGATGATGAATAAGGGTCTTATCTAGCGAAACGATCAGTTTCTGCGAGAAACCGAGCAGTATTTATGCTATTATTTTACCTCTTATCAGACGAACGTGATAATCTCTGAGCTCCACCATAACTAACAAAATACGAACGTGGTCATAGATATATCGATCGTAGATGCCTCATTCTACTGATCCATGCAGGTGCTAATGAGGCATCTACCTATACATCTATGACCATTTTCGTATTATGACCTCACTTAGCGGAAGTTTTGGAGATTATCACGTTCGTCTGATAAGACTTAAAATAATAGCATAAATACTGCTCGGTTTCTCGCAGAAACTGATCATTTCGCTAGTTAAGACCCTTATTCATCGTCTGGTATCGTTTGGTATCGTTTAAAGCCCTTTGAAGCTGCACTGAAACTGTCATTTGGACCGTGAACCGTTTGGAGCCCATTGAAGTCCATTATATGGAGAAAAATCCTGGAATGTTTTCATCAAAAACCTTAATTTCTTTTTGACTGCAGAAAGAAAGACATGGACATCTTGGATGACATGGGGGTGAGTAAATTATCAGCAAAAGTTTATTTAAAAGTGAACTAATCCTTTAACATCACAGTAAAAAAAAACCGTTATAAATAAACTGCAGATATAAATAAACATTTGTCAGGAAATTTGGTCTTCAAAGCTTGTCATCTCTCCTGTAGCAATAAAGAGTCTGGTGGTGCACTGCAAAGACCTTCTCACCGATGATGTTATCAGTCGTTTGCTTCCTCTCTTGTCCTGTGCGGTGGCCCTTCTCACTCAGTGAGTGTATCTTGGTTGCTTAAAATGAAAACCGCACCATGAAGTTATAAATATAAAGTTATAAAGATGATTGCTGAATGCAAATGTAATGTTGACAGGATGTTGAAAGACCAATAACATTTTAGCCCATATCACCTCTTTTTAGGCTGCCTTCTATCATTAAATCCTATGGAAACCAGATCAAAAATGCAGCCACTGTCTTTAGATTGAGAGTGTATGAGATCCTCACATTGCTGCAACCTAAAAAATATGAAGGTAAGCACAATCTTCATCATGTGCTGATGTTTTATACACTATATTTTTTTTTCTGGAATACTTGATTCTGATTCGTCAAGTTATTGCCCCATTTCTCTCATAACACTCTGTAGTCTCCTCCTCACAAAATAAAATAGTTTAAACTCAACCAAATAAAACAAAAATGGACATTTGATTTAAGTATGATAATCTGCAATAATCTGGTAAAAAAAAAAAAAAAAAGAAGGAAGTTAGATATTTTTGCTAAAACATGTTTCTTTTTTCCCCTCAATAACTGTTGTTTTTATTCAAAAACATACAGAATTAGAGTATAGAGTGATGGATAAGCCCGGATCACCCTGATGGGTTTTGTTTTTGAGAATGGCCAGCTAACTGTTTCTCTGTTCCTTACTTTTTGAGTGTTCATTACCTTAGTATTCAATCTAAGAGAGCTGTCTAGGATTACATTTTTTTTTATTTTTCCCCTCAATAACTGTTGTTTTTATTCAAAAACATACAGAATTAGAGTATAGAGTGATGGATAAGCCCGGATCACCCTGATGGGTTTTGTTTTTGAGAATGGCCAGCTAACTGTTTCTCTGTTCCTTACTTTTTGAGTGTTCATTACCTTAGTATTCAATCTAAGAGAGCTGTCTAGGATTACATTTTTTTTTATATATCCTAAAATTGCATATGGAAATTAGACGATTTGATTGCTCAAATATGTATTTATTTGTTTATTATGGTTTGATTGTGTTGGCTCAGAGAGTTTTGGCATAGTGCTGAAGCAGCTGCTGAATGATCTGACCGGGCCAGAAATCACAGCATGTGCCGAGCTGAACCTGCTGCCCTCCCTGTGCTACAGCCAAGACCTGGCAGTGCTGGGCCCTGGACTGCAGGATGTGGATCAGCACTACATAGAGGAACAGGTCAGGCCACAGTCTAATCATCTAGAAAATAGCCTTGTTAATGTGCAGTCAATGTAAGTAATTGATTCCCGAGTACGGCGCATTGTATTGTCTGTCTGTTTAAAGCTCCATGGAGGTGGTTCAGGAGGTGGGACATTAGAATATGACCCATTTACCATCTTTGAGAAAGCCCAGGAGGTTCCTACCCCCCTCCCTCCAGCCTCCGCTCTAAAGGCAGCAGCTGTCCAGCTGTTTGGAGTGATTTTCCCTCACCTGGGCATCCAGCAGAGGTACGTTCACCATCACCACAGAGGCTGCTTAAGTGACAGGGTCATTTATTTAACATTCGTAAAATGATTCCTCATAACATTTGAAAGCCACAATGTACAGAACATCACACAAAGATATAAAAGAAAATGTAGAAAACATTTTGATCAATAAACCTAAAAAATAACAGATGAATAATTGCAGAAAGGCCACACTGCCAACAGGATTTGCATTTCACATGTTGGCAAATCTAATTAAATCGGCTAAATTGCCTGTGTGAGCACGCTCTAAGTACAGCGCAACATCGATCCACTGAAAAACAATCCAAAATAAATTAACAGAATTAGGGATACACCATTAGGATTGTTTGAGGCCGATATGATATCGAATTTAACAAACAATTATTGGCCGATACCGATATTTGTCACTTGCCCTCTTATTTGAAATTTTGTCATTAAAATAGTGTTTTGATCATGTTTTAAATCAGCAAATAAAAAAAACACTACATTAACTTATAGCCTACAAGCTAGTTTATTTCTGCATTATCAAATAATTTCTAATGAACATAGACTGGATCCTTTTAACATTCAGCAGGCCAACATAAATATATAAATACTAGTGCTGTCAAACGATTAAAATATTTAATCGCGATTAATCGCATTAATGTCATAGTTAACTCACAATTAATCACAATTAATCGCACATTTTTATTTATTCTAAATGTCCCTTGATTTCTTTTTGTCCCATTATTTTTTCTTATTTTAATGCTCTTATCAACATAGAAAAGTGGATCGGCTTGCTTTGTTCAAATGTTTGTTTTATTGAAAACAACATTGGCATACTTTAGTGTTCGATTTCACACCAACATTCTCACTTGGAGCAAATAATCGCTCACACAATGTAACACTGCCCATCAATAAAAGGGTGAAACAAATACTTTGTTGCACAAACAGCCCCTTCAACAGCCCTTTCTAAGGGATCAAAACAGGGTGATACAAAATAAAATTACAAAGTGCACATGCAAGGTAAACTAGGACTCCGCCTATAGTGCAGTTAAACCAGGGGTCGCCAACTAGCGGACTCCGGTCCGAATCCGGACCGCGAAGCCTTTTGACGTAATGAAACAGTTAACGTTGCAATGCTCAGTTACTACGTTCAGACCCAGACGCGCGGTCAAGCATGCAGTGAAGAAGAGACTGATGGTGCGTTCACACCGGACGCGAATGACGCGACATGCACGCCGCTTAATCCGCGCCGCAGAATGTCTATTTGCGTCTTTGCATTGACTTAAATCACTCGCGCAAAACGCTTCATTCGCGTCTGGTGTCAGAGCAGAAAGCAGCGCTCAAGACAAGCACTTTTAGTTGAAGACCCCTGAGTTAAACCATGGCTTAATACGTTTCTCATTTCGGCGTCTCACGCTTGCCATCCACGTCTAATCTTTTAATGGCCCAAACGAGTGCGGGCAGCCGCAGCGTGCCTGATGTTTTGTTTCCGGTCTAGCTACATCCGGAGTGGTGTTGTAGTTTTTCTAACGTTACTAGTTGTTGCAACAGCATGTGAAAAAACTACAAAGTTTGTTAGACCAAAAAGAACGTTAATCTCGCGATAAAAAAATTGACGCCGTTAAAATAGGTTTGCGTTAACGTCGTTAATAACGCGTTTAACTGACAGCACTAATAAATACATATTTAAATACAACAGAAAATATGAAATAAACAGTGCTTTTTAAGTAGGTTTAATGTTAAATAACACTGCATATTCTTCACTATAAATTAAATGGATATATTATTATTACATTAAGACGTAGCTCTTCTGTACAACATTAATCCTGTCACAATTACTTTTGTTAAACTGAACTTTTATTTCGATGGGTTGCCGTGTGCTTCAAGTTACTGTGTGTGTGTGTGTGTGTGTGTGTGTGTTTATGATATGATGATAGATTTTGTCGAATGAAATGGCAAAATGCTCATGAAGTGACTGGACATGCATTCATGTCTTCATGTTGAGTTGCAGAGGCTGAAAAACACGAGTTTCAGTGTGTGAGTGAGAGAGAAAGAGAGAGAGAGAGAGAGAGAGAGAGAGAGAGAGAGAGAGAGAGAGAGAGAGAGAGAGAGAGAGAGAGAGAGAGAGTGTGTGTGTGTGAAGTGTCAATGAGAGAGAGAGAGAGAGAGAGAAAGGCTACATTAACCCGCGGGTCTGCTCCATTCATTCACAGAGACAGAGAAACATGCAGGATTCAGGAAACAGGATTTTTGCATCTTAATATTCACAGACACTAGTATATATCATGATTTGATTTAAGTGTATTGACATGCATTTTATTTATTCATCAAAACAATTTCCGTGCCATTCCGCATTATGCAGTAAATTCTGTTTTTATGACTGGATTCTGTCTGCGTTGCCCGCATCGTGGAAATGAATCCTTATGAAAGTTTAGTCAAGAGCAGTGAGCGGTTTATTTCTTTTGTTTGTTGGTCTTTTGTTGTTTGATAAACATTAAAACACAGACAGCAGCGCAGCAGGAATATTACATTATAATCTTGGATTATGCAACAGCTCAGTGCCTTCACGCTGTTCATTAATAAACCATTTGTTATATCAGCCTTTTTCATGCTATAGCTGATATGCCGATGGTTGTAAATTGATAAAAAATCGGCCGATAAATATCGGCGCCCGATACATCGGTGCATCCCTAAACAGAATATACCTTTCTAATAAATACAAATAAAAAAATGAATATAAGTCGGAATCAAGTCACAAGTGCAGGGGAGTATATATTCAAAACACAAGCCGCAAATAGTTAAATTAGATAACCATGAGTGATCAATAAATCAAATAAAAATAAAGAAATTATTAAAATAATGAAAGTATAGCCAGAATTGTCAACTTTGTCTTTTTAACTGCAGAGATAACAATAAATGCTAAACTGGAGTGGCAGTCTTTTTAGATAAGCATGTCCACAGCATCCAAAAATCAAATTAGAACCGGCTGAAATGTTTTGAAATCACTTGTGCCTTACCTAATAGAGAAAAAAAATCCAGTCTTTTTTTCAAATTGTGTGCAAGGAAACCAGTAGTTCTAGACATTAGCCCATTTCGCACAGCAATCCTGGGAAATTACCAGAATGACTTTACTGGTAAATAAACAAATAGGCTGTTCACACAAGCAACGACATTTTGGTGTTTTACCCATAAGAGACCGTTCACACATCACCACCAGAATACCGGTGAATTCTGTGATGTCAGTCCTCTTTAAACGCACATCCCACTATGAAAATTATTTATATAGTTTGTTTTATGTTACATTCACTGGAATGTGGATATACTAATGTTAACCAGCATTACCATTTAAAGTTATTCAGATTGTTAGAAGTAACTGATACTGTTACTGATAGCAAATTGTGGGAAGTGGCTTTAATGAGATCCAAAGGCTTTTTGAAGCGCTTTCTTATGCAGCATAGCCAAATTTACATCCAGACATCTGCATGTATTTGCATAATTGGGCGCTGTTCTGGCCGTGTGCAATGCATTATTAAACGCAGCAGTGGAGAGGAAATGATACTGATCATATGGGGCCATCGGTTCTCCTGCAATGCATCTTTCATCCCACTAGCAGCTTGTGTAGATTATGTATTCAAAATAAAATGGGGGGGGGGGGGGTTGTTTTCTTTACAAACAGAACAAAGACAACACATCTTTAGAATTGGGATGTTTACAGTTTTCCCTGAAGCTTGAAGTGTTCAATAGCATTTTTAGAGAACAACAGCCTTTGGCATTTAAGCTGTGAAATATAAACTGCTTATTTTCTCTAAATATTTTAATATAACTAATATTTTCAATTACAGTGGATAAATGTATGACTAAAATATTATATCATAGTATGATTTTATCATGGTAACAACTAGGGCTGTATATCACCAACAATGTCACGATACGAAACGCATCACCACGATACTAAAGTCACGATACGTTACATATCACGATATAGATCAATTTGGAATTTAAATTTATTTTAGTTTAGTAACAGTTAATATCTGTTTATTGCATAACCAGTGTTATAACAGTTGTGATAAGTGAAAAACTATTTTGTTTTTGTCATTAAAAAACTATGAGTCAAATGAAATAAATAAATAGTCACACATTTTTTGGAAAGGCTCGATTCAATATTGATTATTGGAAATATATCAGGTACACACATCTCTCAACTAATGCAGTAAACTATGGGAGTCAGTTGTAGCCTACTATAATATTGAAGGTAAAAATTAACTGATTTGTATACAAAACACTTAAAATTACACTCAGTGATGTTTTTTAAATAATAAAGTTATAATATTAACTTTACAAATTACATCATATTTCTACTTCATTTCGTTTTTGAAATATAAAAATTTAAATGGTGGCTGTTGTTGTGAACTCTTCATCTTCTGAGTTTCCTACACTTTATCTGTTGTGAACTCTATCCGGGTCACAGGGCACCATCTGTTGTGAACTTTTATCTTCTAAAGTGTAGGAAACTCAGAAGATGAAGACCAGGAGACTTCGGGATCAAACAGATGTTATTCTTTTAATGAGAACTCTCTGTGCTGCAGGTCGTCCGAAAACAGTCTGACTCAAACAGCATACCTGATAGGTTATATACATTCCAAAGGGGGAGGCATTTAAATTGAGGTTGAACAAAGCATGTAAATTAAATATACAGGTTTTGGGAAAACCCGCCCAGACAGAGTATCACCAATCCTATTCCTAATCAGCATAACTATTCAAACGCATAGAGGCAACGACGGTGAGAGTCTGAAAACAGGTCCGACAGGAATCTCCTGCTGGAAACTCAACAATCTTCCTTTATACCTCAAATGCTCACTGTAAAACAGGCCCAGCAGGAATCTCCTGCTGGAAAAACCCCAGAATTATTATCTATACCTTAAATGCTAAATACAATGTACTTTCTTAAATTTGTAATCTTACACTGTCATAAAAACTTGCCAGATTAATTCAAATATGCATGAAATATTGAAAAAAAAACATTAAAAATGATAATGAATATGTAATATGGTGCATATATTTATCAAAATGCTCCTCTCTAGAGTAAATTTTTCTAGCTGACTAGCAAGTTTATGGACACGGGATATGGTTTTTCTGAGGTAAATGTGACATTGTTTACAAGTTGTTTTACTGGCGTCTTTCCGCGTTTTCAACACTGATTGAGCGATTCCATGAGAATTGTTTTTAACAGACTTCCATTTGCTCATTCATGTTTATTTTGCGCTGTATTAAGGTGGAGGAGAAGATCAGTTCACATGCGCTGCCGCCTCTCTCGAGCGATCTCATGCCACAGCGCCAAAACGGTATTAATGTTTTTAGATTTTGTAATAAAATGGACGTAATTTGAAATCTCAGACTTTTTCATATCAGTATTAACAAAGCACAAAGACTATTTCGATTTAAAGGATGGGAGGCGCGCTGCAAGGTTCCTTTCATTCTTCAGCTGCAAACAGGATGACTAATACTATTCTTTTAATTTAAGAATAGATATCGGTTCGTAAAAATATTTTTTACCCAGCCCTAAATTATAGTGGCAATTATAGTGACACTGAAGCGTGTCAACAACACTCAATGACTAAACAAAACATATTCCATAAAAGTAAAAACTGTATCATCTTAAAATCCTCTTATCCATTTTGAATGTCTTGCACTGCTCCTCGCGTTGTTAGAATTGGCACCACTTGACATCACGTGATAATTGGTTACATTCAAAAGCGCACAGTATCCATACGGCAGCTGCTGTATCGATACGCGCATCGTCAGGAGTTGATGACGATGTATCGTTGTATCGATATTCTGAGCACAGCCCTAGTAACAACATCAGTCTCACAACTTCACAATATTATTTTGATAGATTTTCAGTGAAAAAAAAAAAAGGTTTATATTTTATAAACCACGTGGTATTCTTTTTCGAGGTTAAAGGTGAACTATGTAAGATTTTTGCAGTAAAATATCCAAAAACCACTAGGCCAGTGTTATATATTTTGTTCAGTTGAGTACTTAGAATAT
The DNA here is from genome assembly GCF_949357685.1 of Gobio gobio. NCBI lineage: Eukaryota > Metazoa > Chordata > Actinopteri > Cypriniformes > Gobionidae > Gobio > Gobio gobio. Next base: position 15,614,952 of record NC_137106.1, read on the forward strand.
TCCAAATCTTTCCAACTATTTGTATATCGTGAGAAATTGCTATTTTAACCAAGGAACCGGGACGTGTGAGCTATGCGTTTGAGGGAGTCGCCTGTCGATTGCGTCATATCTGCGTTACCCTCGGTTTTTAGAAGAAACGCTGTACTCTCACTGCAGTGTGAACAAGTGTCATAGCAGCCGCCGAGCGAATGTCATAACTTCCTTTTCAACACACTCAGATATATCTAATACGATAAACAGAGTTGCGTTACCTCATGACTGGAAAAGAGGAAGTCAATCGCTCCTGCGGCCTTGCTCAGCTCCACAACACTTGGTCCTGCTCTGCTTCATACTACAGTAATGTTAATAATCGCATCCATGAACATGATTTCTGCCCGAGTCCTATCCTGACTCTTTTCCACCGGCTGTGAGGTGAAGACCACATGTCCCAAGATTCTGTGCTCAAACGTGGCGTCATCAAACTACGCCTTTGTTTTGAACAGGCGACCTCTAGTGGACGGAAAAGTTACATAGTGTAGCTTTAATCACGTCTATTAAGTACTTAACTCACTTGATTATTTAAAAAAGGCATTGCCTTATGGTTTGTAAAATATAAATGAATTTTTATTTTCACGTCATTATATTAGTTCTATTCGTTTTTTTAATAGGATAATTAGTAGTTTTTAAAGTTTAATTTTACATTTGCTGTCTTCACTTAAATGATAAATATTAAATATGTTGGCCCTTATCAAATTTGTGATATTGGCTGACAACCGATATGGTACACACGTCATGCATCTCTTGCGAAAACAAGGTATTACAGTAGCCACACAGTACAATATTTGCTGCATTTCCTGTCTCAGGGCTCAGATCCTGGAGCAGTTCTGTGAGTTTGTGCGACAACTTAAAGGAGCCCGGCAACAGACGGTTCAAATCCATGTAGCTGCTGCTTTTTGCTGCACTTTGAAGGTAAGAAGCTTTTTAAAGACTATCAATTTAAAACCTGTGCATTCACACCATAGAAAGCAGCTTTGTTTTTCTCTCCCCCTCCTTCCTTTTTTGCTATGTAGTGTTTGGCATCAAGTCGGAGGGAATTGGGGCCAGAAGAGGTCCAAAGACCAGCACTGTCTCTCCTACTGGGAGCGCTAGAGGGCTCCAATCCTTTGTTGCGCTGCATGGCTGCGGAGGGTTTAGCCAGGCTGGTGCAAGTTCTTAATGACCCCAGCTTCACCATTTCCATCACTCTCATGAGCTTTGACAAGTGAGTTTATGCCAAGATCATTGTAAAAAGAAAAAAAAATGTAGATTTAACTATCTGAAATGTTTTTCAGATTGAAGACCGCAAGGGATGCCATCACACGCACAGGTCATGCTTTGGCCCTTGGGGCTGTGTACCGTTACCTGAGTGGGATTAGTTCCCCTCAATACATCAGTGCCTGCGTTGGGGTCCTCTTCACCCTGTCCCAAGACAGCACCTCACCTGAAGTGCAGGTACACATGCCACCTGACCTGTATACTCCGTTTATAAATATTGGAAAATCTAATCAGGACTCCGATGGTGTGCTTTGTTATTAAAGGAACATGACACTTTTTTTGAAAATAGGCTCATTTTCCATCTCCCCTAGAGTTAAACAGTTGAGTTTTACCGTTTTCGAATCCATTCAGCCGATCTCCGGGTCTGGCGGTTGCACTTTTAGCATAGCTTAGCATAGATCATTGAATCTGGTTAGACCGTTAGCATCTCGCTGAAAAAACTCAGTGCCTGAAAATAGGCTAACTTCCATCAACATAACCAATGTGATAACCTGCTCACACAGAGAGTGCTGGGGACTTTTTTCAGGCGCTGTGTAATATCATTGCGCCGCTGCACTCATGGGACGGCTCACAGCTCTTGATTATTATGCAGGAATGAGAGAATAGTTCCTGCCATATCGGCCTAGAAAATCAAAACTTCTCATTTTCCGTCGGTCTTAGTACACGATGTGACTACAGAAAGGTCACGTTTTAAATAGGAAAAATAACGAAACTCTTTGGCCATTTTTAAATGAGATGCTAACGGTCTAATCAGATTCAATGATCTATGCTAAGCTATGCTAAAAGTGCTACCGCCAGATACAGAGATCGGCTGAATGGATTTGAAAACGGTAAAACTCAACTGTTCAACTCTAGGGGAGACGGAAAATGTCCCTATTTTCAAACAAAGTGGCATGTTCCTTTAAGAGGGTTGTCAGGAAGTTCATTCATTGATCTTTCAGTGAATTATATGTGTGCAGATGTGGGCTCTCCACGCTCTGTCCATGGTGGTGGATCTAGCAGGGCCTCTGTACCACAGTCATCTAGAGGCCAGCTTCACTCTGGTGCTACGATTGCTCCTCTCAACTCCACACACACACGTGGAGGTGCAACAAAGCCTGGGTCACTGCCTTAACGCCCTCATCACCTCCATGGGGCCGGATCTGCAAGGTGCGCTTGCTTATTTTCCCATAAACACTTAGTCGTTATGCAGGTTCGACCTTTACAGACTCTTTGGTTATTTAATGTAAACTGTCCCCAGGTGAGGGTGCAGGTGTGTGTGCGGTGAGGACCTTGTGTTTGGTGGGCTGTGCTGTGATGCAGGACAGTCAGGACTGTCTGGTCCAGGCTCAAGCCATCTCCTGCCTCCAGCAGCTTCACATGTTTGCGCCACGCTTCGTCAATCTGGCCAGCCTGGTGCCCAGCCTCTGCGTACGTGATCAATGCACTTTACACACACATTCATACTGAACAACTGACATCTGACTGCTTTCAGATTCAAGTAGGTTTCAAGGTGGAATAGACATTTTAATTCAAGATTAGGAAAAATATATTTTATGAAGATAACAATGAATTATGCACACAACCAAGGACATAGTCATATTTTTGTTTCATGTTGTCATATTTATTTATTACATTGTTTATCTAGGGTTAAAGTACAAGGAAAACTAATAGAAGTTTGAGAAGTTTCCATTCTTCACATTCATTTATTTTATATTACATAGAATAAAAAATGAATGTCATTGAAATAGAGGGGAGTGTACACAGGCCTGTGTTTCCTCATCTGTAGTGACAGTACTGTTTTCTGTTCCCTCGCACAGGAGATCTTATTGGATTATTCTGTGTTGGTAGGTTTTGTCTAGCTCTTTGCTGTCGGGCCACTTTATGCTCGTTCCTTTGTTTGCACCTCATATTCCTTTACTTGTGTCTTTCCCTATAATTATGCTCTGTTGTCCTCCTCTCATTTCCCAGTGTGAAACTAACTCAAGCAAGATCTGGTTTTGAGCATGAACAGACAGTGTCACTGCCTCTAACTGCATGGTTAATGCCAAGGATTAGATTTGCTTGGCTTGGTCCTTTCTGTAAAGGCTTCTAACACTGACCACCCACAAAGTGCACATGACATTCACATCCAGAGCTGTGGCCTTATGCCAATTCAAAGCTATTAGCTTTATTACTGTGAGAGCTTCAGTCCATCTCTCTCTCTCTCTCTCTCTCTCTCTCTCTCTCTCTCTCTCTCTCTCTCTCTCTCTCTCTCTCTCTCTCTCTCTCTCTCTCTCTCTCTCTCTCTCTCTCTCTCTCTCTCTCTCTCTCTCTCTCTCTCTCTCTCTCTCTCTCTCTCTCTCTCTCTCTCTCTCTCTCTCTCTCTCCCTCTCCCTCCCTCCCCCCTTCACACAGCCACATACGCTTTTGGACAATATTAGACTGTAATTGAGAAAAACATGCTTCGTTCTACATGCTCTATTTTTAGATGGTTTGATGTATGGTCCTATTCTTCGCAAACAGCTCACTTGTCACATCATTTAAAGCTCAAAACAAGCCTTGACAGTAGCCCTGCTGTCCCTTTCTCCTCTCCCTCTGGCCTTCTCTACACTAAAACAGCATTTCTGTGGGATCATTTTGACACAACGGGACTAACTTTGACGTAGCAGCAGCTGTCTGCTGAAGTGTTTTTTGCACCTTTGTCTGGATTATGTTGAGCAAAATGTGATGAAGTGCTCATCACATATAAAGTGTTCTCTATTTATATCTATGCATCTCATAGAGGTGTGCCATATGACCAAATGATTTTAACCGTTAAAACTAGTGATCATTAGTATGACCATACTAATATAAGTTCTTGATAATGATAAGATCTTGTGTTATACCTCATGCATGTCTTTTGTGCGTGTACAGATAAACCTGTGCAGCTCGTACCTGTCTCTGAGACGGGCGGTTGTGGCCTGCCTGAGGCAGTTGGCTCAGAGGGAGGCAGTGGAGGTATCGGAGCATGCAGTTGCTCTGGTTAAAGAGCTGCCACGCAGAGACAACTCACAACTGGGTGAGTCAGCATCGCCCTCTCTGCACAACATAGTTTCATCTCAGCACATCTCTGCTGTTTATTTTACTGCACTCTGCATTTGGGGAGTTTGACTGCAGAGAGCCATACATTAGTTTTGGGGCCTGGAATTTTGTCTTGATCCTTGAATATAATTGTGCTTTGATCATCTGAATACCATTCAAAATGTTGTACCATGGTGTCAGTAAGATTTTTTTTATAGAAATGTATGCTTTTATTCAACAAGGATGCATTCATTTGATGAAGAATAGCAGTAAAGACATTTGTAACGTTGTTAAAGATTTATATTTAAAATAAATGCTGTTCTTTTAAACTTTGCATTTATTAAAGGGTTAGTTCAACCAAAAATGAAAATTCTGTCATTAATTACTCACCCTAATGTCGATTCAAACCCGTAAGACCTTTGTTCATCTTCAGAACATAAATGAAGATATTTTTGATAAAATCCGAGAGCTCTCTGATCCCTCCATAGACCGCAATTTAATTACCACTTTCAAGACCCAGAAACGTAGTAAGGACATCGTTAAAATAGTCCATGTGTCTCCAGTGGTTCAACCTTAATGTTATAAAGCGACGAGAATACTTTTTGTGCGCAAAAAACAAACAAAAATAACAACTTCATTCAACTATTTCTTCATGTCTGCTTCCGTCTCATACGCTGTTGACATAATAAATACAGTGCAGCACTTCCGGGTTCTACGTCAGAAAGTCTACTCTTCATGTGAGCACCACGACACATACTTGTGATGTTGACTACATCAGCAGCGTAGGAGACTGACACCGCAAGGATGCTGTAAAAAAAAAAAATCACATAAGTATTCACAGCCTTTGCCATGCCACTCAAAATTGAGCTCAACTTGATTGGACCCACCTATGGAAAATTCAGTTGATAGGACATGATTTGGAAAGGCACACATCTGTCTATATAAGGTCCACAGTTAACAGTGCATGAGCACAAACCAAGCCATGAAGTCCAAGGAATTGTCTCTAGACCTCCCAAACAGGATTGTGTCGAGGCACAGATCTGGGGAAGGGTACAGAAAAATCTCTGCAGCCTTGAAGGTCCCAATGAGCACAGTGACCTCCATCATCTGTAAATTAGCAGAAGTTTGGAACCACCAGGACTCCTCCTAGAACTGGCCACCTGGCCAAACTGAGCGGGGGAGAAAGGCCTTAGTCAGGGAGATGACCAAGAACCCAATGGTCACTCTGACAGAGCTCCAGCGTTTCTCTGTGGAGAGAGGAGAACCTTCCAAAAGAACAACCATATCTGCATACCATACAACCCCATAAAGCTTGGTGGTGGCAGCATCATGCTGTGGGGATGTTTTTCAGAATTTTGAAGAAAATAATTTAATCCATTTTGCAATAAGGCTGTAACATAAAAAATGTGTAAAAAGTGAAGCGCTGTGAATACTTTCTGGATGCACTGTATACATTGAATGTAAATGTATGTCCCTGTTAATTCTCCAGGGCAAATAAGCATTACATAAAAAGAGAGACCAAATACAATTCTATTTTGTATTTTACACTAACTGTGTAATGTTCTTTTTATTAAAACCAAGTAAAAATTTCATCAAGTTTGTGTTTTTACACCAAAATGATAACTAAAGGGAGTAACAATTTAAACAATATATATTATATATTGCTTTTCAATAGCCAACTTATTTTCAGAAGTCATCAAGCTCGGTACACTCTGTCACAGACATGAAGATGTACCTTTAATTTTACCAAGGGGGTTGCTCACTAAAAACACCCACAGTCATCATGTTTTCAGGCAATTTCAAGTTTGATTTTTATGTGACAAAGTGGTGATTTATTCTCATTCAGTTTTTTTTTTTTTTTGAGGAGACACTGCCTCCCTTGCCTCCTCTGAGGAAATGCCACACACATTTTTAAAGCAAAACATAATTTGTTAAATGATATGTTGTAAGGTGGGCTGTATATGAAATTATTATTGTCTGTCCTGCAGATGTCACTATTAAGGAGGTGGGATTGGAGGGAGCTTTGTTCAGTCTGCTGGACAGGGAATCTGACCCACAACTATGCCAGGACATCCAGGAGACGCTAGTCCACATGATGAGCTCGGCTGCAGAGAGTAACCTGGCCCACTGGCTGAAACTCTGCAAAGATGTACTCTCTGCCTCTGCAGGTGGGCTGCGATCTCGGCTCCAAGAATATGATGAGAATAAGATTGATATGTTTAATCTCTGGACTCTTTATGTCCTGTATCTTGAGTTAAAGTTGTTTGGCCTGTTCTTGGTGTAAATAATGTAAATTGCAGATGAAATTATACACCAAAACAATTCAAATCAAGTGCGATATGAATTTGCTTTAGTCTCCTAGAAAAGTGCACTTACAGTATGTGAACAAAAGCAAAATGCACTTTCGTTATTAAATCTTTTTAATGCAAAATACAACCAACCTGACAGTTGAAATGGCCTTGAGATTGGATTAAAGGTTTGTGCACTTAGTGTACAATTCCCTTTGTTTTTGTTAGTTTTAAAAAGATGTAGTTTTTCATGGTCTTATCCTCCTTAGACTCCACTGCAGCTGCCTCTGTAGAAACCCAGCAGGAGGAGGATGGAGATCGATATGACGACTCCTCTGCATTCCACGCAAAGTCTGAGTCCAGCGGCCCCTTCAATAACCTGCGCTGGTCCACTCGTGTATTTTCCATGGAGTGTGTGTGTCGTATAATAGCACAGTGTGAGAATGGAGACCATGCTCACTTCAACATGGCACTCGCTCAAGAGCAACGTTTACATGAGTCAACAGGTTAGTCGCTAGAATTACTTTAGTGTATTTGCTGTAACTCTGTATACTGTGATGTTTTTCTTGATGTGTTCAGTGAATTAACTGGATGTTAGTGCCACCTTCTGGGGTGATTTTATATACTTTTGTTAATTCTGTTATTATATGCACCCCTTCTGTCTCGCAGATTTCCTAGTTCTCCACTTGGCGGACCTCATTCGCATGGCTTTCATGGCAGCCACAGACCACAGCGATCAGCTTCGACTGGCTGGTTTGCAAACACTGCTGGTCATTATCCGTAAATTCTCCAATGTGCCAGAGCCTGAGTTTCCTGGGCATGTCATTCTGGAACAATATCAAGCCAATGTGAGCACTAACTTAGTACTATATAGCCTCAGTCTTAAAATCAACTTTGAATACTATTATATGCTCAGAAAGGTGTTGAAAGAAAGACTTTGCTTTTATGAACTTTAATGGACAGTAATGAACTTTGATTGGCAGCTTAATTAAATATCAGTCATATAAAACATTTAAAAAATGTATGCTTATGTATATTAGGTATTTATATTTAAGTGTGCACCTTACATACCTTAATATATAGCTTACATACCTTATATATATATTTATTAGTGCTGGGAATCGAATCAACAATTTTTTTTTTTACCATTTTGATATTTTAATAATTTCAGTTACTCTCCGAATTAATGTAGAAACAATTTAAAGACAGCATATTTTAAATATGTGTTGTAATGGCATCTTTTTATGAATGACGGCCAATATCACTGATACTAATGTCTCTATGAAACATTAATGACATAACATTACAGTATAAATGAATGCTACCAATTTCAACATTTATTAGGCTTTAAAAAACAACAACTTTTAATTTAATTGAACTTAAAACAATCTTTAAATAAACCCATTATAATAAATGTTATAGTTACCTGTGACCTTCCCTGTTAGACATATACAGAAATGTAATAGTTATCAAACACCTTTTTTAACTGCATAAATAATAAATGAAATATAGATTAATCATCTTTTCTCTGTTACCTTTGTTCTTTAATGAACATTAATGACAGACGTCATCATCAGTGCTGCTGTCACTTTAAGATCGGCCGCTGCCGAACATGACACGGATCTGAAGCGCCGTCACGCACATCTAATTTTCTCACGTTCATTTAAGTCGCTATTTAACTCATTTAAGACTCCTATAATGAGAATACTCGACAAAACTGGCATTTTGGCTACATTCTCTGTGTTGTTATTGTTTGTTCAAGAGTGAAAGAAAACTCAATGTGTGCACGAGACTGGCGCAGCTAGGGATCTGATTGAGACACAGCCACACAGACAGTACATTGGCATAGAGCGTGTTCTCTTCTGTCTTGTCGCGCTTAGATGGTTTAAAAGCATTTATATGAATAAGAGCGTGATCATATAACGCAGGGGTCTCCAAACTCGGTCCTAGAGGGCCACTGTCCTGAAAAGTTTAGCTCCAATCCCAAATAAACACACCTGAACCAGCTAATCAGTGTCTTACAAGGCCCTAGTTAGACACTCATTAGCTGGTTCAGGTGTGTTTATTTGGGGTTGGAGGTAAACTCTGCAGGACAGTGGCCCTCCAGGACTGAGTTTGGAGACCCCTGATAAAACGTAACACAGGCAAACATGTATATAAAAACGAATGCTGCGTTAATTGCGTTAAATATTTGTTATGCATTAAAATGAAAAAATTAATCGCCTGCGTTAACGCGTTAATTCGCCCAGCACTAATATATATCAGACCAGTCACACCAGCGAAGAAAATTATTAAAAAAAGTATGTGTAATAGAATTAAATTATTATTATTATCATTATCTTTTTATTAAATTTAGTTTATTCATGGCTCATTTAAGTTATGCCTTTTCAGTTTCAGGTTTGTGGCCAAGTGTTTTGAAAACTTTTGCCTTTTGCATCACTAGTTGTTTATACATTTTGAAGACTGCCTGCTAGACTACAGGATGCTTGGTCATTGGAAATGTATGTTTGGAGTTGTACAGTAAAGCTCTCAGCTGTTATTCTTAGGAACCCCCCCCCCCCAAGAAGTACCTGAGCTTGTTCATCAGTCTCATGTTACTAAGTGCATGTGCACGCATGTGAGGGCCCGTATCACTTACACTAAATTAGGTTATCTGTGGGCTTAGCGGGAGGCCCTAGTTTCAAACAGTGACGTGAAGCAAATTCAGTACCATTTAATAAGCTTACTCGGGTTGTTGGACATCAAGTCCGTAAATTTTATATACTTTTTCTTATTATTAACAATGTAGCAATTGTTGTGCTGCTTAATATTTTCATGAAAACAATGATATTTTTTTCTTTAAAGAGTTTTAAAAAAAGAGAACAGCAATTATTGGAATTAGCAGTTATTTTTATACTTTTTTGACAAATTTAATGCATCTATGCTTGATTAAAAGTATTAATTTTCTTTTTTATGTATTGAACCCAAACAGAGTGGATAATATTTTTAAAAATAAATTTGTATTGATGCAGTGTGTGAATTTTAGCGGCGAGGTTGTGAATTGCAATCAGACACTGCTCACCCTTCCCTTACGAAGCACATAGAGAAGCTACGGGGGCCAAATGTCATCGCCGGAGAGAGCAGAGAGTGACTAGCACTCTGTAGAGAAGTTTGTTCGTTTAGGGCTACTGTAGAAACATGTCAGCGCAAAATGCCGATTTCACTGTAAGGGGATCCGCGATGTGTGTATGTAGATAGAAAAGGCTCATTCTAAGGTAATAAAAGCATAAGTTTATCATGTAAGGTCTTTATACACCCCTGTAAACATAGTTATGTATATTATACTGCATTTCTGTCAATCCTCATACATCCACTGCACCTTTAAGTAAAAGTTTTGGAAACTTTTTATTATCTTTGACAGTTTTCCATCAAAACTATGAAATAACACAAATAGAGGTCTGGGGATTAAACACATCTATACACTCACCTAAAGGATTATTAGGAACACCATACGAATACTGTGTTTGACCCCCTTTTGCCTTCAGAACTGCCTTAATTCTACGTGGCATTGATTCAACAAGGTGCTGAAAGCATTCTTTAGAAATGTTGTTGGCCCATATTGATAGGATAGCATCTTGCAGTTGATGGAGATTTGTGGGATGCACATCCAGGGCACGAAGCTCCCGTTCCACCACATCCCAAAGATGCTCTATTGGGTTGAGATCTGGTGACTGTGGGGGCCATTTTAGTACAGTGAACTCATTGTCATGTTCAAGAAACCAATTTGAAATGATTCGAGCTTTGTGACATGGTGCATTATCCTGCTGGAAGTAGCCATCAGAGGATGGGTACATGGTGGTCATAAAGGGATGGACATGGTCAGAAACAATGCTCAGGTAGGCCGTGGCATTTAAACGATGCCCAATTGGCACTAAGGGGCCTAAAGTGTGCCAAGAAAACATCCCCCACACCATTACACCACCACCACCAGCCTGCACAGTGGTGATAAGGCATGATGGATCCATGTTCTCATTCTGTTTACGCCAAATTCTGACTCTACCATCTGAATGTCTCAACAGAAATCGAAACTCATCAGACCAGGCAACATTTTTCCAGTCTTCAACTGTCCAATTTTGGTGAGCTCGTGCAAATTATAGCCTCTATTTCTTATTTGTAGTGGAGATGAGTGGTACCCGGTGGGGTCTTCTGCTGTTGTAGCACATACGCCTCAAGGTTGTGCGTGTTGTGGCTTTACAAATGCTTTGCTGCATACCTCGGTAGTAACGCGTGGTTATTTCAGTCAAAGTTGCTCTTCTATCAGCTTGAATCAGTCGGCCCATTCTCCTCTGACCTCTAGCATCAACAAGGCATTTTCGCCCACAGGACTGCTGCACACTGGATGTTTTTCCCTTTTCACACCATTCTTTGTAAACCCTAGAAATGGTTGTGCGTGAAAATCCCAGTAACTGAGCAGATTGTGAAATACTCAGACCGGCCCGTCTGGCACCAACAACCATGCCACGCTCAAAATTGCTTAAATCACCTTTCTTTCCCATTCTGACATTCAGTTTGGAGCTCAGGAGATTGTCTTGACCAGGAACACACCCCTAAATGCATTGAAGCAACTGCCATGTGATTGGTTGATTAGATAATTGCATTAATGAGAAATTGAACAGGTGTTCCTAATAATCCTTTAGGTGAGTGTACATAGGCACAACTTATCTACAAAACTAATTCAAGCATAAACATTTAGATCAAAGGAACTTTAGGGTTTTGAGTAACCTCCCAAACTTTTGACTGTGTTGGTTTAATATGGACTCAACATTGTTTGGTGTTGTAGGTTGGAGCTGCGCTCAGACCTGCCTTCCATGTGGATGCCCCTCCGAATGTGACTGCCAAAGCCTGCCAGGTGTGCTGCTAAAAGAACATTATTATCTATAATGAAGCTCTCTTTTTCAGTTTTTCTTTGCTCTTACTGGCACACTTGTTGATTCAAATGCCATGTAACACATTTTTTTTTTCAAGTCTTAAGTAAAGAATGTTGTCATGGTCAAATCAAGCATCCTTTTGTTAATTTTGTAGTGTCAAAAGTTCCCCATAAAAAGTTTTTAACCTCTTGAACTTGCTTTTTCGAGTTCACATTGGTTCGCTTGACCTAATTTTCCTGAGTCTGGCGCTTCACTGCTGTTGCTGAAACCTGCTCCAGAAGTGTTGAGTTCTGACATGAACCTTTTGTTGCTGTTCAGGTTTGCAGTGCATGGATCGCCAGTGGGGTCATCAGTGACCTGCGGGACCTGAGAAGGGTACATCAGCTTCTGGCTTCCTCTCTCGCCAAAGTTCAGGTGGGGAGAGACGTTCCCAGTCAGCTCTATAACGAGAGCACCTTCACCATGGAGACACTGGCTGTGCTCAAAGCCTGGGCGGAGGTACTGAACACAATCTTAACAACTATTAAAGCAGTTGCACCTCTACGTCTAGCTATTATTTGACTCTAGGCATGGGCTGTATGACTGTACGAAAAGAGAGATTCTGCTACACTTTTTATTACTTGGTGTATCTGTGTGTATCTAGAAAACTATAATTCAGGGGTTGTTGCAAACTTGTCACCTTTTTGATCAAAAATGGGTTATTATTGTGATTAATCTAGATCCGATTACTTTTTGATGGGGTGGGTGGAAGACACAGTGAATGACATCGACAGCCTTCTGAAGTTACACATTCACGTGAGGTTGCTGTGCTGCCTGGTCACGCAACCTTTTCATTTGCATGCGTTTGTAAGCATTGCGGTGTAAATACAAGTCATCTTAAGCCTTCAGTTAATCGCAGTCAGCAGCGAAAGACAACTAATTGCTCCATTTGCGCGAGAGACTGTTTCTGACCACTGTCTGATAGACGCAGACACATCCGCTTCTCACAGAGCACGGATTTTTTTTGCCGCTTTATTGGACTTGAACGGTTAAATATACACACGTAGGTGTCCAAAATGTCCATCTTTGCAAGTACTCTCGTAAACACAGTCATTATGTCTAAAAGTCAAATAAACAAGTAACCTGAGAAAGAAAACAAGTGTTACAGACAATATAATGGACCCAGAGCCACAATGAAACCTGGGCAGCGCTTTCAAGCGACAGCTGTATAATTTTCCTAAAGACTGTCATTCATATTAATCAAACAACAAAAGAGAGAAAATCTCTTATTGCTCTTGACTTAATCCACTTTTGTAGCTTTAATCAGAGTAAATATATATTTCATTTACACAATGAAGACTATGCAGTGTTTTTATACAGAAACAGTATAAAAACAAAGGTCTCGTGTTTTTGTCACCGTTTGCACCCCTGATAATCTAACCTGTATCTGAGTAAATCTATGTGTCTCTAAGGTGTATATCACAGCAGTGCAGGGCTCCTGGCAGAGGGAGAGTCCGGTCAGCCATCTTCAGCAGCAGGGTGAGGAGGATGGGACTGCAGGTCCAGCAGGGGCTGGTTTGCTCAAACTGGTTCAGACTGATTTGGCAACCTTGAGCCGCCTGTGGCTGGCTGCCCTTCAGGACCATGCCCTGCTCACCCTTCCACCACAATACTCCAGTCAACTCCCCTCCACAGGTCACTACTCATGCTCTGATTCTCAATTACACACCTACCTGATGGAAAATAAGCAGATCTAGTCATTTACTTAAGTGTCCAAAATGTTGTGCTTCTAGTAGAACCAAAAAATAATGACTACATGAAAGCAGATTCACTCACCCTGTCTGCCATTGAGTAGCCAAGCAGGTAGTCCTGTCATATAACCAATGTTGCTGTGTCGGTCACTCAAACATTATTTAAAGTACCTCAGGAAATTGATTGATTTTCTTATAAAAAATGTTTCCTGTCACAATTTATTAATGTCACTACCGTTCAAACGTTTGCGGTTGGTACATTTTTTGAAAGTCCCTTATGTTCACCTAGGCTGCTTTTATTTGATCAAAAACTAAAAACATTAATATTGTGAAATATTCTTTATTAATTTAAAAGACCTGTTTTCTATTTTATGTTTTCTAATTATATTTTAAAATATAATCAATTCCTGGGATGGCAAAGATGAATTTTCATCAGCCATTACTCCAATCTTCAGTGTCACATGATCCTTTTAGTGCTCAGGAAACATTTCTTATTATTGTTGAAAACATTTGAAAACAAGTTGTTGATATTTTTGTGGAATTGTTTTATTTTATTCATTCAGGATTCTTTGAGGAATAGAACGTTCAAAAGAACAGCTTTTCATTTTGTACTCGTATAAATGTCTTTTAATGTCACTTTTTATCAATGTAATGCGTTCTTGCTGAGTAAAAAAATTTATGTTGGTGAGCTCAAACTTTTGAACGGTTGTCAAGTCACCTTTATTTATATAGCGCTTTTTACAATGCCGATTGTTTCAAAGCAGCTTCACAGTGTTAAACAAGAAAATAATGCAACAGAATTTGATTCGGCTGAACAGCCGCTCTGGAGAAAACGGTGATGTCATCAGCTCATTTCAATTATCATATAGTGACAATGCAGGCAGATCAGTAATTTAGTTGAAAATTTAGTGTCCCCCAACTGAGCAAGCCAAGCCAAAGGCGACAGTGGCAAGGAACCAAAACTCCATCAGGTGGCATAATGGAGAAAAATAAACCTTGGGAGAAACCAGGCTCAGTCGGGGTGCCAGTTCTCCTCTGGCCATCATGCCATGTCGGTGAGGCAATTATTAGATAGGAATATTCAAAAGATCGCAGTCATCACGCCGGAGATGGGTTTATTGAGAATGTCATGTCGATGAGGCAATTATTATATAGGAATATTCGAAAGAAGTGTTGTGTAATTTTTCTATTAATAATTCAGTGTACCGGTACTCAAAATAATCTGTAGATTATTTTATTACTATTGAAAAAATAACAGTTGTGGAGTGATTGTGATTGGATTAATTAATTTCTGTTATTATCTTGTTTACAGCTACTGTAAGTGAGTTCCAACATTCATCTTTTTTTTGCAGGTGGCTCGTTTTACACCGCAGAGACGGTGGAACAGGCCCGTCCACATTATTACAGTGCCTGGGCTACCATTCTCCATGCTACTGCACTCTGGCTCAACAGCACAGGATTCATCATGGTGGACGAGGGGCCCGCCAACCTCTCCAGGCCAGTCACACCCACCTCCATGGGCCAGTCCGCCTCTATGAGCACTGTCAAATCTCCAGAGGATGTCAGCACTGACCGCCTCCACCTCATCTTGGGTACAGAGCTCAGTTAATATTTCCTGTTTCATTAAGTGGATGTAGTTCTGTGTTTATAGGGCATCCATTGCCAGATTATAGTCATTCTGAGCATTTTGCTCTAGTCATCCGATATATGCTGATTACAAGGACCATGCTTGCGCTTATTTAGGATTTCACTTGATTCTGAAAGATTCAACATGTTTATTTTTAGTCTTGTTTAATGTTGTTCCATTTACTGAAATCTTCCCTTTAGGAATCAGCGTGGAGTTTTTGTGCTCTCCTCACTCTGGAGAACAATTAGAAACCATAAATTCATGTCTTCAGGCTCTGCAGGCCTTATTGGAGGTGCCTTGGCCCCGTTCCAAAGTGGGCAATGATCAGGTATTCTACAATTAAATATATATTAGGGGTGTAACGGTACACAGAAGTCACAGTTCATTACGTACCTCGGTTTTGGGGTCACGGTTCGATATGACTTCGGTACAACAGAAAAAAAGCATAAAATCCCCAATGCTAGGTTTCTTTTCATTTATTTTTAGTAGACAGTAGAGCAAATTACAGTTTGTTCCACCTTGTGGCATTTAGTCCCCCCTGGTACAGTACAGCCTCCTTTAGTGTATTAAGCACCAAGCAGTTAACAGAATGACCTCTCTTGCATAGGTCATGTTTTTTTGAAGGGCTGATGAAAACAAGTTACTTGTTGACAATCAGCTACAAAACTGAAAAGTCTTGTTATACAAGAACAACTTTATTCGTTTTTGCACTGCTGTAGTCTTTTTCTGCCTAGCTCCGGTGATTGGCACATCTGGATGGTGACGTCTGCCAACTACCCCCCTCATTATAACAGCGGAAACAACTTAAAATATTCTTTATTTTATGGTCATACAGATGTAAGTCATTCGAAACTGAAAGTGACTTTTTTATATTTGTACAATCACAATAAAAACAAAACATTGTGCTTTTGTAAAATAAAGAAAACAAACAGGATACCACTTTTTGCCATCCCAGTTTCTTTACCATGAAGTTAGTGGAGCACGTCCCAGAAATGAATTGAAACTCAGCGTGCCGTATAGGCTACTAACAAGCTCTTGTGTGTGTGCCATCTTGTTTTGGGTTGGTGTGTAGATCGGCTCTTCTTCTTCTGTTGTTTTACCTTTTGTGGCGGTTAGCAAGCAGCGTTGCATTATTGCGCAGGCCCCCTTCTGGATTAGAGTGTGAATCGCCTGTGACTGACAGACTCTTTTTTTGACTGTATACACTGAACCGTGATGTCCATACCATGACAGCTTTTTCCGCAATATTTAGGTTTTTTTTTGCACTCTCAGATTCCAGATTTTCAAATAGTTGTCCTATCCTAACAAACCATACATCAATGGAAAGCGTATTAATTCAGCTTTCAGATGATGTATAAATCTCAATTTCAAAAAACCCTTATTTGTTGTTTTACTTGTTTTATTAATCTATTCATTAAAGAACCCTGAAAAAAATTATCACGGATCATTTATCACATGAAGGATCATTTGACACTGAAGACTGAAGTAGTGATGGCTGAAAATGCAGCTTTTCCATCACAGGAAAAGATTGCTTTTTAAATGTTCATAATATTATTGTTTTTACTTTATTTTATATAAATACCACCTTGGCAAGCAAATTTTATGTTTTTCCATTTTGCACAATATGAGACAGGATGCACTTGTTTCTTCTTTGTGTTTAGTATTGCTTCATGTCCTTGTATCAATATTTGTATTTATATAATTCCATATCAATTAACGAAGGAGTTTGCATATTTGTCTAAATACGTTGGGCTGGCATTTCTCAGTCTGGTTAGAGACACTTCAATGAGACTGGTGGCTGGACTGAAGTGAACTGCACAATTTTATATTGCAAAAAAAGTTGCCTTAAATTAAGTACAATTAACTTGGATGGTTAAGTTATTTCAACTTAAATTACATTAAACTGACTTTAACAAATTAGTTGAGTCTTATATAACTTATAAAAAATGTATAAACTTATTTTGATGAGTTAAAAAAATTTAAAAACTAATAATTTTTATCAGTGTGTGATACATTGGGATTTGCAGTTTGTCTTTCCGTGATGTTCATGTCTGGTATATTTTTGTCTTTGTTGTTTGTCACTCTGTGCCCTGATGAGTCTTATGGTGTTCTCTCTATAGGCTTTGAGTGTGGAGCTGCTCAGCGTTCTGCATAGGCTCATAGTCACTCGGGAATCTCCCAGCATTCAGCTGGCTGTGCTGGAACTGGTGCACCAGATCGTTTGTGCTGCTCAGGAGCATGTCAAAGAGAAACGCCACAGTGCGGAGGGTGAGTCTAAAAACAAAAAAAGTCTGTGGTTTGAAATGACCCTCTGAATTCATCTTTCTTTACTGCATTTGTTCAGTCGATGATGGTGCAGCAGAGAAGGAAACTGTTCCTGAGTTTGGTGAGGGGCGGGACACTGGCGGCCTGGTGCCAGGACAGTCTCTTGTGTTTGGAGCACTGGAACTGTGTCTCTGCACGCTTGTGAGGAAGCTTCCGCAGCTCAGCCCTAAGCTGGCTGGCAGCCCCACGGGGCGGGGAGGACAGACCTGCTCTCTCAGCAACACTGACTGTAGACTCGTCACATCTGCTCTGGCCATCCTCTCAGAACTGCCCTCCATCTGTTCACCACAGGGTAAGAGATCCAGGGAATTACTGCGGCCATAAGAGCTTTCAGATTATTAGAAAAACATTCTCCTGCCCACTTCATTTTAGTCTACTTTTCATTTTGTTTATTCATTTTAGTATTCCCATTTTTTTATTGCTCCATTAAAAGGTCACAAAAAATGAAATACTTTTTTTTTTTTAAGTCACCATCCTTTATTCTCTCTCCATTAAACATTTGGACATGCTTTAAAATGAAATGTGTCAAGCTAGTTCCACAGAAATTAGATTTGATTCCATAAATGATAAAAGATCTGACATTAGTTTTTCCTTCCCTCTGCAGGCAGTGTGTCAGTTCTGCCCACAGTGCTCTATCTGCTGCTAGGGGTGTTGAGAGAGGCGGTGAAGGGCTCTGTTGGTGCTGAGAGTGGACAGCTGGTACCAGGCATCCTACAGGCCTTGCGCACTGTTCTCACCTCTCCCATGAGCAGAGCTGAGAAGAGTCGTGGGGCCTGGACTGAACTGCTGCAAAGTGCACTGCACACACTCTTGGAGTCTTGGAGTACAGGTAATTCTCTCTCTCTCATCCACCACACCCTGTCATTGCATGTTTTAAGCATCTGAGAAATAATTTGAGGAACATTCTTAGATTTTCATGGATTGTTTTGGACAGATAAAACAGAGCCTGGAGTAGATGAGGTTACCATGTTGACATCCCTCACCATCTTCCTGCTGTACGCCAGTGCTGAGGTGACCGCTGTGGAGCCACTGCAGGCACATTGCATCCAGACATTCAGAGCCAGTCTGGAGTCTAAGGACCCCATGGTGAGTGAAAAGGGCTGATTAGAAAGCTTATTCAGTATAGCTAAACATCAACCTTTTTGGGGGGGGAAAGGGATGAATACTTACACTCACCAAGGATGCATTAAATTGATCAAAAGTGACTGTAAAGACTTTTCGGTTCTTACTAAATATTTCTGTTTTAAATGCTGTTCTTTTGAACTTTCTATTCATCAACCCTGACATTTTTTTTCCATAAGGTTTCTACAAAAATTTCAAGCAGCATGTCTGTTTTCAGCATTGATGATGATAATAATAAGAAATATTTTAATATACTCAGCATATGTGACCCTGGACCACAAAACCAGTCATGAAAATTGAATCAATAAGTTTTCCATTGATTTATGGTTTGTTAGGATGGGACAATATTTGGCCAGGATGCAACTATTTGAAAATCTGGAATCTGAGGGTGCAAAAAAAATCTAAATATTTAGAAAACTGCCTTTAAAGTTGTCCAAATAAAGTCCTTAGCAATGCATATTACTACTTATAATACATTTTTGATATATTTATGTGCTAGGAAATTTACAAAATATCTTCATGGAACATGATCTTTACTGTATTGTTGGGTATTGCCACAAATATACCCGTGCAACTTATGACTGGTTTTGTGGTCCAGGGTCACATATTAGAATGATTTCTGAAGGATCATGTGACAGTGACTGGAGTAATGACTGCTGAAAATTCAGCTTTGAAATCACACAAATAAATAACATTTTAAAATATAAATTTTAATTAAGATTTAAACTGTAATAATATTTCACAATATTAGCGTTTTCACTGTATTTTGAAATGTATGTTTTAATAAATGCAGCCTTGGTGAGCAGAAGAGACTTGAAAAACTTGATTAAATATGTATATATTTTTTTTATCTTACTAACCCCAAAGTTTACATTTGGCTGCTTAAAGGATGAGTTCACTTTTAAATAAACTTTTGCTGATAATTTACTGACCCCCATGTCATCCAAGATGTCCATGTCTTTCTTTCTTCAGTCGAAAAGAAATTAAGGTTTTTGATGAAAACATTCCAGGATATTTCTCCATATAATGGACTTCAATGGGCTCCAAACGGTTCGAGGTACAAATGACAGTTTCAGTGCAGCTTCAAAGGGCTTTAAACGATACCAGACGATGAATAAGGGTCTTAACTAGCGAAACGATCAGTTTCTGCAAGAAACCGAGCAGTATTTATGCTATTATTTTACCTCTTATCAGAAGACCATGATCATCTCTGAGCTACGCCATAACTTCCGCTAAGTGAGGACAAAATACGAGCATGGTCATAGATGTATAGGTAGATGCCTCATTAACGACTGCACAGATCAGTAGAATGCGGCATCTACGATCAATATATCTATGACCATGCTCGTATTTGACCTCACTTAGTGGAAGTTATGGCGTAGCTCAGAGATGATCACGTTCGTCTGATAAGAGGTAAAATAATAGCATAAATACTGCTCGGTTTCTCGCAGAAACTGATCGATTCGCTAGATAAGACCCTTATTCATCGTCTGGTATCGTTTAAAGCCCTTTGAAGCTGAACTGAAACTGTCATTTGTACCTTGAACCGTTTGGAGCCCATTGAAGTCCATTATATGGAGAAATATCCTGGAATGTTTTCATCAAAAACCTTTTCGACTGAAGAAAGAAAGACATGGACATCTTGGATGACATGGGGGTGAGTAAATTATCAGCAAAAGTTTATTTAAAAGTGAACTAATCCTTTAAATAAGGAGCTTTGCTACAATTTGTGTAGAATTCCCATAGGGGCAAAAAACACTATTTATTAACCTTCTCTTCTATGTCTAATTTCTACTTTAGGTACTGAGCAGGAGTTATCAGTTGCTAGTATCTTTATTTCAAGGCCCAGAGCCGATAGCCAGGCCATTTATTCTGGCTTTGGGTGGCTATCTGGTGTCTCAGCTGGAGGAAGTTGAAAAGAGTCGTCCTCAAGGTCCAGCAGAGCTACAGGCCGTACAAGACGCAATCCGAGCCCTGGAAGCACTAGTGTTTGCTGCTGATGAAACTAACCGTGAGTGACTGAAAAATGTTTATGAACTTTCGGTGTCAAACAGGAAGTTGTGATATAATCAACAAACGATGAGAATTCATTGGCTGTAAATTCGTTTTTTAATGTTACTGTAAGCAAAATGTAATGGTGTTGTTTAAAATGTCACTCGCTGTTATTAGGATTACAAGATAATCAAGTCAGTATTTGTTTTATCTATGCAGGTCCACAGCTGGTGGCTGTGCTGTTGCCCATCCTCATTTCTCTTCTGCTAGATGAAAATGCGTTGGCATCGGCGCCGGCAGCCTCTCGCTCACTGCACGAGTCCGCCTTAAGAGACCTCATGCGCATCGGCCCCCAGAACTCGGCTGTCTTCAAAGCTCTGATGGCCTCTGCCCCACACATGAAAGCCAGGCTCGAGGCAGCTGTCAAGGGCAACCAGGAGAGCGTGAACACTAAGGCACAAGCACCTCGGGTCATTAGCAAAAACACGCCCAGCATTCAACTCAAGATCAATTTCCTGTGAATCCTCCTTAATGGTTATGATTATGACTGTATTATGATTTGAATGACTGAGTGAATCTTGAGGTTCAGTTTTAATTGATAGTGTTTTTAAAGATTAATTCGATTAAATTAGTGTTGTTTAATAATTGTAGTCCGTTTCAAAACCGCATTAACCTCTGTGAGGAACTTAATACAAATTTACTTTTGGTAGTTTTAATGGTTAGCTTGCCAACAAGCTTGAATGATTTTCTTTAACTCAGTTATGCACAGCATGATTTTTTTGTGAGACATTTTTTATTATTGTGTCTGTACAATGAATGCAAATCATTCATTTCTCTCAAAAAGTTGCAACTAAACCTGGTGCAAGACCAACTACACTGCTGTTCATCATTATCTACATATACAATTTCAGTGCATTGTCAATTATTTTAAATATAGAGATAGGTTCACATGTTGTGAATGTACTTTTATTAAAACATTACAAATGGATACTTCCATCATTTCTGCAACGTAAGAAAAAAAACTCTTTGATCAATCATAATGACATAAAAAGTCATAATTATGAGGTAAAAACTCAATATTGTGGTGTACAAAGTCATAATTATGGCAAAAAAGAATCATAACATACTACGGTAATAATAATTTACTTGTCATAATTATGACTCTCAATTTCAACTGTCCTATTTTTGATTGCCACTGACTTTTTGTCTCATTTGTTACTTTTTATGTCAATGTCGACTATATCGCATAATTGACAATGTCATGAGATGAAAAAAAATGAAAAAAATCTCATATTTAACTAAGTTTTACAAAATGAATTTTTATCTCATAATTAATTTACCAAAGCTTGTTTTTTTTTATCTTATGTGGTGGAAATGGGCTTCCATATGTTCAAGTTGGTACTTACCTTTAGTTTTTTTTCTATATTCTAATAATGCATGCAAATCTGTGTTGGTGTCACTTTATCGCAATACTTAATTATTTTTTCTGTCAGACAGGCAAAATAATTTAGTAATAGCCCAATCTTAAGTGAGCAAAAATAGTAAACAAGCAGCAAAATAATATTTACTACTAAAACGCACTACAAACATGTTTACAATGCAAATGGAAGAGTTATAGCAACTATAGGACAATTGTTTTTTTGCCAGTTTGTATAGACTTCAGGTGCTGTTTTCTGCTATGAGCATTGATGATCAAGTACAATTATGCACTTGTAACCATACCATTTTGTATGCTGTAAATTGTACAGATTTAACAACAGGGCAAAATTAACATTTATTTTCTGATTATGCTGGAAGAATAAAATCTAGTTTTGCTTCAAGAGTTGCATTGTTTTTACTTTAGAGTAGAACCTGTGAGGTACATAGTGTGTCTTAATTTGAGTCATGCATTTCATGCACAATGCAAGTTTCAGGATGAACATTAACCCACTAAAATCATGACTTAATTTCAGAGAGTCACTGTTCACTTTCTACAATTGTGCAATACTGGTGAATGATTTGTAATATTTGTGTTGACTGTAAATGGGGTGTTTTAGCGCCCCCTTTCGCTGAGCCGCATCGCTGTTTGTTCCTGACCGCTACTGCGGAGCCTCGTGATATGCGGAGCCTCGACTACTAGTTCTTTCGACGGCTCTCCATTTCACTCAATATTTCACCCGTCGCCTTCCCGTTTACTTGACCTCTACCGTACAACCAGCAGAAGCGGGAAATGAAGCAATATTCACATCTTGCCGTCTGACAACTTCATCCCGAGACGCATTTTGTCCACCCTGAGTGTTTTTTCTTCTCTTCTCGTCGTTCGGCGATAAACGGTGAGTGTTTGTGTCGCTCGGTGGAGGGTTCGTTTCTCTACCTAACAGACGCGCTCAGGCCTCGGAATACCACTCAACTTTAGCTCGCAGATTTACTGGTAAACACAAGGCCGCGATAGTGTTACTTGGTGTTTTTTTGTCGTGTTTTGTTTTTTTAACTTAAAATTGTTTTCCGATTGGTTATATATGTGGATGGACAACATATCCATACATAATACAAATTAAGTAAATGAAGTTTGGGATTAATTAGGTCTGTCGAAGTGACGCTAACAGGACGCACTTTAGCTAATCCCAGCTAATTAAACCTCACTTTCCCAACAGATAGTTTGTGTTTTCACTCATTTGCTGGGGAAACACATAATTAAATATGACTTAAACAAGAAAATGAAACGGTCTTGGACTCTGTCATGGCGTTTAAGCTAACATAAGCTGTCTGAACTCAAGAAAGAGGCCATCGGGACTAACAGATTGAATGTATGAATGTTATTTCTTCCGTAATTTACATTCTCTTATGTTTAATCAAAGATATGAAGTTTGAAAGCGTCATTTTTTTATGGTTTGAGGTTTTCAGGGTTTAATTGGCCTGTTTGTTCACCTGTTCGGCTCTCAGGCTCATGTTAGATGGCCATACATGAAGTTAATATGCGACATGATATTATAGATCAAACCGACTGTGCGAGACCTATTATTGTCATGTGTGTGTTCACTGTGAAGGTAAGGTTTTATTGTGCTGTTGTATAACTGGTGTCATGATGACATCTTTTGCAACATAGTTGTTTTTTGACTCCTTAGTCAGCTGCACTGGCAGAAAGTCAAAGAACATCATTTGAATCATGTTTGTACGTGAAACATCAAGTGTCATGAAAGCAGTAGCCACGGGAAAAAAAGATGAATGTCTCCTTTGCAGTGTACTTTGATTATCTGAAGTTGTATTGATCTTTATGCTGTAAAAACAACAGCAGACCGAATCTTAAAATACTTCACTACTTAAATCAAATTAGTCTGGAACTTTCTTCAGTATTCGAGACTTTGAGAAACTTAAATGTCTTCCTTTTTCTTGTATTCAGCTTCGAATTTCCTGTTAAACCTGACATGAAATAATAGTAAGGAATATTTCATATTTTATTGAACTATAGTTTATACAGAATATAAAAGACCATCTCAAAGTTGCCATGTGTGTTTTCTTTTTTTTGTATAATATTTGATGCATCATACATTAATGGTCCTTATAGTATTATTTAGTGAGCTCACAACTCAAGGAGAAAAATTAATATTTTGGTTTATTTCACTGGCCCAAAATGAGCTAAATTTGGTGGAGATGTTATTTATATTGCCAAAACATAAGATGAAATTCTGGTAGCTTGTAATGTAAATCAGTGAGATTTTTATAACAGTGTATCAGACTACTTTCATCAAATGCATAAATATTACTTTTCACTTCATATCTCCCAATAATATGTCTTCGTAGGAAGATATTTAATGCTTAGTTTTATGATCAAAGTTTTTAATTGCAGACAGCAACATTTAATGCAATGATTGAGAGAGCCTGTTGTATCATATATTTGATATGTTTTAACATGATTCTGAATGGATTATCAAGTAAACCTTAGTTGATTCTTTCCAGTGTATGTTTATCTTGAAATATTAATAACATAATAAAAATAATTCTTGCGTGACTTTATAAAAAACATTATAGTTTTCACAGCAAAAAGACAAGCGTAACACAACCTGAAAGTGGAATTATACCAAAAGGCATTTTACTTACTGAAAAGGTATTAACTATTAATAAGAGGGCAGAAAATTCATGTAAAATGTTTATCAGTTTTGATTATGTTGGTAATTTAGAGGCTTTAAATTCATGTATCAAATATGATACAATCTTTATACGGTTAAGTTAATTAACAACAAACAAAACCCTAACAATAACGTTATGAAGATAAAGTTGTGTGGTATTGTTCTGGTTGACTAATAGACTGGGAATGAACAGATCCCATTCATTTAAAGGTGGTATAATTATAGTAAACATTCTGTTTTCTTTCCAAGAGAAAGTGTAACCCAGGGATATGGCATCAGAACTTGTTTTTGTTCACAATGATCCAGTGTTACTGTTGCGAAACCAGAAAAAGTAACTGGATATATCAGCTCATGAATTAAAAAGTTATGGTGAATGCATTTGCTATGGAATATAATTGTCTTATCTGATCACAATCAGGTGATGTTCATGCTTAGACTTTTAGAGTAGCGAAATAATGTGGTGTGCGCGTGATTAGGTTTTTTTCCCCTTCATCCAGTAAAAGTGTGGATTAGGCCCCAGATAGTTGCTTTGAATGTCAAGTTCAACAGGACATTCTTCCTGAATCAAGTTAGTCACTTAATCTGCTGATAAGTGGATCTCTCTGTTAGTCTCTAAGAAGGTGGTGGATCTGTCTGAAGCTTGCTTATAGCCATCCAGGAAATTATGAAGGACAGACTTTTGCTATTTCACATAAATCTCCCATTGTAATGATTTTAACCCTTGTTTCTCAGAACCCAATCCAAACAGAAATCCCTATCCTTTTATTGTTCTGTGTGTTGATGAAGAGATGGGCTGTTTGGGCCATACAGTGAGTCACTGATGAACTATTCATTGTAAACTGTTGTTGGCCAAGCTTGCTAATCTGCTAATCACAGCAATTTCAGTGCTTTGATTACAGGCAGCAGTTCATCATGTTTATAGTCTGATTTACTCGTATTAGTTTACTTTCAAGTGCGTACATCAAGGAGTCATCTGCTCCACCCGTTTCATTATTACCCAGTTTTAATTCAATTACTCAAGGGTTGTGTTTTCAGTTCAGCACCAAACAAGTGGGAGAAGGTGGAGGTCAAGGCCCAAAGCAACATTGCTGATTTGTGTGGTGGCGTTCGCCTCTCCTGTTATATCCCAGATGTCATTTCCATGCTAATGTTTTGTTTCTATTTCATATGAAGGTGGCGACTTGATGAGACATCAAGAGGACCAGTGACTGCCCCTGTTCATTTCTGTCCTGCTGCTGGCGGGGTGACTGGGTGTTGGGTGGATTGGGTAGTGGGGCGTTATGGCGGACGTGGACCCGGACACATTGCTGGAGTGGCTGCAGATGGGACAGGGCGATGAGCGGGATATGCAGCTCATTGCACTGGAGCAGCTCTGCATGCTGTTGCTCATGTCAGACAACGTTGACCGCTGCTTCGAAACGTAAGTGTGAATACTGATGCTGTGCTATTTCTGTCGGGTGGAAAGGGTTATTCTATGGTTCATTGTTTTTGATCGTAATATTCATAACTGTTTTTAATTTAGTTTAGCTTTTTTTATTAAATGTAAAATTGTTGATTTTTAGAGTGTGGTACAATTTAATATAGCATATCAACTTGTGGAAGTGTGGCAAGGGCCACTGAGAGCTAAATGACCCTTTTGTAAAATAAATATTGTTTAACGGTATCTAATAGGGGCGGGCGATATAGCCTCCAAATTAAATCGGTACTGTTGGTAGTGTTTTCATTGGAAGTCTAAAGTAAAAGTATAACACAACTCCTAAACATTTTAGTTTAACAATAACTAAAGTCATTTATGCCATGGTCTGTCTGTATATTCGATTCTGATTGGCTGGAAGGTGTACAATAAAATTGTTTAATGCACAGGTACATGTAGTCAGATGAATCACCGTTTTATATCAATGCGCTGTTTTCATTGACGCGCTCACACACACAAGCCTACGTTACTCCCATACAGAGAGCGGAGATCTCACTGCGCATTCAGGAGCACAGAAACGTATCAACGCCACCCTGTGACTTTTAGCAATAGAATAGCTAAGCTACTGGATCACTACATTATATTCCTCTTCAACAATGGGGTTACATTGCAATTTTTAAGTAATAAACGCACCTCTTCATTGTTAAGAGACGCTGAACAGACGCAGTCACGCAGGTACGAATCTCTCTGGATAATTAATTAAAATGTAGTAGGGATGCACCGATACCAGTATTCGGGTGTCGGTCCGATACTGTTGTCAAGTACTCGTACTCGTAAAACTACCCCGATACAACCGCACCCGATACCATTTTATGGCAACGCATCTTCGGATGCAGAGCCGCGCGGAAAGTTACATAATTCAAAAATTAAATGATTTTGTTTCGCTGCAGATATACACTTTTCAAAATTATTATATATTAATTTCAAGATATAACATTAACACGACAGTAATTTAAACATAGCCTTTATATTTAAAGCAAAACCTTAAATGTGCCAAAAAAATGTAAACGACTAGTATTTTCAAAGTCGTCTAGCAGCAGCACTAACATTTAATCGACTAGTCTCGCACATCCCTAGCTAAATGTCACACATTGTAGATGAAAACAGAAACGGGCTCATAGCTGATATTGGAGAGAACCTTCTTTTCATCAAAAAGAACAGGCCTATGATAACGTATAATACTTTAATTCAGTGGTTCTGCTACTATGTTGTGCGGTACTGGAAACCACTGAATGTTACAGGTTACATTTATGTGAAATGGGCAGCAGTGCCATGTTTGTTTAGGAAAACACCAAGTTGAATGTTAAAATGTCAGCAACAGCATCAATTTGTGTATTTACTTTGTTACAGTCAGAAAGGGAAAAACATCTCATGAAAATAAAACATTGTTAGAAGAACTGTAATGGTATTATTAAGTACTCGGTATCGGCAAGTACCCAAATGTAAGTACTTGTACTTGGTCTAAAAAAAAGTGGTATCGGTGCATCCCTAAAATGTAGTCTTACGCACTACTTTATCGCTATGTCTGATTCAAAGCGGGCAGCAACTGACGAACAGCCGTAACTGATGAAAATAACCCTTCCCGTAAAATATTGCGCTGCTAACATCAATAACAGCTTTAAGTTGTCAATGTTTTGTCAGTTGGCAAGAGGAATGACCTCTTGTAACCAAGTAGCTCCCATTTTTAGGTACTAAATCGTCATTGAAGGCTGACTTGCTGCTCTTGCTTTCAGACAGGTGTTGTTGTTGTGTGTAAATGCGCCATACATCATCGCGCCGCTATATTATCGCGAGATGACTTTTTTTATCATGTAAAAATTTATACTGGTGTTATCGTGGATGGTATGATATGGCACACCCCTAATATCTAATCTTAGTGTTAAAATATTGGTGACCATATTGGCCTTCAATTTTCTCCATAAACACAAATGTCTCCAGGTATCAAGCTAATATTTATGTATATATTAGGGGTGAAACGATACATTGTTAATCGATATTTCGTGATATAAAAATGCAACGATATGTATCATTGATGTAAATGATATGGTTCGCAATATAGATTAGTTTTATCCAAGGCTCAACTTTTCAATTCACCCAGAAATGTAAATTACTTGCATCATGTACTCACCCTTATGTTGTTTCGTTTAACTTCCAAACACAAATGAAGATACTTTTTTGAAACCTGAGAGATTTCGGTCCCTCCATTTAAAGGTCATTCCTCTGAAATGTAAAAGATCCAAAAAATGTCAAAGGCATGTGAAAATAACTAAGCGAGTGGTCTAATCCAAATCCAAGTCTAAGTCTACTGAAGAGACACGCTGGCTTTATATGATGAACAGATTCACAACGACGCACTGTTGTAAACACAGATGTTCAAAAACGTGAAAAAACAATATGAGTGAGTAAATGCAGAATGTACATTTTTGGATGAGTCAGACATTTACTGTTGGGGAATAGTCATTTTGACACGCTTAGATTAGAACTGTGATTGATTATTCAAAGCATTTTAGATTGTTTATTCTTATATGTGTAGTGCATTAATAGCGAGAGAGGTGGGACACAGCGAGCACCGGAAGAGTCTGTATGTGTGCGCGGCATAAGAGGTCCAATGCCTGCGTTTTTCAATGACATTACTACATTAAATGTCTATATAATGTTGAATATAATGTATGGGGAATATTTGTGGGTCCTGATGATGATGATGATTAGGGTTGGGAACCGAGAACCGGTTCTTATTCAGAACCGAAACTGATTTTTGAAAAATACCAGAACCGCGCGAAATTCCTAAGTTTCGGTTCCGAAAACGGTTCTGGTGCAATGTGTGTGCGAAGCACTGCTGGAAGCGTATCCTTTCATAGCGAGTGACAGCCAGTGTTGCCAAGTCCGTGGTTTTCCCGCTTCCCGTTTTCCACTGTTGCCGCGGGCTGTGTTTTATGTCCGCGGGTTGAAGCGATTGTGCAATTATGCGGGTTTTGTTGTGAAAACCTGGCAACCCTGGCTCCCCTCATCATGAATATTAATTACGTGTCCTGCCGCTTCCAGGAGTGCAACGCAGTTCAGCACTGAAAGCCCTCGCGCTACACATTTACGGTTTTGCGTCAGATATTTTCTCGTTGACCACCAGCATGGCGAAGAGAAAGTCACAAGTATGGATTCATTTCCAAAGAATGAATGATAATGAAGCAAAATGTGAAAAGTTAATAACATGCAAAGGAGGCTGCACTAGCAATTTGACAAAACATTTGCTACAGCACAGAGTGCCTCAGGGCTTATACCAGATTTATAGTGTAAGGCCTATATATATATATATATATAATGTATAATGTATGTATGTCAACCGTTGAGTCACCATGGTTTAGGTAAGCGTTTAGGCACAATTACCTTTGTAATGCTGAATTGCAATTTATTATTTACAAGTTCACTGAATAACTGAATTACTATTAAATTAATATACAACTAATTAATAAATATAACTAATAAATATAATTTATAACTTGGTTTTATTCAGAGACAGAGAGATAAAATGTAATAAGACAATTTCAGAGGTGTTCATTTGAAAAACAATGTGTTGCAAGAATGGCTTAATTAATACTGTAATATATGTACAGTACAGGACTTTTTTGACATTGCCAACCTGTAAATTAATTTTAGAGCAAGTAATAAACACAAAATGGATTGTTTGAGTTGCGTATTGTGCCTTTTTCCTTTACCACTATTTGTGTAATAATTTTAATGGAACCGGAATCGTTAGGCGGAACCGAAACCGGAACCGGAACCGGAAAATTTCTCACGATTCCCAACCCTAATGATGATGATGATATTATTGTAACAATAATAAAAGGTGTTTTTTTTTTTTTTTTACTCTTTATTTTGGCTTAAAATATCACTATACATATCAAGTTTTCCATTGATGTATGGTTTGTTAGGGTAGGACAATATTTGGCTGAGATAAAAAAATATTTGAAAATCTGGAATTTGAGGGTGCAAAAAAAATCTAAATATTGAGAAAATCACCTTTTTAAAGTTGTCCAAGTCCTTAGCAATGCATATTACTACTTATAATACATTTTTGACCTGTTTATGGTTGGAAAATTACAAAATATCTTCATGGAACATGATCTTTACTTAATATCCTAATGATTTTTGGCATAAAAGAAAAATCGATAATTTTGACCCATACAGTGTATTGTCTATTGCCTCAAATATACCCGTGCGACTTATGACTGGTTTTGTGGTCCAGGGTCACATATTAGAATAATGTTATGGCAGATAAATCTGTAATGTTTTATCTAAAATGAATACATTTAGGATCACTTGAATTTAGACATCACAGCACTTCATTAAGTATTATTTTTAAATGTACATTGGGCAGAATATGAAATTTTTTAAATATACAGATATTTTCTTTTTGGCCATATCGCCCAGCCCTATCCAGTGTTATTTTACATTTGATTACTTTACTCGGTTTCTGTAGTATTTCTGTACCTGAATGCTAGTGTTAGACCTACCCAAAAACTTGTTTCTTTCTCTTTTTCATTTGTAGCTTTATTCTATTGTATGTGTTTGTGCTACTTTTACCAATTTAATTCAGAGATTGAAATCCAGCTTCCTTTTGTTGTTTAAACACAAATACAACGAGTGCGCAAACAGAGATAAATGTAATTTTTTTTTAAATGCCCCCCAACTCCCCTCTCAAATTAAATAATATTGTAATGTACCAAGTCCAACTAGGTTTCCCTGTATAATTTACAGCTTTATTTGAGAGATTTTTTTCCCCTTAACAAATTTAATCAAATCATAAGCTTGTGAAATGAAAACTAATCGTGAAATTTATCTATACCCAGCCCCACTGATTGTCATTAATGATGTATATTACTTTTTCTTAAGTAAAATATAAATATAAAATATATACTGTTCACTCCGAGAGGTTGGTATAATATATAATATTGCGTCGCACATCACCATTGTGCTATTTAACAAGTAAATATCGTGCAGCCCTAATGTGTACCTTAATTTCACTCTAAGGGTGCGTTCACACTCGTTTGGTCCGGACAAAAAAAACAATACAAAACACATAGTCCTGGTCCGCTTAGCGTTCACACTGGCATTTTAACAGCGAACCTAAAGTTACCGAACAAAAGGCATGTGCTATATTAAACGTGACCATTTTTATGCGTGTACATATGGTTTTATTTTTACCAGCTGAGAACTCACAAAGAGCTCATAAAATGTTCAAAACAGCACCAGGATTTCCTCCGTTGTATGCAGATACGAAGATCTGCTGCAAAGAGACTGCAGTTGATGAGGCACTTTACCTCCTCATTGCTCCACGTTAGCCCTCTACTCATTTTGGATTCACCGATTTTTCCGCGTCTTCAAATCAGCTGACTTGTAGCGTCGCATCTTGTGACATCACGTCCTATTTTTGGTTCGTTTACATGTCTTTGGTCCGTGTTGCGTTCATATATCAATCTAGGGCTGGGTGATAAAACGATAACGATATGTATCGCGATAGACACGTAATCGATATCAATAAAAAATGCGTTCGATAAAACGTTCGATAATTATTTTTTTTTCTTCGTGGGAAGAAACCAGAGGTTTCGTGGCAAGTTTGGTTGCATGAACAAAGGCACTCACTCTGTGTTAACTAAGCAACGTAGAGAGTGACAAGCTAACAGCCAATCAGGTAACTGTATCATTTCGGTTGCGCCATATCGTTGTCTCATGTTGGATTCATTTTTCAGTAAACAGAACCGGCGTGGAGTGATAAGTGGAAAATGAGTGCCGCAGCGAGCGAGGAAATTGTTAATAAAAAAGTAAAACAAGTCAGCTCGTCAGTATGGCAGTTTTTGGGATTTTATAAGTCTGACCGTCGTCCCCTCCGCTGACAGCGTGCGCGCCTCGTTCGTTTGTGCTGTTCTTGACTTTGGCTGAATCCGAAATCGCCCCCTAAACCCTCTATCACTATTCCCTACTTTAGTCCACTGATACAGTTCACTTGAAGGAGTGAATGAAAACAAGTTAGCGAATTCGGACAGGCGCTGTGTGTACATCAGCTGTACACTTGTTATTGCGGTGCAAAGTGAGATAGAATGAGTGCACGCAATAACGTCCACTATGGTTTTGGACACCACTACAAATGGCTGTCCCCTCAAATAATGCCCTATTTAAGGCTATAGGGGCCGATTTCGGATTCAGCCTTTGAAACTACATGGAGAGGTAACGTTACTCTGCATCAGTGCCTTATGACAAAGCATCTAAACGGTAACCGTTACAAAGAAATAACAGAGGCACTGCATCTTAATGTTAAGAGATAATTAAGTGTTCATTTTGATTTTAGACTTTTTATATTTTAACTATTTGAGTGTTTTCCATGGTTGTGTTGACATTTCTGCCTTTATAACTGAGTGGATTATAATCAGAGGAAGGTTACGTTTAAAATAAAAATGATTAAATGTAAAATTTTTCTCCTGGTTCTTATTTTAAATGGGTCATAAAACATATCAATAATTATCGATATCGACCGAAATGAAACGCTTATATCATGATACAGTTTTCAGCCATATGGCCCAGCCCTATATCAATCTAACAACACCAGAGTTTGTTTGGAAGCGGACTGAGACTCATCTTTTTAGCAGTGTCGGTCCGCTTGTTTGGTGCGCACCAGGGTTCGGATGGCAGCGTTCACATATGTTCAAATGAACCGCACTAACCGAGCATTCGCACCAGGGTTCGTTTTAATCGAACCAAACATGACAAGTGTGAACGCACCCTAACACTGCTGTCTCGCCACCGCAGGTGTCCTCCACGGACATTTCTCCCAGCTCTGTGTAAGATCTTCCTGGATGAGAGCGCACCAGATAATGTACTGGAAGTGACAGCCAGGGCCATCACCTACTACCTGGACGTGTCTGCTGAGTGCACCCGCAGGATTGTGGGAGTAGATGGAGCCATCAAAGCCTTGTGTAACCGGCTAGTGGTGGTGGAACTCAACAACAGGACCAGCAGAGATCTGGCTGAACAATGTGTAAAGGTAATGTGCTATATTGGCTGCCGTGACTTTTCAATCAATATGCTAATGTGAAGTTGAAAAGATGCTCTATGTAGCTACTTAATTTATACAAAGGTGCTGCTGTTTTTGAGCAGTAAATTCCAATATTCATGATGGTCATACCATATACTGTCTTGTCATCAGGTTCTGGAGCTGATCTGCACACGGGAGTCTGGAGCTGTGTTTGAAGCTGGTGGACTGAACTGTGTGCTGAGCTTCATTAGGGACAGTGGTCATCTTGTGCACAAAGACACATTGCACTCTGCCATGGCAGTAGTTTCTCGCCTCTGCAGTAAGATGGAGCCGCAGGACTCTTCCCTTGAAACATGCGTGGAGTCCCTCTCTAGTCTGCTGAAACATGAAGACCACCAGGTAGTACATCACTTATGGTTCACCCAAAAAAATGTGCGCTATATTTTGTGCAATAAGTCTTCTGTAGCTTTTTGTGAGTAACGGACTGAAATTAGTTAATTTTGTTTTAAAGTCTCTTCTGCTCACCGAGACTGCATTCATTTATAAACTGTAATAATGTAAATTTTGACAATTTAAAATAACTTTACCATTTTAGCTGCCTTTACTGTAGTCTTCAGTGTCACATGATCCTTCAGAAATCATTCTATGTTGATTTGGTGATCAAAAAACATTTATTTATTTTTTTTTATAATCAATGTAGCCGACAGTTGTGCTGCTTAATATTTTTGTGAAAACTGATTAAAAAATATACTGTGATTTAAAAGAAAGTTACATTTTGTAACATTTATAAATGGCTTTTACTCTCTCTTTTGATCAATTTAATGCATCCTTGCTGAATAAAAGTATTAATTTCTTTCTTTAAAAAAATCTTGCTGACACCAAACTTTTGAATGATGTAGTGTAAGTAAATATTGATTGAATAGAAATAAAACGTTTATATATATATATTATTTTTTAATTGGTAAAATGTATAGAGAACTGACATTGTTGGTAAAATGGCGCACAAATGTTACATGAATAACTCCTGGTGAAATCCACAGGTGTCTGATGGAGCTCTGCGCTGCTTCGCTTCACTGGCCGACCGGTTTACACGGCGTGGAGTTGACCCAGCCCCATTAGCTAAGCATGGATTGACAGAAGAGCTGCTGTCCCGTATGGCTGCGGCAGGAGGGACGGCATCTGGACCCTCCTCCACCTGCAAGCCTGGCAGGACCTCTAGTGGAGCCACTCCATCTGCTGCAGACTCTAAACTGAGCAACCAAGTGTCCACCATTGTCAGCCTGCTGTCTACCCTCTGCAGGGGCTCACCACTTGTCACACATGTAAGATGTATATTCACAGAAATATTCTTGCCATTTGCTAGATGTCACAAGTACTATGCGTTTCCTCAGTTTGTTTTTGACAGAACATTGCAAGAGGACATTTCTGACATGTATTTGAAATCCCAGTTTGTACTGGTTACATTTATGGACATATGCGTTTCCTCTCCTTCTTTCAGGATCTCCTGCGCTCAGAGCTGCCTGACTCCATGGAGAGTGCTCTGCAGGGGGATGAGCGCTGCGTGCTGGACACCATGCGGCTGGTGGACTTGCTGCTGGTGTTGCTCTTTGAGGGCCGCAAGGCTTTGCCCAAATCCACAGCTGGTTCTACCGGCCGTATCCCTGGTCTGCGGCGTCTTGACAGCTCTGGGGAACGTTCCCACCGACAGCTTATTGACTGTATACGCAGCAAAGACACCGATGCGCTCATTGATGCCATTGACACCGGTGGTAAGTGTTTAAGAAGTGCATGCAAGATATATATCTATATCTATCTATATCCTACCTGACTTGTACTGATTACTTTTTTCCCTCCTCCTGAAAGCATTTGAAGTGAATTTCATGGATGATGTAGGACAGACTCTCTTGAACTGGGCATCTGCATTTGGAACGCAAGAGATGGTAGGTTTTATTTATTTATATCTGGAAATTTGAAGCTGTTTATTTTTAGTGCATATGTTGCAAGAAATTGCCTTCAGAAACAGTGCACCAGCATGAGCAAACAAACCACAGACTTATGAGTAAAGGTTACATGCTGAATTTAGGACGGTGCTATTCTTACGTTGTGCAATATGGTTATGTGGACGAGACACGGCTGAAATGGCAAGATTATAATTCTGGCTGACGCGCCACCAGCAGCAGTATCACAAATGTCATGCATAATGAAAACAAACACAACCTGATTTGACCCTCTTGGTCTGGTGATAGCTTGTGTAATTTAGAAGAATGGGGTCAGTGCAACAATTGAACATTGTTTTCTGAGGACTGCAAGATCTCACTGTATTCTGGCCTGCTTAAGGTGGAGTTCCTCTGTGAGAGAGGTGCTGATGTCAATAGAGGCCAGAGGTCATCCTCACTGCACTATGCTGCCTGTTTTGGAAGGCCACAAGTAGCTAAGGTAAAGTGTTTGTGACCCATTCTTTGTATTTTCACTATACATTGTTTTTTAAATGTTCTATTTATTTTATGGAAAATGTTTTCCCAATAGACTTTACTGCGCCATGGGGCCAACCCTGACCTGAGAGATGAAGATGGAAAAACTCCGTTAGACAAAGCTAGAGAGAGGGGCCATAGTGAAGTCGTTGCAATTCTCCAGTCACCTGGTGAGTCTTTTATCTTAACTTTAACATGACATTTTAGAAATTACACCTCTGTCCTTCAATGGAGTCACTCACCGTTCATTTCGTAATGGGGATTTCTTAGACTTTCCATGTAAAGAGTTTCTTGTATGTGTGATGTAGGAGACTGGATGTGCCCTGTTAACAAGGGGGACGACAAGAAAAAGAAGGATATTAATAAAGAAGAGGAAGAGGGCAGTGAGCCGAAAGGTGACCCTGAGATGGCGCCTATCTACCTGAAAAGGTTGCTCCCAGTATTTGCACAGACCTTTCAGCAAACCATGCTGCCTTCAATAAGGTGAGGGGTTCAGTGCCAAAGTACATTTTCAAAAAGGAAAAGAGCCAGTTAAGTGCTATATGTTTTGCATTTTGGAGCCAACGGTCAGCAGGGCATTAATGCTTTCCTTTTTATAACCGTTTGCATCATCTCTTTCACAGGAAAGCTAGTTTAGCTCTGATCAGAAAGATGGTGCACTACAGTTCTGAAGTTCTACTTAAGGAAGTGTGTGATTCTGATGCTGGACACAACTTGCCCACTGTACTTGTGGAGATCACTGCTACTGTCCTGGATCAGGAGGTCAGATAATTTAGTCTTTCCCTCTTGATGATCTTTTTTGAAATTCAATGGGGCTAAGTTAAATCTTACTGACCTTTCTACTCCTCTCTTACAGGATGATGATGATGGTCATCTGCTGGCACTTCAGATCATTAGGGATCTCGTGGATAAGGGAGGTGACGTGTTTTTAGATCAGCTGGCCAGACTGGGTGTCATTAATAAGGTGTCCACTCTGGCAGGACCCACGTCAGATGATGAGAATGAGGAAGAGGCCAAGCCTGAAAAGGTCTGAATCAATTCTATTCAGATTCATGTCTGTTATTGTTGTGCAGTTATTTTGTATGTCTTAAAAAATCTTGCAAAAATTTAGAAATTGCTCTGAAGTTGATCTATGTCTATTTTCTAGGATGATGAACCACAAGAGGATGCCAAAGAGATCCATCAGGGGAAGCCCTACCACTGGAGAGACTGGTCCATCATCAGAGGCAGGGACTGCCTTTATATCTGGAGTGATGCAGCTGCTTTAGAGCTCTCCAATGGAAGCAATGGTTGGTTCCGCTTCATCCTGGATGGTAAACTGGCAACTATGTACTCCAGTGGAAGCCCAGAGGGCGGCTCTGACAGCTCGGGTAGGTCTCCAGACTCATCGATCAATGAAAAATGCAGGGTTTTTCCTTCATTGAAAATGTTTTGGCGAGCGCCAAAACTAATTTTGTCCTGCCAAAGCCTTATTTGATCAGTTATTGTGATTTATGAGTGATGTAGAATAGCTGCTGCACTTGCGTTAACCGAGTGACAGAGAGAACAATCAGAGAGCTCCTCCCCTATTTTGTGTCTTCAAAATAAGCATTCTTAGCTTTCTAATATTTCACATGTTATGTTAATCAAAATCAAAAGGTCGGAAAGACCTGAATCCATGTTGCACGTGGCATTATCAGACGATGTTTTCCTTTAATTACCGCTGGGTGTGTTGACTCTTCTCTGACCCGCTGACATAAACTATACTTTCCGTTTATTGAAACTTACAATAAACGGGAAACAAATCCTATCCGGTTATGAAGTGTTTTCTGTGTGTTGACATCTTTCGAGATGTTCTAACAGATGGGATTCGCACACAACGCGTCTGTTAATGTCCGATTCACGACCTAATGACTCCTTTGAACCGAATCGTTTTAACGACTGGTTAGAACAATTGATCTGTCCAACACTGAACTCACGAATCAGTTTAATCATTTACTCTGAACACCTCTGAAATGAGAACACAAGTGTGCTTACCTAATTTAGCAAGAGTGGGTGTAAGAGTTAGTTTTAATTATTCACCGTCTTTCAGCTTATTTATGTTCACAATGTGTAGTAAAATAAATGGCCTATAAATCATTTAGTTTAGACTGGAGTGAGGTGAACCCAGAACAAAGTTGTTATTAGCTAGCTGATAATTTTATGAAATTGTAAAAAAGTGTATTGCTCTGTTAACTACTGTGCACTAAAGGAGCTGATGCTTTCTTTCCCTCCTTCCTGTAGAAAGCAGAAGTGAGTTTCTAGAGAAGCTGCAGCGTGCCAGGAGTCAGGTCAAACCAGTGACAGCCAGCCAGCCCATCCTGTCCATACAAGGTCCCACCAAACTCACTGTGGGCAACTGGTCTCTCACTTGTCTGAAAGAGGGTGAGATTGCCATCCATAACTCAGATGGCCAGCAGGCCACCATCCTCAAAGAGGACCTACCAGGCTTTGTGTTTGAGTCGAACCGAGGCACTAAGCACTCTTTCACAGCAGAAACCTCTCTAGGTATGTTTGGGATAATGGATTAAAAGCATCTGTTGTCAGTTTCTTTCCTAATTCACTCAATTATTGGTGCCTCTGTTTGTAACAGGGTCAGAGTTTGTTACTGGCTGGACTGGTAAGCGAGGACGAAAGCTTAAATCCAAATTGGAAAAAACAAAACAGAAGGTATGATTACTGAGCATTCATTTTATCCTTTAGAGCATGACTCCTAGATTTGACCATCCCTATTTGAGCCCTGGTTACACAACTGTTCAAAAGTTTGAGGTCTTCTGTGTCGCATGATCTTTCAGAAATCATTCTGATATGCTGATTTGGTGCTCAAGAGACTTTTTTTCCACAATTAAACCATTTTATGGAAACCATGATGCATTACATCAGGATTCTTTATGAATACAAAGTTCAAAATAATAGCATTTGTTTGAATTAGAAACCTTTTGTAACATTTATAAATGTCTTTACTGTCACTTTGATCCTTTTAATACATCCTTGCTTAAAATCGTACTGACCCCAAACTTTGATTCAGTCGCGTATTACATAGTTACTCAACATTCTTTTTCTTCACACCTCTGTCTGTAGGTGAAAACGATGGCCAGAGATCTGTACGATGATCATTTCAAGGCTGTGGAGAGTATGCCGAGGGGTGTAGTGGTCACTCTGAGAAACATCGCCACCCAGCTAGAGTCTGCTTGGGAGTTACATACTAACAGACAGGTATAATTATGCTAAGCTGTGTCACAGTTTATTTTAGTTTTCATGTAGTTTAGGCCAAAAAGACAATAACGGTGAGTAAGATTTTGTATTTTTTTCCCCCTCAGTGCATTGAAGGTGAAAACACATGGCGAGATCTCATGAAAACAGCTCTGGAGAATTTAATAGTAGTTCTCAAAGACGAGAACACCATTTCTCCTTATGAAATGTGCAGCAGTGGCCTCGTGCAAGCACTTTTTACTGTCCTCAGCAATGTGAGTCACGCATACACAACTACATTACTGACAGTTGTAAACATGTCAGCTTTTATTCCCAATACTCATTATTATTTTACTTTTATTACATGTTTGCTTCACAGAGTGTGGAGCTAGACATGAAACATGATTGTAAGCCTCTGATGGAAAGAATAAATGTGTTCAAGACTGCGTTTACTGAAAATGAAGATGACGAAAGGTAAAGTATATTTTTTGTTACGCATAAGGTCATTGTGTCCTACCCCAGGCACTGCATGCAAACATTTTCTCTTCCCTCTATATATTATATCCAGCAAGTTCTTTTTCTGGTTTGGACATGTTTAGCAAATTTGTTTTTTGTTTGTCATACATTTTAATTGTTTCTGTCCTCCAGCCGACCCGCAATTGCCTTAATCCGCAAACTGATAGCAGTGTTGGAGTCAATAGAGCGGCTACCTCTACACTTATATGATACACCAGGCTCAACATATAATTTACAGGTCAGTTTCTATGTTTGGATGTGTAATTTTAGATTTGTGTATGTGAAACAGTGACATCTTTCATTATGAGTTGTCATTTCATTAAAATCTTCTGTCACGTTAGATACTTACAAGGAGGTTACGCTTCCGCTTGGAGCGTGCTCCGGGTGAAACGGCCCTGATTGATCGTACTGGTAGAATGCTAAAGATGGAGCCGCTAGCCACTGTTGAGTCACTGGAGCAGTATCTGCTGAAGATGGTAGGAAAGCTTTTATTTCTACTATTCCATATTTACTTGGCTGTATTCCCAAAGGCATCTGAGAAAATATCATAACTTAATCTCCTCCCTTTCCCCAGGTGGCCAAGCAGTGGTATGACTTTGACAGGTCCTCATTCATCTTTGTTAGGAAGCTCAGAGAGGGCCAGAGTTTCACCTTCAGGCACCAGCATGATTTTGATGAGAACGGAATTGTGTACTGGATCGGTACCAATGCGAAGTGAGCAGCTTTATCCTTTTTTGCACTATTTAAATGACCAACAAAGATCATTCTCATGCTCTGAACTCCAATATGACCCATTTAGACAAAACGATGCGTAAGGAAGTTAATGCTCTTCTGTTGTCCACAGGACTGCTTATGAATGGGTGAACCCCGCTGCTTATGGATTAGTAGTTGTGACCTCCTCCGAGGGCAGAAACTTGCCTTACGGCCGACTTGAAGACATCCTGAGCAGAGACAGCTCAGCCCTCAACTGTCACACCAACGATGATAAAAATGCATGGTTTGCCATCGACCTTGGTTTATGGGTCATCCCGTCTGCGTACACACTTCGCCACGCTCGTGGATACGGTCGATCCGCCCTCCGGAATTGGGTATTTCAGGTGTCCAAAGATGGTCAGAACTGGATGACACTCTACACTCATGTGGACGACAGCTCTCTCAATGAGCCAGGGTATGTGTGTTATAGGGATGTGGCGGTGAGGAAATTTTACCCAGCGGTTAATCGACGTGTGCCAATACCAGTATCACTGCGAGGGGGGTGACACGTTGGAGTTTTCCCTCTTGCACCTCGCTTTTAAATCACAGCCTCACGGGTATTCACAATGGTGCAGAGCGAGTGTTTTCAATAAATTTCTTTGGAAGTTGAGCTTCCATATGAATGAACTGAAAACGCTCGCTCTGCTCCATGCCAATGGACACACACCATTACGAATGGCTGTGCACATTTTACTTTCACTTTAGAATTAGCACCAATTCGGGGGCGGCTATTGTTTTAATTGTGGGTTCATTATTATTCTTGATGACAAACGCAATAAAACAGTACAATGACAAACTTGCTTAAATAGGCGCTTTTACATTTTGGTTTGAAACCAAATCTTCCACTGTCGTCTTGTCATTCAGCTCATAAATAAAATCCGACTCATGCTGCTGATCTGTTACTCTCG
This sequence comes from Gobio gobio, assembly GCF_949357685.1. NCBI lineage: Eukaryota > Metazoa > Chordata > Actinopteri > Cypriniformes > Gobionidae > Gobio > Gobio gobio. Next base: position 15,655,719 of record NC_137106.1, read on the forward strand.
TTCGGCTCACGCTGCATTGAGCAGATGCGTTCAGTTTTTAATTGTGGTGTCTGTTGTTTAACTGAACTAAATGATTTCTACTACTATAAAAGATGAGAACGACAGTGGGGCGGTGCCGTGGTGGGCAAGTGATGTAACCGGTGTTGTGGCTGAATACCAGTAACACCGACTATCTCAGCAATCCTAGTGTGTTTAGAACCAGTATTTTACAGTTTGCTATTATTGTCCTCTGTCTACTTTACGTCTTTTTTTTTGTGCACCTACTAATGACTCGTGTTACTCCATTAGGTCGACAGCCACATGGCCTCTGGATCCATCCAAAGATGAGAAGCAGGGCTGGAGACACATTCGTATTAAACAAATGGGGAAGAATGCCAGCGGACAAACACACTACCTCTCCCTGTCTGGTCTAGAGATCTATGGCACTGTTACTGGTGTGTGTGAGGACCAGCTGGGTAAGTGCCAATTATTTCTCATAATACACTGTCATTTTGTAATTCAATTATATTATTTATGCTTACCCAAAGAGCTTTTTCTTGTCCGTATGTGAATATTTGGCATGTAATTGACCTGCAGTAATCTAACGCCATTGATTTTTCTGTTGGGATTTGGCTCCCAAAGCACCATAATGGCAACAATGAAGAATCTGTTAAATATGATACTATATATTTTTACGATACATAGAGTTTGGCTTTAAAGTTGTGATGTTGAGGAAGTAGTTAAAGGAACACTCCTCTAGAGTTAAACAGTTGAGTTTTACCATTTTTCGAATCCATTCAGCCGATCTCCGGGTCTGGCGGTAGCACTTTTAGCATAGCTTAGCATAGATCATTGAATCTGATTAGACCGTTAGCATTTTGCTCAAAAATGACCAAAGAGTTTTGATATTTTTCCTATTTAAAACTTAACTCTTCTGTATTTACATCGTGTACTAAGACTGACGGAAAATGAAAACTTTTGGGGTCTGTTGTAAGAAAGGGCAGGTTTTTGTGGACTAAATGATTGGAGAAGCCCATCATAATTACTATTTACATTTAATCCTTTAGTAGACATTTTTATCCAAAGCGAACCAAAACAATCAAACTAACAATAGGACAACAATATATATGCCCAGTTATTCTAACACGGTACATGTAGCAAGGTGGGTTTTTTGTTTGTTTGTGGTGTTTTGTTTTACTAGAAAGTCTTGTTGTTTTGCCGGAAGATCAAGTTATGACATTTTGAAAAATGACATGGTCCAAAAAATAGAAGAAAATAAGATGCATGCATGGAGGAATTGTTCACAAAAAGACAATACTAACTTACATTTCATGCCAACTTTAAAAGACATCACAGCATTGGATTATGTAGATTTAAATGATTAACATATAAACAGGAAGTCTTTAAAAGAGTGCTCTTTAGTAACATTAGTAATTTGTTTACAGTATCACAAAAGAAAAATCACCATCCTTAATTGCATGCTTTTTTTAATTTCCAATCAGTCAAGGTTTGTTCTGCATTGTCAGGTAAAGCAGTGAAGGAGGCAGAGGCCAACTTGAGACGACAGCGCCGTCTCTTTCGCTCTCAGGTGATGAAGTACATCGTTCCAGGGGCGCGGGTGGTGCGTGGCATTGACTGGAAGTGGAGGGACCAGGACGGCAATCCTGCCGGAGAGGGCACTGTGACCGGAGAGGCCCATAATGGTGAGGATTAGAGCCACTTCTGTGGCTCTTAGTGTGTGCATCCAACCGTTGGTAGGTTGTGTAGGACAGCGCAATGTGTAATGCTTATGCGGTAGCAGATTTCTGTTCAACGGTTTTCAAGGCATCACTGCATCGGACCACTACATGAAAAGTGCATTACTGGCCAATCAACAATGGAGTTCAGTGGTACTTCAGTGTTTTAAAGGAAACAAATTGTGAACATCAAGTGCATTTGCATGTTTTGGAGCTTTCTGCAGCAAATCCATCACAAGTGAGGGGGGGGAGATGGAGTTACCCATTACTGACGTTCACACAGTAAAACAACTCAAGTTAAATCACATTTGCACTTGTTTTCCCCATCATGCCTCAGAGGGACTGTTTTCAGACCAGCCCTTTTTATTTTCAAGTGACTTCACAAATGCTTTGTGTATTTAAATAAAATTTAACTCAGACGGGGTTGATCTGAAACTAGTCTTTTTTTTCCTGTGTTTACTTCCTTATGTGGTGCTTTCCTCTTGCTTCTATTCTGCATGAAGAAATGATTTTTTTTTTTTTTAAATGATCTGTTTCACACTCTGAAGTTTAATGATACGTGTTAGATTACTACTTTTTGCTCTCTGCAACTGTCATTCCATACTTTTTTGTTTTTGTTAGTTTGCTATTTTGAAGTGCAACCTTTATCCCTCCCCCCCAACTTAACAGGTAACATTTTTACATATCCTACTCATATTATCTGAAGCATCCACTCTGTTGCTATTGATTCTTTGGGCAGCCATGTTTCAGTGTGTAAAACAGCCTTTTTAACCTGCCTCCATCAGTCAAGCCAAGTGCATGTTGATGTCACAATTTGCAAGCTCCGAATGAACTCCATTGCAAGTGTATTTGACACTGACCGAAATGATTCTTCTGTTCTTTTTCTTAAGTGGCTTTGTAGCTTGGCATTTGCAAAATTCTACTGCTTTTTTTTTGTTCTTTAATTTGTCATTTTCTGTGCTTCATGTTTCTACCTCACTGCTTCACCTGGACCAGAGTGATTTGGGTTTCCTCTTAGATGATCATCAGTAGTATGAATACGAATTGAAGAGGTTTGGCAGAGATGCGAAACTAAACTAAATTTGACCTCATCCAATGGTCTTGGTTTATGCTATTGTTTCTGGTCCAGTGTCAAGCAAAAGCTGTTGTCTTTGACTTGCTGCTGTCTCTCTCTGCTCTCTTGCTGGGTCTCACCCGTTCATATCCCCCCTCCCTCCCCCACTTTCCAGGCTGGATTGATGTCACCTGGGATGCCGGTGGCTCAAACTCGTATCGTATGGGTGCGGAAGGGAAGTTTGACCTCAAGCTTGCGCCAGGGTACGACCCTGAGTCAGCGCCGTCACCCAAACCTGTCTCATCCACTGTTGCAGGCACACCGCAGTCCTGGAGCAGCCTGGTGAAAAATAACTGTCCCGACAAGGGTGGCTCATCCTCCACAGCGGGGGCCAGTTCCTCCAGCCGCAAGGGTAGTAGCAGTTCGGTGTGTAGCGTGGCCAGCAGCAGCGATATAAGCCTCAGTTCCACCCGAGTGGAGCGCAGGGTCGAGAGCCTGTTGGAGCAGGGAGTAAGCATCGTTGGAGGGCCCCCGGGGGCGGAGGGCCAAGAACCGATAGTTGTGCTGTCCTCTGCAGAGGCCGGATCCGTCTCCAGCACCAGCACACTAACGGCAGACACGGGAAGCGAAAGCGGCGAACGTAAAACACCAGCACCCGATGGCACTTCAAGACAGTCTGCTGAGTCGGCCGCCATCTCTATGGGAATCGTGAGCGTGAGCTCGCCTGATGTCAGTTCGGTTTCAGAGTCATCTAGTAAGGATGCTGCATCCCAGAGGCCCTTGTGCTCTGCCACCAGCGCGCGGCTGTCCGTCAGCTCACTTTTGGCAGCTGGAGCGCCCATGAGCTCCAGTGCCAGTGTCCCCAACTTGTCCTCCCGCGAGGCCAGCTTGATGGAGTCGTTCGTTCGCAGGGCGCCCAACATGTCTCGCACCAATGCCACCAACAACATGAACCTGAGCCGAAGCAGCAGCGATAACAACACTAACACGCTGGGCCGCAATGTCATGAGCACCGCCAGTGAGTATCTTCAACTGTCCTTTCTTCTAGGAGCCAGTACCTGGGTTTAGATCAGTGGTTTTCTGCTTTTTTTAGTCTCCATTGTCCACAACAATATTTTTAGGCCCCTAGCTCTAGTTATGTTATCAGAACTTATTTTAACCTTTGGGCACTATTAATGACTAAATAAATAAGCAAGTAGAATTAAATGAATTGAATAGATTATTTTAATGAATTGAACTGGACTTCATAAGTTTTAGGAGGGAATGTTCTTAAGTGTTTTCACTCTTTTTTAACCAATGAATTTCCACGACTCTTCCAGCCAGTTGTGATTTTTACTGGATAAGGATTTTCTCAAATGTATAATCTCATATAATAATAATTTTTAAAAAAAAGTATTATTTTTACTCCATTTCTACCCAATAAAATATATTAGAGCTTGGCATAACTAGTAAAATGTATATCTATTATAAAAATGGCCATTGAGTCTTAAGATTTTATTAATTGACATTATTAACTATTAATTTATACATTTCTGGGTCTACAAATCACACTTTTAAAATTAGGCTACTTTAAAATAAATTAAAATAAATTTTCTGGAAACTTTTAAAGAAACAAACAGTTGTTGGGCTTAATCTTTGAGAACCTCTGGTTTAGATTTACCTTTAGCTTTATTATGAATGACAAACTTAAGGCTTATTATATTTGTTAATCATACGGCAAATGTTCTCAGAAAAATTATAGTCAACTATTGTTGCCTTAGAATTGCACTCGGAAACATGTTAGTATAGAAGAGAGATTGTAGTATTTACAATGCCTCAGGCTAGATTTGCATTGCAATGCAGTACCATTTCATTTGTTAGCTTGTCTGTCTTTTTCAGGATATTACAGTCCTGATTATGTAATGGCAATCATTTTGTTGAATTTATTTGAGTTACAGAGTATTAATTTGAGCGCTCCAGAGTATTTTACTGTTCTGTGAATATTAACATGACTCTAATTTTTGCCATGATTTGCATACTGCAGCCATTTGAAGCATGTTTAGTTTGTAGAGCAAGCTTTTGATTTTCAGTTACCTGCTTCTTTTTTTTTTTTTTTTTTTTTTGTAGACTAATCGCAGTTTTTGGGTTTTGTTTGCAGCTTCTCCTCTTATGGGTGCGCAGAGCTTTCCTAACCTTACAACCACTGGTACCACCTCAACTGTTACAATGTCCACCTCCATAGTAACCAGCAGCAATAATGTAGCCACGGCAACTACAGGTTTGTCCGTCGGCCAGTTGCTCAGTAACACGCTGACGACCAGCCTGACCTCTACATCTAGCGAGAGTGACACAGGTCAGGAGGCTGAGTTTTCCCTCTATGGTAGGCCATGCTACATTTATTATACACTCTCTTTTCCCTCATCCTCAATTTTTCTAGTACATCCCCTTTTTCAACTTTTTTGTTTTGCAGATTAATCTCTAATTTTATTTTTTTGCTTATTACTAAACTAATTTCTCAGCCTTGTCCTCTGAATTAATCTCCTTGATTTATTTTGTGCAATATGACGGCTGATCATTTTCGTTGCCTTTCTTTCGCTCAGACTTCCTGGACAGTTGTCGGGCCAACACATTGCTTGCCGAGTTAGATGACGAGGAAGACTTGCCAGAGCCAGATGATGACGATGATGAGAATGAGGATGACAATCAGGAAGAACAGGAGTATGAGGAAGTTCTGGTACGGTCCAGGGTCAACCTTGGTTACCACGTTCATATTCATAGGGTAAAACCTGTTGTAGTTTCAATAATAGTACAGTGGAAATCCTTTATTTTTGGTTTTCTTCGCGTTCTCCTCTCTGGTTACTTGAAATTTGTGGTTTTATATTTTTAGTTTGGTGAGCAGTGTTTTTTTTCCTTTGGGTAAAGAATGTATTTGGTGTTCTTGTTTTGTTATTTTTTTGTTAGTTTGTTTGCTTGTTTACCAGCATGTTTCCTCTGTGTAGCATGTCTTTGGTTAGGTGAAATATGCATTTCATATTTGCAAGCAGTTGAGCATTATGTGTAAGAGAGCTTTACCACTTTGTTTTTTCAATGGTGGCCTAAAAGGAGGAAGAGGAGTATGAAACCAAAGGGGGTCGGCGCAGGACCTGGGACGATGACTTTGTGCTGAAGCGACAGTTTTCTGCCTTAGTACCTGCATTTGACCCTAGACCAGGCCGTACCAACGTCCAGCAAACTACTGACCTGGAAATCCCTACACCAGGTACTGGTGAAACTGTAATAAGGGGATCAATTCTCACTCTGTTGGCTGCAGCTTTAATATTATTTAAATATTATTCTATTGTTTATTAATATTTTAAATTGGGAGGGGGGGGGGGGGGGGGTCATTTTATTTTTAGGGTGAACTATCCCTTTAATAACACTGGTTGCCTTCTGAGTCAAACACAGCAATCCATTGTAATTTTACATTGCAAAACTCATGTTTTAATGTGTACAGGTACACCTCGCTCAGAGGTACAAGAGGAGGTGGAGTGCACGCCTTCACCCCGTCTGGCTCTCATCCTGAAAGTAGCAGGTCTTGGGACAACACGAGAAGTAGAGCTACCTCTCACCAACTACAAGTCCACCATTTTCTATTATGTTCAAAAGCTTCTCCAGCTCTCATGCAATGGTGCTATTAAACCTGACAAGCTTAGACGTATCTGGGAACCTACATATACGTGAGTCTATCGTTTTACTTTTTAGCTGTCCACATTTTTGTAGTGCTTTTCCCTCGGGCATCTGTTAACAATCATTGTTTTTTGTAGGATAATGTACAGAGAATTGAAGGACTCTGACAAAGAAAGAGAGAGTGGAAAGATGGTAATGACACGTTAATGTTTCTCCTCCACACTATCTCTCTTCCTATCTTCCTTTCATTCACTCTCTTTGGCTCATTAAAATCTTGGCTGTGATTTTTCTGTGGCTGTCCCCAATGTGTAAATGCTCCTCCTCAGTAAACTGTCAGCTGTCACTAACCTTAAAGACAGGAGACTGTGAAATGACCCCCAGTGGTATCTATTGTTAAATGCACGGGCCTCTCTAGTGGTTAAACCTACTGTAATGCATGTGTATTGCGTGAGACTTTACAATCAGGAAAGACCAACATTTGGTTCTTCCTGTTGTAGGGTTGCTGGTCTGTAGAGCATGTGGAACAGTACCTTGGCACAGATGAATTACCAAAGAATGACTTGATAACCTACATGCAGAAGAATGCAGACTCAACTTTCCTGCGCCACTGGAAATTAACCGGCTCTAATAAAAGTATTAGGAAAAACAGAAATTGTTCGCAGCTCATAGCTGCATACAAGGTATAGAATACCATCGGATGTGCATATATATCTGTACATACCATCTTTATTTTCCCTTTTATACTTTTTCAAGTATGTTTTCTATTTCTTGCTTGACTGTGACTTGTGTAGGCACCTGTTAGACAGTTGTTGCTGTCCTTTTGTAAATTCTATTGCCTAAATGGGTGTAAATGTCGTACCATGGAATTTTTTTAGCTGTCATTGTTGACTTTGTTCGCTATTTGCTTTTGATTTTTAAATTTTTGTTGTCGTCTTTGGCCATAAACTATATGATTTTGTAAGAATGCAGTAATTTCGTTGTTATAGGTATGTTGTGATTTTATGATAAAAGGGTTGGGAGGAAAAATTAGGGCTCGTTAGTGTTAACAGTACTTGCATGGTTTTACAGGACTTCTGTGAGCGTGGCTGCAGATCTTCAGGCCTGAGTTCAGGGACTTTGTCCGCCACACAGAGCTGTGACATTCTGAGTGCTGCACGTGAGCAGGCTCAGGCCAAGGCGGGCTCGGGCCAGAGTGCCTGCAGCTTAGAGGACGTACTGCAGCTCCTTCGCATCCTCTTCACCATCGGAGGAGAACCCTCATCCGGCCGCACACTACAGGAAGGTAAGGAGCTCCTTCTCACAGCATTGTCTTGAACCAGTTGTTTTTTGTTTCCATTAGTATGCATTTATAAGTCACATTTATCTGTGTAGATGTGGAGGAGCTACAGTTCAATGCATCACCTGAGGAATTCACCAGCAAAAAAATTACAACCAAAATCCTGCAGCAGATCGAGGTAATTTGACGTGTGTTTGAAGTCGTTTTATTTATGCATGTTATACGTTGTAGATGCAATACAGTTCAAGAGTCTAGTGTCTAAGTTTTATGATAGAAATGAACACTTATATTCATCAAGGATGCATTAAAAGCCACAGTAAAGACGCTTCTAAAAGATGTTACAAAAGATTTCTTTGTCTTTTTAGGAGCCACTGGCCCTGGCTAGCGGGGCTCTCCCAGACTGGTGTGAGCAGTTAACCAGCAAGTGTCCTTTCCTCATACCTTTTGAAACCCGGCAGCTTTATTTTACATGCACTGCGTTTGGAGCCTCCAGGTCTGTGCTCGCAGTTTTCAAAGATATCTTTATTGCATTCATACAAATGTGAAATGGTGGTTTGAGAATTTTCATCTCTCTCTCTCTAGGGCTATTGTCTGGCTCCAGAACCGAAGAGAAGCCACTATGGAGCGTTCACGGCCATCCACAACGGTTCGCCGTGACGATCCGGGCGAGTTCCGTGTGGGTCGGCTCAAGCACGAGCGTGTCAAGGTGCCTCGTGGAGAGAGTATGATGGAGTGGGCTGAGAGTGTGATGCAGATACATGCTGACAGAAAGTCTGTACTGGAGGTAAACACTACAACATAATGTTTGTGAAAAATAGTGGGGTCTAAAAGTCTGAGAGCTAGTGAAATTTATTTTTGTTTTAATTACAAATTATTTTGAACAATTCAAAAGAGTTTGGTTGAACAATGTACATGTATAGTTCTGTAGAATGTGGCATATTTTGTTTTGTTTTAATGACCAAAGCACTTGAGTTTCAAGCATGTGTAAAACCTGATAATAATCTTGTGTCACGATTACAGCATGATACAAGAGCTTGTGCTTAAGTGGAAGCAAATAACATCTGTACAAAGGAGTTCCATGGGCAATGTCACAATATTGTTGTTTTTTTTGGGGCATTTCTTCTGTGATTTTATAACATGATGATTTTCTTTAATATTCATCCTGTGGCCGCCTTGGAAGTTTGATGAGGCCCGGCCGCCTAGTTTAGAACCACTGCTCTTTAAATTAGTCTCAGACTGTTTGATGAAGACCGATTAATGATGGTTGTCCTGCACAGGTGGAGTTCCAGGGGGAGGAGGGCACTGGTCTTGGACCCACCCTTGAGTTCTATGCCCTTGTGGCTGCAGAGTTCCAAAGGACTTCCCTTGGTATCTGGCTCTGTGACGACGACTTCCCAGATGATGAGTCACGTCAAGTAGGGCTTTACCATATGTTTAGCTATTTCACTCTAGCCATAGGTGTGACAGGCTGTTTTTAATTGACTGCTTCATTAATTTTTCACTGTTCATCAGGTGGATCTGGGCGGAGGCTTGAAACCACCTGGCTATTATGTGCAGCGTTCCTGCGGCCTTTTCCCTGCTCCCTTCCCTCAGGACAGTGATGAACTGGAGCGTATCACCAAGCTTTTCCTGTTCCTTGGTATCTTTCTGGCCAAATGCATCCAGGACAACCGTCTCGTTGACCTGCCCATATCCCAGCCTTTCTTCAAACTGCTCTGTATGGGTGACATCAAAAGCAACATGAGTAAGCTACTTTATCAAAACCATGTGGAGTCAGACTGCCACTTCTCTGAAATTCAGTCTGAGGCCTCCACTGAGGATGGTCAGGACACATACTCAGTGGGTAGCTTTGATGAAGACTCGAAGTCCGAGTTCATCCTTGACCCACCCAAGCCAAAGCCACCAGCTTGGTATCACGGCATCTTGACGTGGGAGGACTTTGAACTGGTGAACCCTCACAGAGCACGGTTTCTAAAAGAGCTGAAGACACTGTCTGTGAAACGCAGGCAGATCCTGGGCAATAAGAGTCTGTCAGAGGATGAGAAGAACACGCGGCTACAGGATCTCATGCTGAAGAATCCTATGGGCTCTGGCCCTCCACTTAGTGTAGAAGATCTTGGGTGAGATATAAATGTCACTTTGTATATTAATCAAGGAAATCAATATCATATGTGTTACTTTCTTGCAAGTAGCAGGGTGTTTTATTTACATATTTACTTATGTTGCTCATCTAAATTTCTTTGTTTTATTTGTTATTAGATTAAATTTCCAGTTCTGTCCATCATCCAAAGTACACGGCTTCTCATCGGTAGACTTGAAGCCCAATGGAGAAGATGAGGTATGTCGCATGTTCTCCAGACATGCAATGTAGTAGCCTGTATGTACTGTTATACACACTGCCTCTCTACACTGAAAATTAAGTCTCATTCTGTGGTGTGTATTTGTAGTTATAGCAATGCATTTTTTTTTTTGCACATATATTTGTATAGCAGTGCTACATCACCCTTAGTATCAGTACTTCCTGCTGCCATCTTAATAAAATGACACTATCTTTTGAGGTTAGCAGGATGCTTGAATTCGATTTTGGGGCAGTAAGATAACATATTAGAGATTCGCCGATAGCTGATTATATAGGAATATCTACCGATAGTTAGATTTTTCTTAAGAAAAAAATCCCTATCATTTGGTACATTACAATAATATTAGAGAATGCAAAAAAATATGCAAAGATTGAGAGACGATAAAAATATATATGGCAGTTTTTGCCATGGTATAAAATGTATTGAATATTGATTATATATTTTTTTTTAGAAATTCCAGTATTGTGACAACACTAATCCCTAATATAACAAGGACGCCCATTCATTTAGAGACAGTAAAGACTTTTGCATTGATACAAAAAAAGTTTCATATAAATGATTTTTTTATATTGATAGAATCCTGAAAAAAATCCTGGTTTTATCAGAATGATTTCTGAAGAATCATGTGATTACTGAAGTAATGGCTGCTGAAATTTTAGATTTGCCATCACAGGAATAAATTCCATATAAAATATATTGAAATAAAGCAGGGCTCGAAATTAACTTTTTCTACTTGGTAGCACTGGTGCTCCCAACTTCAAAAAGTTAGGAGCACCCACTGAAAATTTAAGGAGCACCATAACTAAAATGTATATATTAGTGCTGTCAAAAGTAGTGTGTTAATGCACGGATACATTTTTTTTCAGTTTAACTCGTTACAAATATTTAACGCGGCATCCGTTTTTCCTATCATCCTTTGCTAGCGTTACATTATATGATCCTGCTCTTATGCATGCAAATGCTTTAAAACCATTCCAGCGTGACGAGACAAAAGAGAACGCTCTGTCCTGTCTGTGTGGGTGCATCTCAATCAGCTCCCTAGTTTCCTAGGTCGTGAATCAGTATATCGTGTACATGATTGTGGCCGATTCCCAGATCAGTGCCCTGACTACTGAACTAGGGAGCTGATTGAGACGCACCCCTTGTCTGAACGACACGTACCAGAATCGTGTTCTCTTTGCACAGAATTATGCCAAAATGTATTCTCACAAGAGCAGTCTTAAATTAGTTAAATAACGTCTTAAATAAACGTAAGAGTTGTGAAGAAAATGAGATGCGCTTAACAGTGTGTCAGATCCGCGTCATGTTCGGCAGCGGCAGATCTTAAAGGAACAGCAGCGACTAATGCTGTCTGTCATTAATGTTAATCACAGAACAAAGGTAACAGAAAATTGTGGCTTGAATAAGTAGTTATTTTATATTTAATTTAAAATGTATGCAGTGATAACTTCAACTATTCAATTTCTGTATATTCCCTACCTGTTAGACAGGTAGAAAGGCCACAGGTAAATGACTTTTATTATAATAGACTTATGTGAAGATTGTTCACAAGAAGTTCATTTGAAATTGATATAGCTTTTAAAACTTTTTTGAAATTTTTTTTTATAGCAGTTTTAGTATCAGTGATACTGGCCTTCATAAAAAGATGCCATTGCAATAAATATTTCAAATATACTGTATTTAAGTTGTTTCTACATTAATTTGGAGAATGATTAATGAAGAAAAATGTGTGAATTTAATTGTTTTTGTTTTTTAATCGATTGACAGCACTAGTATATGTGTATCTATATGATTTATTTTATTTAAAAACAACACCATGTTTTGTAGAGAATTGAAACAGTAGTGATGCACCAATCATAATTTTTTAAGGCCAATTTCGATTTTTTTTTTTTTAAGCAAATTTATTTGTTGTTTATTTGCTCTATAACAGGCCAAACTGGCCTTAATGCCTGTAGACGTTTTAAATGAGAGGCAACCACTGCATTTTAATCACAATCCAAACAAAGATTCTACACGCATGTAGCATGAGCAGTTGTTTTTGAATCAAAATAGATTGCATAATTTCAAAACTTAAAACAAATACAGAGTGGTCTGACTTTAGCTTTGTGAAATTGTTATAAGACACACCTGCACAAAACAAAAACACAGACTGAATGAAAATGCAAATTCTGCTGTCCTCTCATCAGATGGTCTCCATGGACAATGCTGAGGACTATGTAGAGCTCATGTTTGACTTCTGCATGCACACAGGAATCCAGAAGCAAATGGAGTCCTTTAGAGGTATGACCGCATTGGCAATATTCCCATGCCTTGCACTTTAAATCCGCTCAAGCTACACTCCGTGTATGCCAATGCGTGGAAGTACATGTAACTTGACTGTTCAGATCTATTCATATCAGTTATAAATATGGTGCTAAGTGTGAAACGTCTATGTTTTGGTACAGAGGGCTTTAACAGAGTGTTCCCTATGGAGAAACTCAGCTCATTTAGTCATAAAGAGGTGCAGATGATCTTGTGTGGCAACCAATCTCCATCCTGGACCGCTGAAGACATTGTGAACTACACAGAACCTAAACTTGGCTACACACGGGACAGGTAGACATTTACTATTATTTCTATTGCTCTACATTTTATGATGGCATACACTTGGGTTGGTCTGTGATTTTGTTGTTGTTATTTTTAGATGTAGTAAAAAATGTTAAAGCTATAGGGCCTTAAAATGCATGTAAATACATAGCTACTAAAAACGGGGGGGCCTCCCGAAACTACTAGTGTCGCGGAGCTGGAGTGTTACGGATACGTGGTGTTGCCATAGACAATAAATTAATTAATTTGGTAAATAAATATAAACAACATTTATTTATACATCACACAACTATTTACAACACAACAGAGGTTGGCTTTGCATGAGTTGTTGCTCTGGATTTTGTTGCTTTTAAGAAGAAAAAAAACGAATTTTTGCCTGTTTAGGTTCGTCACCTTCTCCATTGCATTTTTAAATTTTTACCATTAAAGTTACTACACGCAAATCCGTGTTTTTTTGGGGGGGAATATATTTCAGGGCTATATGCTAAGGATTTTTTTCGGGAGTTCAAATTTTTACTTGCCCTGTCAGAATTTTCACTGACCCCACCACAAAAAAAAACGACAAATAAAATAAAATAGGCCTAGTATTGTTTTTGAGCCATATAAGCTTAATAAATAAGGTTATGACTCTAAAAACTAATATCCTAACTCATATATTTTTTTTGTATTGTTAAAGACCATCAGTAATAAAATAAGAACAAATAATCAAATTATGAGCAAATGCACAAACAAATACAGCAGAACAAACATATACAAATGAAATAAACAGTTATTTTCATGTAGGTCTAAACTAGATTGTCAGGTACAAAAATGGTAATCAAATGTAAAATATCACTGCATAGTCTGCTTAAAATGATATGCCACTGCATATAAATACAGATTAACCCTTATTAAAAGTTATTCAGTCAAGAGCAGGGAGTGATTTTTTTTTTTTTTGTCTTTTGTTATCTCAATATTTATATAGCCAATGACGATATTTTCCGGCTTTCCGTGTGTTCACTGTTATACGGTAGGGGGCGCTGTAGCGCATTTCCTGCACGAGAACAGAATCTCCTGATCAAAACAGCCGAAGAAGAAGGAACGTGCGCTATCATAAGCAGATGCATTATGTAAAATAACGCGATCATCACCATTAAACAGCATATACATCACAACTGCCTAATGTTATTGAATGAAATGTCAACCCAGGACGAGTTATAGGACTGTCAAGCTTTGGGCTGTTGATGGACTCGATCTACAACATCTGTGTTTTGTTCATCGTTCGGACGTAACGTTAGTCTTTTACAAAAACGTGATTTTTTTTTTCAGCTTTATGCTCAAAATGTTGCTTTTTCATGAAACTTGCAACATTCAAGTGTTGATTAAAAAAATAATACATGAAGCTGGAATAAAACAGTGGGTCTGTTCTTTCTTTTGATATATTGCATGTTTAGATATTCTGTGGACCATTAAAACTTGTGAAAATGACCGTAAATGCTGGCGGTGACTGGCAAATTTCATGTTTACGTTCATTTAAAAGACCTAACCGACTATGTTTACGATGATACTAAACAAGACAGTCATTTTGATATAATTTTGTGTGAATATTCGCGCGCTGTGAGACGCGTGGCCGTGCGTGTGTGTGGGTGTTGTTGCCCTTCGCGAGTATCAAACGGAGAGAGAGACACTTTCTCGTCTATGAGCGCTTCAATATTTAAATTGCCAAGGCTTAAAAATGCGCAAATGATCAGTTTCCGTGAAGATGCAGCTCTGGGAGTGTCTTTCACGCTGGCACTGAACCATCGGGCAATTCTTATTGTCGACCGTAATGACAAATATTTTTTGTCATTCATTCAGGGGGGGCGAGGGTCGTTTTGGGACACTGGCTTATATTGGGAGAAATTCACTTGCCTCAGTGAGCCTCTTTCAAACAGTGCTAACGTGTTGAAATCGCCTTTGAATGTATGCTCGCTTTTACTTTTTCTTTGACTTTCGCGATCATGTGTACTCTGGGAATAGAGTACTGGTGGTGCTGAACGCAAATATAATATAAAATATAAGTCTGACGCTTCTGCTGTGCAACGAATCCTCCGCCACGGAGTCCATTAACATGTAACACACACTCGTAACACACGCTCAATGCGAGCGCTCGTCTTCTCGACACGTGATCAGTGCTGTGCACTATGTACAGCTCAAACCGAATTAAATTGTTTTTATTTCTATAAAAAGCCAAACTAGAGTGGAGGTGTAATGTAAACGTAGTGTTGGCATATTCTTTCCTAACTTCACCCTCACACTCGTCATTACAATATTTCACAAGACCGCTTTCACCTCGACGAGAAATCTCATCACAGTTTAGTCCCGCGAGATCTCGTCACACCCTATTACACAATAAACTGTATTTAATTTCATTCCCATTTAATTCATAGTCAGGAGGAAAGACCAGTATTTGACTCATATTCAATAAAGTATCAGGGTTATAATAGTTAACTAAAACCATTTAAAAAATCTTCATTACTTGAAATTAAATAAATGTTAACTGAAATTAAACAAATAAACTTATTTGAAGCTTAACCTGATATGGACTACTAACTAAAACGGAAATACAAAGTTATAAAAACTATATAGATGCTTTTTAAAAAAACTAAAAAAGTGAATTGAGCTCTTTCGTGTATTTTTAATGTCAAAAACACAATGACACTCTCCATTGACTTTGTATTGCGTGAAGCGGCCTCCTTGTCATTTCTGACTTATAGCAAAAAATAGAACCATGTCTACAAGCTGCTATGTGACATGGTGTACAGCAAACAAGCTAAAAAACACAGAACTAAGTTTTTACAAGCTGTCGACCCAAAAAAAGAGCGTTTAAGTAGACAAAAGTGGATACAGGCAATAAGACATGAAGCATCAGCAGGAAGAATGGGTACATTTTGGGATCCTGACACTCAGTATGCCTACGTATGCAGTAAACATTTTGTCACTTAAGTCAAATATCCAAATGTCAGTTTTATATATTATATTTCCTTTAGCTGATTCCGTTCCCCTCTAGTGGGTGTAGTTCTCAGGGTAATATAACATGTCGCACTCTGTCTCAATTGCCTGTATCCACTTTCGTGTCCTTAAACGCTTGTTTTTTGGGTCAACAGCTGATAAAAACTTCTGTTTTTGGTTCTGTGTTTTTTAGCTTGTTTGCTGTACACTTTGTCACATAACAGCTTTTAGACAGTTCTGTTTTTTGCTATAAGTCAGAGATGACAAGGAGGCAGCCTCACGCAATACAAAGTCAATAGGACCAGTTTGATCGCGGTTTTCTGATTTTGATGCGTGTCGCTCTGTGTCTATAGTGGCAATCCACCTGTCACTCAAGTGGCCATGTCCATAATTATGCAGAACTTTAAGGATGTTATAAAAAAAAATGTCACCCCTCTAACAGTTGTCATGAAGGGCAAAATTAGCTAAATAGACCAAAACCACTTTTTGTACCAGGCTGTAAAAAAAGTTTTTCTGCTGAAAAGTTGGGCATTGTGTAAATCCGTTGTGGATGTGTGGAATGGTTTTCTTTTTCGAAGGGATTCCAATCATATTTCAGCCTATTCAATACCTCAAGCAATTCAGAACTATCATGGCGATCAGTGCGTCTTAAAAAAGAATAAATTATTTATCGTATTTCTATTTATTTATTTAATGTTAATAAATAATGATGGCTATAACATTAAAAACGAACATATATCGGCCTATATATATTGTACATCCCGAGTAATCATATCCTGAATAAAATGCACTACTGTTCAAAATTTTTGGGTCTGTAAGATTTCCAAAGGAATTCATAATTTTATTCAGCAAGGATGCATTCAATTTGTCAAAAGTGCCAATAAAGACATTTACAATTAGACACATTTCTGTTTAAAATAAATGCTGTTCTTTTAAATGAATCCACAAATGTACCATTATTCCACCCAAAAATATATAGCAGCACATTGATAATTAGAAATGTTGGTAACACTTTATAATAACTCATGCTATGAATCATTAGTTGAGCATTAGTAAATAGTTAGTTCATCATTTTTAAAGCATTAATAGACATAAATAAGCAGTTTATAAAAACAGCTATACATGTTTTATTCTTGATTTATAAGCATATCTATAACTGTATTTGAATACTCTATTAATGATCAATTTATTTAATTATTTACAAACCAGTAATTTAGGAGTTGTCATAAGATCATTTAGAAAGTGTAAGAAGTAAATGATTAATAAACTTTAAATGTACATTTATACATATTTCAACATAGTGATAGTTACTCAGTGTGTTAATAAATGCTTTATTAACATATATTCCTACTGTAATTCATGATTAATTCAGGTAGTTATAAAACATTTATTAGTTGTCAGTATTTTTGTGAGCTCATTTAAAGTGAGGACGATTTATGCCTTGTAAAGCTTTCACAAAGGAGATTTAAAGGCTCTATTACTGCATGTCTAAATAAGATGTATAAATGTGCACAATTTAAATAGTTTATTTATCATTTACTTGAATGATCTTTGAACCACTGGCAACTCTTAAATAACTGGTTTGTAAATAATGTAATACTTAATTTAGAAATGATAAATTGATCAATAAAGTACACATTATAGATCTGCTTATAAATCAAGAATAAAACATGTTTAGCTGTATTTATAGTCTCAACTAATGATTCATAGCATATTCATAGAGTTATTATAAAGAGTTACCGAAATGTTCCTTAAGCACTAAATCAGAGTAAAAGAATAATTTCTGAAGGATCATGTGACACTGAAGATTGGAGTAATGATGCTGAAAATACAGGAATAAATTACAATTTAAAATGTATTAAAATACAAGAGGTTTTTTTATTTTTTTTTATTTTAATATTTCACAATATTTCTGTTTTCATTGTATTGCTATGTAATATTGTTTTTGTTTTGTTTTTCTCGTTTTTTTTTTTTTCTCTCCCTAATAAATGCAGCCTTGGTGAGCATAAGAGACTTTTTAAAAACATTTTAGAAACCTTACTGACCCAAACTTTGGAACACTAAACATGAAACATTTATTTTAAAGAGGTTTACATGTGCCGTATTATTCCGCTATTATAACATGCTTTCATGTTTGGAATAAGGGCTTCATGTTCAGCTTTCTAAATAATGTAAAATATATGTAATAACGCAGACGCCGGTATACATCATGTTGATGATTGAATTGTATTGCAGTCCTGGTTTCCTGCGCTTTGTGCGAGTGCTGTGTGGAATGTCGTCTGATGAAAGGAAGGCCTTCCTCCAGTTCACTACAGGCTGCTCGACCTTGCCCCCTGGTGGACTGGCCAACCTCCATCCACGTCTCACAATAGTCCGGAAGGTATACAAGCTCACCGTTATTTAAAACGCTACAACCCAGCCAATAAGTTAACTAAGAACAACTAACGTTCTCTCTTCATACCTGCTCCTCTAGGTTGACGCGACGGATGCCAGCTATCCTTCAGTTAACACGTGTGTGCACTACTTGAAGTTGCCGGAATATTCTTCCGAAGAGATCATGAGAGAGCGCCTCCTCGCTGCCACTATGGAGAAGGGCTTCCACCTCAACTGAGCATGCTCTCCCTACATCATTGACCAACTCCCATACTGGTGAAGCCTGTTGTGTTTTGTTGCAGAAATTAAAGCTGTGCTCTGAAATCCTCCTCCACCCACCCCCCATCCCCACCCCCAGCACCCGACATGTACCCAAATACACAGGAAAAACAGTCCCATCGCAGCTCCACTAGCTCCTGAAACTGATTAGGGTCTCCTCTTCCACTGGCTGCTTCACATGGCCTTTGCCAGGTCACTCTACTGCTTTAAGGGCTTGAGCCGCTGGCAGCCAGGGTAGTCTCCTCACCTACTGTGTTTACTGTCATTACTCCAGGTCCAGTGTACATTTTGGCATAGATCATCATCATCTTTTTCAGACTCAAACCTCACCGCCTGCAGCTGCAGCGTCAGACCCTGGACACAAGCACACCTGCTTCTGTAGAGCTAACTATAGTGTTTGGGCATTTCCTTAACAGGTTTTAAGTTTTACTAGTGCCTGCATTTGTTGAAATATTAGGATTTTTTTTTTCTTTCATTTTTTTTTACTTAACCTGTCTACATACAATCATACACATGCTTTTTCTTTCTTTTTTGCTTCCGTTACAGTGTTGAGTATGTTTTCAACTGTTCATTGCCCTGCTCTAAAGGATCAAAGTCCCCGAGTGCATTTGTGTAATTTTACAATAAAGCTATAGATACAGAAACACTGGTTCTGTGTGCAAGGCACATTTAAAAAAAGAGAAAAAGACAAAGCAAAAAGCAAGCTGTGCTTTCCCTTGTATTTTCTTTGTATATTATAAACATTTATTTAACTCAAGTTGCAGTTTGAAGTAAACAAATATTTTCAAATGTGTATGCTCCAAAAATAATCATTAAAATGTTTGCAAAGTATCAGCACTGTCATTTCTGCTTTTTCCCTCTGATGATGAACTGATAAATATGATTGTTTCTGAATGCGATTTACATATCTTATTTAGACCTGGAGATTTTCTTGCAGATTCTTGTTTAAGAGGAACTTTTAAACCTATGACAGTGCATTGGGATTATTACAGGCCACGTTGCAATGATGTTCTAAAACATTTTGTGGAAGAATGGAAAATGAGCACACGGTTTAAATTAGTAAGAAAAGCTTTTATTTAAATGTTATGGAATATTAATAAACTCTGTTGCATTGGATCAGCTTTCTGCCATCTTGTCCAGGGCCAGTAGTGGTGCCAGTATTCGGTTCTTATTCGTCTCCACAATGTGTCCGTTGAGGATCATTTCATCAAGTATAATGTGTACTTTATCTAAATTGAACATGATCTGATTTTCCATTAAGGAATGAAATACTTTTTTTTTATCATATAAACATGTATTACTAAAGACACAATGGACCCTTTTCATATTTCCAGGGTTCTTGAAGCGGGAGACGACATCAGATATAATTTTTTCCTGTTTGCTGAAATAGCACAAGTGATGCCGTTCCACAACTTTCCAAAAGAGGGAAAAATATAAAGCATTTGATTACAGCAGTCTGAAGAGAGAAGAATGTAAATTTGCCTCACAGCAGTGTTCATTTGTTTTTTATTTACTGCCAACGTATAGTGTTAATTTTAAAATCAAAATATTAAACTTTATTTGAATTGAGATCTTGATAACTGGAGAATATGCATCACAGTCTATGAAAAAGGTCCATGCATGACACAATATTGCCAGCAAAAAACAATCAGACAAGTTTGGTCAATAATACATAATAGGTATTTTTACTCGTAAAGGATACATCCAGCTCACTCTGTCAAGAGAAGAAAAACAAATCAATTAAATTGAAAATATTTCATTTATATCTTTTCTCAGGAAAATTGTAATAGGGGTGTACCTTTATAAAAATATCAGTACTTACCACACGACTGAAATACTTGTCTAACACCTCGACAAAGTTGTGCACAAGCTCGTAGATTGACAGTTCATTCTGTGGGAAAGATGGCCAAGGACTATAAATATAACAGATTTTAAAACGATCTAATGCAATCCTAATTCCCAATAATAATGTCAGTAACTAGAAAACTTCACCTCATTTTCACTGATTCCAACAACAATGAAAAGAGCCGCATACTGACGATAGACCAGTTTGTAGTCCTTATACTCCACAAATGAACACTGAGGAAAAAGACAATTTTAAGTTTTAAAGGGTTTAAGTTTAAAGAATTGAATGGTCAGTTTACAAAAGTAACAAAATTCAGACCATAGACTGAACATCTGGGGCCTGTACCATGATGGTAGTTTAACAAACTCAGGGTTACAGGATTAGTTTTGAGTTGACAAAACCAAACCAATCTATTCAGGCTTTGTTGGTCCCATGATGCTGATCATCAACTTTCTCTGTCAACTCAGGCTTTGATCCTGAGTTTAGGAGTTTAGCTGTGACATCAGTAGTGAACAGCCAATCACATGCTGTGGATCAGTAAAACTGAGATTCACTTCTCACGAGAGAAGCAGTGTGATTAACTTCACTCTTCTGCAGAATATACATGATTGAAAAATATTAAGAATTGAAACAAATTTACACAGAAGAAAAGAGCTGTCGAGGACAACTTTAAGAAAAATCTTATACATCAATGCAAGTAAAAGTTATGAAGTTAGTTTAGTTGATATATAGAGAGAATTGAACATTTATGCTCACATGTAATTTTTTATAGATTTAGTTATTGAATTTAAAGCTTATTTGTATGACCTTTATATAGGCTATTTATTTTAATATTAACAAAATGCATATCAATGATTGATTTACAAAAATTATACATGTGTAATTGATTAAGGGTATAATAATTACATAAATTATTTTTAAATAATTCAAAATTATTATTATTATAAATAAGCATTGTTAAAAGCCAGAGGCTTAAGTCTTTAATAGCCATTTGCTATGTAGTGACCTTTAATTTGGAGAAGAAAAAGGGGAGTGACTTTATTGCATCAGATATGTGTCACTTTGCTCACAGCTGATTGGTCCAATTTCAGTTTGATATCTCTTATCCAGAACATAACCTGCCCTGGAGCAGGTTAGCTGTGGAGGGTAAGTTACTATGGAGATGAACACTGCTAAAAGCCAAACCACTTTAATGGTACCTTAAACCCAGGATTGGCACAAACTAAGCTTAAACAAATCTGGCTAGCCAGCTAAACCGGCTTCATGGTATAGGCCCCTGATATATGCAAATCAGATGCAAAGATATTTTTCATATGCTTTGTATAAGTTTCTGTCCTTTATTTCACTCAAATTACCCTGAGGGTCAGTGATATTCTCCACCGCAAAGGATGGCTATTATAAAAAGTTGTGTGCTTTACCATCAAATTGAAAGTAAAAGGGAAACATGACTGACCTCTTCCTTCCTCCGGGCGAGACATCCCCTAACCACGTCAGCTTCAAGAGCTGCTCTTTTCCCAAGCTCCACTTGCTCATAATACTTGGATAGGCGAGTCTGCCCCTGTTTGTTGACCATAAGTAGGAACTTGATCATAGTAATTCAGAAGAGCGGCCACTTCTAGAAAGAAGGAGAAATTACATGATTAGCAAACAACTGGGAGGGCAAAAAACAAGCAGGTTTCTTTGTAAAACGATAAATAAATTACATCACATTTTTTACGGTATAACCGATAGTTTTCACCAACATACCATAGTTGCCACAATTATAGTTACCACTGTACATTTATGGTGGATAGCTGATGTGAATGTCAACATGGCAGCGTACACGAGGGAGTGACATGCTCAATGTTTTTTTGTTTTGTTAGTGTACATCATTTGAATATTTCTCAAAGTTGCTGGTATTTATTTGAAATTAGCAAAAACAAGTGCACCTTTAAATTCTGAAAATAAAATGGGAAAATCAAAATCTTATTTGATCAACTGAAGCTATTTGATATTTTATTTCACTCTGCTATTTTCAGTGCCACATTTGTATATGTAAAAAAAAAGGAGAAATTATAACAGTTGTTATCTGTAAACTGATAGATAAATTACATAAATGTATTCGTGGTAAAACACAGTTTTCACTAAAATACCATAGTTACCACATTTGTTGTTACTACTGTAAAATAATTAACGCGAAGGTGATAGCTTGACAGAGCCGGTCATGTGATGCCAACATGGCAGCGTCCATGAGGGGGCGACCTGCTCCATGTAGAGAAGTTTTTTTTTTTTCATGTTAGTGTACATAATTTGAATAAGTTGCTGGGAAAATTTTTAAATATTTAAAATTAGCCAAACCAAGTGCACAAATGTTTTTAAAGTGAAACAAGCCATTTGATATTTTACTTAACTCTGCCCGACTTTATATAATGTATAGCTATTTTTCAACGCCTGTCAGTCAGGTACATAGCCTGTCATTGTACAGCGCTGTGCACGCATGCGCAGTACTCGCCTCAGTCTGTATTCGAATGACTCGAGACAGCGCAGGGTTGGGTGAACGCGTCCCATCATGCAGCGCGCGTGCCAGTCCTCCCTCACTCACTCACTCACCCCCGCAGTAGGAGACTCACATCCAGGGATCGGACTAATGGCGGCCGGCAAATCCGTGCGCTGACACGAAATCTACAACAGCCGCTCAGGTGCCAGCCTATTTCGTGGGGGGCAGGGCGACGTCCCATCGCTACACGAACGGTAAAGAAGGGAGGGTTGAGGGGAAACAATCGGCGACTTCTAGCAGGACTTTCCTATTTTTAAACATGGATGAACAGCCCGGCGGAGGAGGAGGAGGAGGAATGGCCGCCCAGAGACAGCAGCAGCAGCACGCACCGCAGCAGGGCAACAACAGCATTAATCCCCAGATCGCAAGCGCTGGAGGAGCGCCTATGGTTCAACAACAACAAGACGAGATGCCCAGGCCCCAGCAGTACACTATCCCGGGGATTTTACACTACATCCAGCACGAATGGGCCCGTTTCGAGATGGAAAGGGCGCATTGGGAAGTGGAGAGGGCCGAACTCCAGGTACAGACCCGTGGATTTGCTGACACACTTACGTAGTTAGTAACTCAAAGTGGGGACGTTGGTCGCCATCAGATCGGCTACTTTAATTGAAGACTTAACGTTGATTTAGTAAGCGTTTTACTACCGATCTCGCAAGCTTCCTGCCCGCCCCATTTGCACTAAACGGGAACACTTTCGTTAAAATAAACGAATCTGTTTGCACTTTAAGTATGCGAGACAGGACGTTTAGTACGGTCGTATTTGAATACAGCGATCTAGTATGTCGCGTCGCTCACTCGCTCGTAGTGTGAATGGGCTGAGCTAAGCTAAGCTAACATGACATCGTTGTATTAGAGGTATTACGTGACACCCGGTACGATCGAGTCAGATTATCTTACCCACGAACACAGGAGCAGATCTAATAGTCGTCGTTGTGGATTTATCGTGTCACGACAACGCATCTGTCAATGAAAGCCAGCAGACTTTGTCAACTATTCTCCCGGTCTGCCATTTTGTTTTGGTCAATATGGCGTCCGTATGGGCTGCTGCTTTGATTGATCCATCCTACTAACGTTAGCGCTCACTTTCACACCATGCTGTAATGTACAGTATTTTCTAACACACATCTGTTTTTTTAAAACAATAAGACGAAAATGACGCTCTTTCTTTCTCATTCTTCCTGAGAGTTCACGTAATAGTCCTCAGAAAAGGGAAATGTTAGGCAGAATGACAGCGACAGTCACCTTTAGCGTGAAAAGATTCATTGCAAGTGAATGTTGACCGAGATTGCGAGGAACTTGCATTAAGATTAACATTTATATTACATATAAGAGAGCGTTATACAGGTTTGGAACAACATGAGGGTGTGTAAATAATGACATACTGTTCAATTTTGGGTGAACTATCCCTTATGCTATGAGCAGATAGCCTTTCTAGTTTTGCTCCCCATCTGAGCACCAAACTTATTACTCATTAATCATTTACATTATGTAGATGAAAGTATCATTGTTATGTATTCCACCATCATATTTGTCATTTTTACTCACTCTGACGTTTATCCAAACCTTTATGTCTGACTTGATGTGCAACACAAAAACAGATGTCTGGCATAAATAACAGGCTCAGATACCATTCACTTTCACTGTATGATAAAATATTATATTTATCAGCGCAGTAGCACTGTGTTTTGGGTGTACTACATATACCTTTTGACCATTTTTGTGTTTACACGTTTGTTTTTGGGGTAGTTCACCCAAAAATGAAAATTCTTGCCTAAAGCCTAATGTTCTGATCACAAATGAAGATCTTTTTTATGTAATCGGAGCGCTTTCTGTCCCTCCCTAGACAGCCATGCAACTAAAACTTTGAAACTTCAAAAAGAGATTGTAAATCGAATCCACTTGAATTGAAGGGGTTAGTCCAAAACTTTAGGCTTTTGTTCACATATAAACATTCATCTATCTGTTTGTTCATCATATAAAGTGATTGTGTCTCTTCAGAACATTTGGACTAAACCGCTCGATTCATGGATTAGTTTTATGATCTCTTTATTTACTTTTTAAAAGCGTCAAAGTGGTAGTTGCGTAGCTGTCAATAGAGAGTACAGAACTGGTTTAGATTTAATTAAAAAATATCTTCATTTGTGTTCTGACGATGAACAAAAGGGTTTGGAACAACTTAAGGGTGAGTAAATAATGATGACAGGACTTACATTTTTGGGTGAACTAACCCTTTAACATCTGCAATATCGTAGGATGATGTTCTTAAAGGGATAGGTCACCCAAATATGAACATTGTCATAATTTACTCAACTTCATGTCATTCCAAACCTGCATGGCTTTCTTTTCTCTGTGGAACATAAAGGAAAAAACTTCTTTTTTTTTAAATGTTTTGTTGTTTTTTTTGCTTGGTTTGATGGTGATTGTGAGTGAGCTATGCTTCATACATCACTACACTTTTGACAATAGACCATTGACTTTTTTGCCTGTGACATTTCACTGAAAAATAGTTCATGTGACTGCACACTAAGTCATAAAGGTTTGGAATGACATGAGGGTGAGTGACTGATGACAGTTCATTTTTGGGTGAACTATTATCTTAAGTGTGTTTTGACGGCTACATTTCCCAGCCACCCGTATTAATCGTCATGTTTTCAGCCTACGAGAGATGAGGGTGGCAGTTGAACTTTTGTGAATGAGGAAAGGAGCTGGAAGGCCTGTGGTAGGTCGTTGCATTATGTAAACATAGTCAGTCTACCCTTCTGAGGCCGAGGAGTTTTCACCACCCCTGTACAGACTTGTTCAGTGACATACTTTCAGGATGACTCCCATCTCAAACCTAATGGGCACTTTTCATTATTCAGAGGAAGTCAGCTTGTACTCTCCCACGCTCATACCAATCCAGGTCTTCTCAGAAAAGGGGATTGTCTTGTTTATCAGCTCTGCATTCCATGTTTCAGATGTTCACTTGCCACCTAATCATCAGACAGATACTGAACATACCGCGAACAAAATAATGCTGCAAGGTAAACCGTATCAAATCGTTTGATTCTCCAGCCTTGCATGCAGATTTTTGAGTCCATTATCACTTATCTTCCTTGCATTTGGCATCTTTTGTATGTATAGGAGACTTGGCTAATGTTCTTGAAATGGATAGTTGTCCAGTCCTGCTTGGACACTGTCTGGCTCTAATTGATGTGAAACTCTCCCTGTCAGTTTGCCGGGCCTCATAGGCATAGCTGCTAACAGAGATGTCCTGAGCAGTCACATCAGGAATGGGCCTGATTCGAGTTATCTGGGTTAGCTCCGGGTTTGTAGGTCATGGTAGCACCATCTTCAGGGTTGTGGCTCGTTGCAACTCCCCAGCCATCAGGGATTGTTAGTGTTAGGTTTTATATTTATCATTGCAACTTTCATGAATGTCTATAAATCTCTAAGGCTGGACAAGAATATTCGAATATTCGTTCGATGGGTTGGTATTCGATTTTCAAATTTGGGATTCAAATATTTTTTGTTTTTTTGTTGTTTTTCCACGTACACCTGACATCTCCCTCGAAACTGTTCTCATTTGCGCTTGCATATGTTTACACTATAAAATCTGGCGAAATACAATATAAAAAAAAAATTACAATTATTTTATAGCCTAGCAGTTTTTAATAGGATGGACAGTTGAATAGGAACTCAACCTCATTATAATTAATAAATAATATATTTGCTTCTTAGTGTTCCCTGCAACTGAGTATTCTCTGTCTAGAGCGCACAACTGCACAAGCTTATATGGAAGAAGCACATGCCTGAGCTCGCATTTTGGGTTAAGCTGCGTTGATTTGACATTGTGGAAAGAACCTTTTCCCTCACCGTCACATTGCAGTGCTTGTGCACTGAGGGGCTG
Source organism: Gobio gobio (assembly GCF_949357685.1). Taxonomy (NCBI): domain Eukaryota; kingdom Metazoa; phylum Chordata; class Actinopteri; order Cypriniformes; family Gobionidae; genus Gobio; species Gobio gobio. Next base: position 15,682,251 of record NC_137106.1, read on the forward strand.
TGAACGAATGCAGTCGTGCGCAGTTTACTTTCACGTTTGCCAATTCAGGGACGGGTTGCTTGAATTGTGTGTTCATTAACCTATTATTCTTAATGAAAAACACAACAACAAAACAGTACAATGACAAACTCGCTTAAATAGGCGCTTTTACATTTCACTTTGAAACCCAAATCTTCCGCAATCATCTTGTCATTGTGCTCCTGACTCTCGTGATGAAGGAAATCTGACTCTTGTTCGGCTCACGCGGCAGGTTCAGTTTTTAATTGTAGTTAGACTGTTTTCTAACTGAACAAATTTATTTTTACTACTATAAATATCAACTGGAACAGACCTGTGTGATTTGTATCACTAGGTCAGTGTCCGTTCTCGGAGCATATAAATCCTGCCCTTTGTTTTGTTAAAGTTTATGGACACTGGATATGGTTTTTCTGAGGTAAATTTTTCTGAGGGTGTTACATGACATTGTTTACAAGCTGTTTTATTGACACTATGGTTGATTGATCGATTCCATGTGACATGATATGGATTTCGCGAAGTTGTACTATATCTTTTAACACTCTTTCAGATGCTCATTCATGTTTATTTTGCACTGTAACTGTTATTAATGCGTAAGAGAAGATCAGTTCATGTTTGCTCCGCATAACAGTGTTATATATATATATTTTGTTGACTTGTTACTTGCATTGTCCCAAATGTTTCCAAGAATGTTTAAATCAATCACATCATACTATCAATGACATCATACCTGCGTAACCCCTTATTTTCTGGTTTCATTTTGTAGAAACCATGGAAACACCAAAGATGCTTTAATATATTATGTGTTTTATTAGACAGGTGAGCAACTGTTTGGATACATTCATCGATAGAAAACGAATCACTGTTATTTGTGTTGGTTCTCACGCCGTGCTCACTGGATATGTCTGTGATTGGCTACAATGATACGTTTGAAAGCACACGGAAGAGTTTGAAAGTGTTTTGAAATTGGGTGCGGGAGCGTTTGAAAGCACAAGCAGGTGTCGGATCAGTGGATCAGTCCGCTAATAGACGCCTGTATTCAAACGCTCCCGTGTGTATCTGTGTAAGCGCTCGGTCAAAAGCGTCATTGATGTATATTTACAACATGTTTTTGAAGCGCTGATCGTTGCCAATCACAGACATATTTGATGAGCATGTGAGCACAATGGCCAGTCAGAGGTAGGGATGTGAAGGTGAGGAAATTTTCCCACTGGTTAATCGATGTGTGACAACACCGATAAACTAAGGGTGTGAACCTACACTGGTCTCTTGGTTCGGTTCGATTACGATTATCATGCCATCGATTCGGTTCAATTCAATATCACGATGCATCACAATGCTCTGCATCCTCTTGTATATAATTTTGTCAGTCAGTTATATGAACTGAACCTTTAATTTTACCTGCTCAAAGAAAACACGCTTCTTGAATGTATCAAACAAAACTCAAGTCTCGGCACAGAAGACAACAGGAGCATTTAGAACAAATGCACAAAATACTAAAAGCCACTTCAGGAGGTGGTCTGGGCCTTTTCATATCAGTCGAAATCGATAATCATCACGATAAATGTCAAATATGTATTTCTTTCAAATTTAAAGGCAGATGTTTGCTCCTAAGTGAAGGTTGTACAAACCAGACTGTTAATTGTGGTTTTAAACTACTCTTTGTTGTCAGAATATGACAAACACTTCCAGTAATTTTTCCTTAACAAAATAAATGTCTTAATAGAAAAAATGAATGTTTTAGTTTCTGCATGTTCTAATAGGTGATATTGTTTCTAGTCATGAAACAGGTTTGTGTTGCCTGACTTTGGCATACATCTTCAGCTGCAGTATTAATAATATTACATGTTTTGTCTCTTAGAAATGCACATTTGACAGTGAGCTGACAGTAGTAGTAACTTGAGTTAGGAGGATGCAGATGTACATTTATGTGCATTAACAAAAACATGGACATCTGTAAAAATTGTAACAACCTCATTTTTATATGGTAAAATATATGATGACTGATTTTTATTAAAATGAGACATTGGTCTTCCATAGTATCATAGATTTAGATCATGATAACCACAGTTAAAAACTGCCTTGGTAAAATGTATTTATATGGTTTCTATGGTATTTGTATGAAAAACAGTAGACCTAGCCTAAAAACATTTAGCATAAATGCACAAATTCTATAGCTCAATCACAAAAAAATACTGTAATAATATTCCATTACTCCTTTAATACATTTAATACATGTCTACATTAATAATATAATTCTATATGAATATCCCACATTTCCGCCACAGTACCATGCGGTGCAGTTAGTGTTACATCAGTAAATTGATGGCAAATTATGGACGAGATGGAAAAGCCTTCTGACTGTATCACTGCACACAGTGTTTCTCCTGTTTGTCAGCGGTGTTACATCTGCCATTAAACTAGCTTAAATCAACGAGACATTTGTGTTTTTCGTTGAATGCACGCGCTTCTGGATCTCACAATGCGCTTTAGAGTTTGCATCTGTTCAGACTGTTCAGAGTGGATCTCTTCTAGTGAACTCGCGCTGCCGTTTGGACTTTAACCAGAGCGGATATGATCTGTGTTACGCGGTTCAAATGAGTAACAATTCGTGCTACCTTTTATCAACAAATTCATCGTCTTTGGATGAGGACTCAAGGTTAGTTTCACTTTTGAATTAACGTTTGTCGCCGCATCCACTCATTTCCACTTGTGTACTTTTGATTGTGCACGTTAAAAGCTGCACGCTGACTGGCTCTGACTGGCTGTTGTCGCGTTTATTTCTTTTGCGCAATTCGGTAATCTATATCGAGTAAAAACGTCCAGAGCTTATCATCGTTATCAACATTAATTTTTATCGCGATTCGATATATCGTTTATCGGCCCAGCCCTAGCCACATTACAGTCAAAACTGAACAGGTGTAAATGCATCTGGTTGTTGAAACCACATTTGTAAATTTTACTTCTCCCAACAATGCTAAAGAATAAACGTCTGAGTGTTATGGGCTATAAAAAAAATGAAAAAAATCGAAACGACGTGGGGGCGGTGCCGCGGTGGGTAAGTGGTGTAACCAGTGTTTCGCCTGAACACCGGCAACACCGACTATCGCAACAAGCCTTGTCAGAGGTGTTTACGATTACGAACCAAAGTCGGTACTTTTGACAACACTAATTGTTATATAGCTCAACACAGTTAGTCTTATTGTTTAAATCTTGTTTTCTTGATATAACACGAATACCATGTTTTACCATGCCTAATATCCATCTGGCGATCTGCAGTGTGAACAAGTGTCTCATTGTAGCTGCAGAGCGAACGCTTGCATTATAACATAACTTTCAACACACGCAAATGTATTTAATATGATAAAACAGCACTGCGTTACCCTTAAGCTGTTGTCTGCAGCATAATAAAAGCTCCCCGGAATCAAGGCGTCATCAAGCAACCTCTAGCGGCGAAAAATCACAATTTGTGGCTTTAAATATTTATTATTAATGTTTTGAATTGGCTTTTATTTAAAGGGGTGGTAAAACACATTCTTTCGAAGGCTTGATTGTGTTTGTGGGGTGCACTGTAACGTGTTCATGCTTCGTTTTTAAAAAAAATCATTATTTTTCATATATTTGACCTTTATTCTACACTGCTCTGTCCCTCCTTGTAAAAACGGTCTGATGGTTTCCGGGTTGTATGAAGCCAGTCCCTCAAAAATACGCAATGGGCTCAGATTGGTTAGCTGGCCCAGTGTGTTCTGATTCGCTAACCGCAGTGCACGTTTGTCGGAAACGTCACGCCCCTTACCTTTACCGGAGGCTGTGCTTTGGTCAGTATTGGAAACAATGGCGTCAATAAAACCATACCAATCTGAGCCCGAATCAGACCCAGAACATTTTAGTGAAGATTATTCGAGCAGAACCTGTTCAGTCCTCAAGAGGAAAGACTGTGGATCTATAGTGATCGCTACTGAATGGCACTGTTACTTTTGTATTTTTAGAACGATTATAGCCAAATATGTCGCAAGAACTATTAACCCAAAACGAACACTAAACATTGGCTTTACTAGTAGCCAAATCACACACAGAACCATGTTTAGCATGCCTGTAGATAAACAATACATAAAAGCTCTAATCAAAGAATAATTTACACTAATGCCAAGTTCGCTCTTGAGATTTTAACGTTAGGTGTTTGTAATGTTCGGTGTTTGTCGGATAACGTTAAGTATGAATGAGTATTTAACAGACTGGTTTGCAGAACAGCGTTGTCATCTGTTTACTTCCTTGATACAACGTACAATTAACCTATTACAGGAAAACACATCGACGAAAAATAAATCATACTTACAGGTTGTGGCCCGTAAACAGCTTCTGTTTTTAAATCCATCTTTCAGGACAAGCCGTTGTGCAAATCCTGCATTGAACTTGCGAAGATTGTGGAAAGCTTTCCTCCGTGAAATGTGCAGCGGGAGCCGCGCGCGTCGTGCATCCACGCACTGGCAGTGTTTGTCTCGCACAGCTGAACCGTGGCTCGTGTATTGCAAATACAGACGAATATTGTCCATTATTTTCCAGTCTTCTCCTCCGACCCCTGTCTGTCTCGTGCTTTGATTAATGATGGGCAGCATATATCTGCGACCCTTTCCCCTCTGTCTCATACACACATGCATATATAACATGCTTTATGTTAAATGCACTGCAACGCACCCCCGTCCCTAGGAAGGCTGAACAAAGCAAGTACCCCAGACCTGCAATCCGGGTGAAAATAACAGCATTTCGTCGGCATTGCAGCAACACCACTCCAGCCTACTAACCACAACAATGCTTCCCCGCAGCGATACAAAATGGCCTCGCCCCCCTTATTTAATATTCTCGGAGGAGGGGTTTATGTAAATATTGGGTCTGGTAATGTCAGAGACCCTGGAGGAACGTGTGTAGTCGCCTACCGGCCGTTTGCTGTAGTCCTTAGAAATTGATTTCTTTAAAAGCAAATATCTCCCTTTGCTTTAAACTTTGAACGTTGTAACTTTGCAGATGTTGTTTATGCTCAAGCAGCAACATTACACGCTAGCTAAAGTTAGAATAGTGAAATCGTGGTTAACCACCCCTTTAATATTTTCAGTTATCAATTTAGTTTGTTTTAGTAATTTTATGTCCTTTTGCCATTAGCTTTTGCTTTTTAGTATTTCTATTTAGCTTTAATTTTCTTATTTTAGTACTTCAGCTTAAAGTTATTTTATTTCAGTTAGCCAGCAAAACATCATTTCTAATTTTCGTTTTAAGTTTGTCATCTGATATTTATATTTTATTTCAACCTTATTTCACTCAATGAAAAAAGAGTTTTAATAGTTTTAGTTTACAATAACAACAGTGGAATAAGCAAGTAATTAATATCAAATATCTTACGTTACGTTTGTACATTTCTTCTCTACCAACAAATATAACAAAATCACTTTACTTCCACTTTTCATTGCTCACACTGTTATGAAATTTCATGAACACAGACAATTGCCGTCAAAATAAAGTAAGACATCCCATAGCCTAAGCTTAACCAATCAGATGTGATAACCATAGCTAATTGATACATTGTAGTGGCGTTTTGCAACCATAATTATGCCTCCTTAAAAACTCCTTCATGCAATTTATTTATAACTGAAATATAAAGCAAGCTCTGCTTTAAATGTGCTAAACAGTCTGGTTTAGAAGCACATTTTACTTGTATAAATATTCTACCATTACATTTCCAGTATATTTCCATTGTACTATTATTAAATCTATAGGGTCCCCTCATTCAGCTGTTTTCTCCCACAGCAGGCAGAGTATTTTTAGTGTCTGTTCAGTTCACACAGCTGAAATGCTGTTCTGCCGATCTTTAAATCTGGTAGGTGACAGAGATTTCCAGCAAGCATCAGAGAGTTGCTCGGGGCTGTGAGCAGCGAGCCAGCTGTTCCTGACCATATGTGTACTAGTAGCCATCCTCACACTCTGCTGACACTAGCAAGGCTGTTTTAATACAACAGTGTTCCTTAGTATTACCTGCCAGCACTTCACACAGTACAGTTAAACTGATGTAGGTCTAGTCAAGTTAGTTCAGAAGCAATAGATTCATGCCGTCGACGTGTCCTCAACTTAAAAACGAATGGCTTAATGCTCTACTAATACTGACTCAGCTCATTAATATTCAGATCTTAATGCACATATCCCATTTCTGAGATGGTAGTAATATGATCGCTTCAAGCAGCATGGTTGTTTCTTGGAGAACTCTTGTGTGGTGAACTTACACTTTACCAGAAGACTATGATTAACTAGATGTGGTGGGATTGTTTTAAAATGTTAACTTTCAGAGAACTTGTTTTTGAGGGATGGGGGAGTTTTGAGGAAGTCATTGTAGAGTTGAAATGAATATCCACACATTTACTAGTCCTGTTCTGGGAAAGGATGTTTAAAAGTGGAAGATGTCATCTGTATCTTGTGAGTGTTTAGATTTTTTTTATTTTTATATTAATATTAACTAAACATTAAATTGCTTTATTTTAGTCCTTGCTTCTAGATGAGTCGGAGGAAGGTTACCTCTTTTATTTCAGCAGAAGGCAGGGCTCGACAATAAGGATAGCCGAGATATATCTAACCGCAGAACCACACGTCACAGCAGTCTGAGGACAGCAGCGTCAGATCTGAAGTTAGGGTGCTGCTGACGTCACATAAAAAATATTAAGCAGCACAACTTTTTGAATTTCTGATTATCAATGTTTCTTAAACCGCAAATCTGCATATTAGAATTGTAAAGGATCATGTGACGGAAGACTGGAGTAAAGGAAATTCAGCTTCACCATCACAGGAATAGATGTATAAAAAAATAGCAAACGCAATTTTAAATTGTAGTAATATTTATTTCACAATTACTGTTTTTACTGTATAAATAAATGCAGCCTTGGTGAGCACAAGAGACTTTGGTCTTACCAACCCCAAACTTGTTCAAAGCCATTTTTTATTAGCACTACATAGTTTGCATTCTTTGGCTCATCTTGCTATTTAGTGGCCTTTTAGGTGAAGTCTTCCTCCAGGAGAGTTTATTTTGGAGTAATTAAAAAAGCTCGAGCAGCTTTCATCAGAGCATCTGTCTTTATCGACCCTTTCTATTAAAGACGACAGGTTATTCCTGTTTTAGGGATAAATCGTCATTTGCTTGTAATATTCTGTACTGTTGTTAACTATTTAATCTGACAACTGTATGCTGGAATGTGTCATGCGTCGGTGAGGGCTATTCTTGCCCCATGCGCTGCAGCTTGCTCCTTTGTAAGGCTCTAGATTTGTCCAGTGATCTCACTATGTTTCCCCTCGGACTGCCTGTAAGGCGTCTCGATGTAGTGACCTCACACGTTGATTCCAGCGCTGTGAACATGGGGGTGGATTGTGAAAGCACACTCCAGCCTGACGCTTGGACTGTTCTTCTCAAGTACTTGTATCACCTCATACAGTAACAGTTACTGAGATATACATGTCGTATTTTGGTCTGTGTGTGAGCCTGTAGTTCAGAGATGCGGGATCGTACACATGGTGTGCTTTTGCAGGCCTCTGTGTGTCAGTCTCGTTCCAAAGTGTTCACAATCTGAAGACAAGTACTGACAGCTGTCTTGTGTGAAAACTCCATCCAAGAGTGTAATGGCTTTCAGCACTGCCCAGCTAGACTGTGTTCTCTCGCATCTTTCTTAGGTTTAGTTTTATTATTTAGTTTAGAAAAAGTCTTACATTTCAAAATCAAAATGTTAGGCCTTAAAAAGTCTTAAATTCACTGAAGTATTGAGTTCTAGGTCTTAAATAATTTTAAACACGTGTTAATTTTCCCTTTAGTGTGTGTGTGTTTATTCCGGGGTGTTGTGGTTCTTTCTTTCTCTAGTCCAAGTGTAATTCGCTGTATTACAACTACAAATTAGACCAACATGCATCTTATATTGCAGCCAGTCAGCTTTCATGTTATTAGCACAAGTCTCTTTCGGATTGTACCACAGACACATAAAACGGATTTTATTCTTCAGCTTCAGTTCTCCAGTTCTGTGATCGTGAAAGCAAAGGCAAATCTTTCTCACCTACTGTCTCGCATGAGCCAGGCGAAGTGATTGCACAAGGTGGATGAATGACCAAATAAAAAGATATGCCTGATAGCACTAAAAAAAGAGTAAATGAAAGCGATGTAAACCACAAACTCAATTTGGTCCTGACGCACGGACCGACGTCAGACTGGCTGCAGATTCTGTGCATGCATTTGCCACCTGTCAACGCTCGCGCGAGTGTACAGTAATATGTCCTTTTTCTAGGCTTATTGCCCTTGAACGATCAAATACACACATAATTATGACTGTTTATGTCCATATTGGCAGGTGTGTCTTGAGTAAACAAGTTTGGGACGCATGTCAGTATTGGATCTGCACATTACCGTAGGTCTTAAAGTGAAAGCAACATAATATATCCCATACCCGCTCCTTTCTTTGTCGTTAATGTTAAACAAACAACAACAACAGGGGAAAAACAGTACTTAAACTACTTTAAAGTTTTTATTTTATTACTGACTGTTTACTTGATTACTTAATTACTTGAGAACTTAAGCAGTTGCTTATTGCTGTGGTATAACCCTATAAGCGGTCGTGTTATTAAAGCTAGATAGCACACCACCGGCCTAGCCTTTTCTCTTTTTTTTTTTAAGACCCCAAACAATATTTATGCATTTTGTTTGTTTTATTGTTGTGTGTAACAATTGTGCATCTAACATAATAATATGGAAAATGTGGCATCCTAATTATGAAAAACAAAATTAAAAACATGTACATTTCTGGAAATTACCATCAAAGTCATTTATCTCAAACAAATCAGCCAAAAAATATATTGTGAAATTCTGGTGGGATCGAGCTGTGGGGAAGTGCAAGTTTACTGATACTTTGTTCAATTTGAGTACCGGTAAATTCACTTGCTTTGTGAGTAATTCTGTGATTCTGCATTTCCTTTGTTCAATTTTTTTTATTGTTTGATATAGGTCTTAAATTTGATTCATAATGGTTTTAAAAAGTCTTAAATTTGACTTGGTGAAACCTGCAGAAACCCTGATTATGTAAGATCCTATATTTGTTGTCGTCACATCACGAGTGGAGCTTTCTCTGGATTCTGTTTAATGATTTAATACAAATTTATATAAACTTTAACAATTTAATCAAGCTTTTACAATTAATTTACAACAAAATATTGCTTTTTTTGTCAAATAAGATGCTGCACAACAGAACAGTATTAATTTAAAACATGGATGAGAAAATATATTGGTTCTTATATAAAATAAAATATCTTATGATATTCCTTAGAAATAATAGTATTATTACTTTGAAAAATAGATTTTAGTATACAGAAGTGATATTTTTCTCTCATAATTGCTTGTAGTTAAACCAATCTTGTTTTTTTTCAGTGTGTATTTGATGGTAGTTTTTCCTCATATGAAGCTATGAAAAGCTTGTGAAGTTCATGTCCATATATATAGGGGTTATGCGCAACAAACTTCGATTTTCTGTAATACATGTCTCATTGCTTCTGGTTTAGGTCTTTTGTATGTGCTTCATTAAATATGGAGGCGTTTTATATAGCCTCCTTCAAAGAAGCGAACAAAGATGAGCATAACCTATGTTCATCGCATATGCAGATTGATATCTAAAAGTCAATTTTTTCTTCTTCACACTAACATTTAGATATTTACATCGAATAAAACAGCAACAATACAAATAACTTGCTAGTTTAGCGGACAAGATGTGATGAGACCTGTTTTCCTGTTTGTATAAAGCTGATTGAGACGACAGACGCTGAAAACACCATGAGTGTCACGTGTGTGAGTTTGTGAAACCTCATTGTTCAGTCACACAGAGACGCAGAAATCACTTAAGCTTTGTTTATACTCGCCGCGTCCGCACGAGCGCGAAGGTGCGCGTGGGAAAAATTACGTCATCGCGGAGTGGGCGGTAGTGCAGCACTTTTTTTTTGGGTCGTCTCATCAAACCGGCACCCAGTTTGCACGTACAAAATGAGCCTACAAACGCAGAAATAAGCCCTTTTATTGAAAATAAAGATCCATGTTTAATAAATAAAAAATTCACGAAACTAAATGAAAATGTTTAGTGAAATTAGGAAATATTTAAGAGATCGTTAAATTAGTTGGATACACGTGCACATACATTTTGTTCTGATGCCACAAGTAATAATAAAAAGGTTTACTGAGTTTTACACAATTCTTTTGTAGTGTGATTTTTGGTTTACTAAAGTGTACTAAAATAAACATCGTCACCTGTGTACATTACTTCTTCTCACCGCTGTTTCCTGATGGTTTATAGAACAATTAGTCCGTCGCCCTCTGTCATTTCAAACAATACAGAGCCAGGCGAAAGTATAAATAAGGCTTTAGCATCATGCATAGCTGTTGTCGTGGTTATTTCTGCTTTGTGATAGGCTGAGATTAATCCATATCGGATAAAAATGTCCAGAGCTTATCATCATTATTGACATAAATTTTATCGCAATCTCGATATGATATTGTATATCTCACATCCCTATCTGCTTTCTATGCTATGGTTCAAAACTGTAAACTTTTTTGCTGTAAAATCTACCAGCCCTTATTAAACCCCATGTTTCTTTCTGTCATCATGCACTTTAGCAAAATATTGCTTCATCGAGATTGTAAACGACAAGCCCACATCAACTTCCCTGTTTCTACGAAAAACCCTCCTCTAGTTTACCTGCCAAACAAACAAGTGTCATGAGAGCCTGCAAGATCTCTTTTTCTCCAGGAAGGTTGATGGTTTGGGTTGTCTATAAATACCCCCTCCCCTTGCCTCCTCTCATTCACTTCCTGGCCTTTAACAGGGGTCAAGTTGCACAGCTGCTCTCATTTGCTAATGTTAACCTGCTCTGTAGAGCTCTGTTCCTCTGGGCTGTCGCCGGCCAGTGGCCTTGTGTTGGTTCCTCTTTAGAAAATAAGAGATCTGTACTTGTTTGGGGGGTTGGAGATCTCGCATCCAATCAAACCTGAGTTCTGGGTTCAATTCAGACTGATTTGCCAATCGTTTCCACTGATTCTTTCAAAAGAACTGCACCAATCAAACAATTTGTTCACAAATACGTTTCGCTAAATGTTCCTTTTTGTTTGACGTCAACAAGGACGTCGCTATCTATTAGTCAATATATTGTTTCAGTGCCAAGTCTTTCTTGCTCATTACATACAATTCACAAGATGACAACTAGGCTAACTTGACTTGCTTTTGTCTTCCAGGCCCGGATAGCGTTCCTTCAAGGAGAAAGAAAGGGCCAAGAAAATTTAAAGAATGACCTTGTTAGAAGAATAAAAATGTTAGAATATGCATTAAAGCAAGAAAGGTTTGTAATGTTTTTCCCCTAACAGTGCATTTTTTTTACATTATTATTTTGGTAATGCTTTACAATAAGGTTTCATTTGTTAACATTAACTAACCATGCGCAATACATTTTTCACTGTATTTGTTCATCTTTGTTAACGTTAGTTAATAAAAATACAGCTATTCTTTGTTTGTTCATGTTAGTTTTCAGTGCACTTAACTATTGTTAACAAATACAACATTTGATTTTAATGATGTATCAGGAAATGTTGAAATTTAACATTAACTCAGACTAATAAATGCTGTAGAAGAGCAGTTCATTATTAGTTCATGTTAACTAATGAAACCTGTTTTTTTTTATGTATTATTTCTTAATCCTTTTTTAAATGTTATGATAAAAAGTCATGAAATTTGTAAATGTATTCATAAAAAATATATATTTTTTGTATTTTAACAAAGCTTCTCTCTTCCATCACCAGAGCAAAATACCATAAATTAAAATATGGGACAGAACTAAATCAAGGTGAAGTAAAAATGCCTAGCTTTGAATCAGGTAAGAGGATTCAACCTACTTTTGAAAATGTGTTTATAAACTACCATTCAAAAGTTTTGGAGGCCGGTCTCTCAAGGCTGCATTTATTTGATCAGAAAGACTGTAATGTTGTGAAATATTTTAACAATTTTAAAATTAAATAAAACACTTTTAAAGTGTAATTGTTTCCTGTGAATTTTCAGCAGCCAGTCTTCAGTGTCACATGATCCTTCAGAAATCATTCTAATATGCCAATTTGGTGCTTAAGAGACATTTTCTTATTATTATTATTATTAATGTTTCAGGATTCTTTGATGAATAGAAAATTCAAAAGAACAGCATTTATTGGAAATCTTTTGTAACACTATTAAGGTCTTGCTTAATATAATGATTAAATTTGTTAAAATGCATGTGTATGAATTTTGTTCAGGATTCACTGATGTGGTTTTATTGTTTCTTTTGTTTCTTAAAGAAGATACCAAAGATACAGAGGTCTCTGCTATACCTCAGAACAGCCAGTTAACATGGAAACAGGGCAGGCAACTCCTCAGACAGTAAGTTTTGAGTCATTATGTTTTTGTGAATGACACTTCCTCTGTGGGTGTGACAGTATTAGTCCTTCTAAGAAAGTTCATGGACTGTTTCTTTCACCTGAATGTCTGAGCTGTGTTTTCATTGTCTTTTTAAGATATCTTCAGGAAGTAGGTTATACGGACACAATACTGGATGTTCGGTCGCAGAGAGTGCGGTCGTTACTGGGGCTGTCCGGCTCAGAGCAAAACGGTTCTGTGGAAACCAAGAACCTAGAGCAAATTCTCAATGGAGGAGAGTCTCCAGCCAAAAGAAAGGGACAAGACATGAAAAGGTACAGATGTCTCTTGATTTCAACCGCTAGATTAATATAAACAGCTACAAGAAAGAACTTCTTCTCATGATGCCTTTGGTTCAACAGGAATCCAGAGGTTCTGGAGACATTTAATTTTTTAGAAAATGCTGACGATAGTGATGAAGAGGAATATGATGAGGGTGACATAATGGAGGATGTGCCTGACAGGAGTGATAAACGCAGAATAAAAAAACATAAAATTAAGGTGCGCTACCATTTTAGTGGCAATATGCGTGAATGATTTAATTAACCCAATGTAACTTTTCTCAGTATATGATTGTCTATGTAATATAGCCTTGACTGCTCTTCCAGGTCGGGAATGAAGGTTTGGCTTCTGACTTGCCGGATGACCCCGACACAGAGGAGGCACTGAAGGAGTTTGACTTCTTGGTGAATGCAGAGGATGGAGAAGGTGCCGGGGAGGCTCGGAGTTCAGGAGACGGCACAGAGTGGGGTAAAATAATACTCGCCAAACTCAAATACTCGAGATCAATGATTCATTCATTAATCATTATGAAAATAGGGCATATCTCTTGAGATTCTCAAAGGATTTGAGTGTGATGATTGAAAATAAGGCCTGCAATTAAAGGGCCAGTTCACCAAAACAACAATTTTTGCCCTGTTTTTTTAAATCCCATTAAACAGAAGGCGATGTTAGGCAGAATGTCCACACGGCTCTTTTCCATACAGTGAAAGTGAAAAAAATGGACATGGCCCTGTTTACACCTGGTAAACTCACGCGTCAAGCCAGTACGGCTGAGCTTCTGTTAATGTTCGCTGATCAGGTTGGGTACCGTTCACATTTGAACCGGTATCGGTACCGGTACTTGAAATTCGGTACTGTAAAGAACCTGTAAGTCATTTATAAAAGTCTTATTGACATATGCCAGAGCAGCCCTGGTTGCTGTCTGCCGTTGTCTGTGATGTTTGATTACTGTAATATTTACTAGTAAAAAGCAGGCTACTAGGTACTTAATTTAATTCATGAAAACAACCATATTATTATTTTTTCTTTTTAATTTCATTTCTATGAAAAGATTTCCCACAAATTATGTGTTATGTATTTTCTGGTAATCAAATGAAGACATTAATTAAATTTATCTTTTAATTTAATTAAACTTTTTTGTCAAACAAAGTGCTGCACAACTGAGCTTTACATGGTTAAAATTAAAACATGAAGAAAAATTTTAATTAATAATAAAAAATAAAGTTTTGATAATTTATTATTACATTAGTGTTAGTATTATTACATTGAGACGTATCTAAATTCTACTTTACAAGTAGATTTATTTGTCAAGTTAGCCGAACCTTTATTTTGACGGGTTGCCGTGAATTTGAGTTTCTGTGTGTTTGATATGACGCCGGTCGTTTTTCTCAAATGAAACGGTAAAATGCTCATGAAGTGACTCAGCGGCTACTCTGGAGATGACGTTCGTGCGTTCATGTCCTCATATGAGAGGCAGAGATGGAAACGTGCGACCGTCACACGCAATTCTGAGTGAGAGTGTGTGAGGTAAACCCATAGACTGTAAACTGCGCGTCTACGCATTCATTCGCACAGAGACCCGCATGATTCATATTTAAATGGTCATTTTGCGGTTTAATATTCACAGACACTAGTCTATATCACAATATGCGTTCTCAGGTACCGAAATTTGGTACCGATTGATTTAATGTGAATCGGTACTCTGTAGTACTGACGTAATTCGGTCGGTGCCCTTAAAAGTACAGAGTTCGGTACTCAACCCTACTGATCACTGTTTATATTTGAATAAAAGCCTAAATTAAATCTGTTCCTCATGTAAAGCGATCGTGCCTCTTCAGAAAATTTGGACTAAACCACTCGATTCATTTGGATTAGTTTTACGATCTCTTCATTGACTTTTTGAAGCATCAAATTGGTAGTTGGGTGGACAGTCAGTGGAGGGAAAGAAGTCTTTCAGTTAAAAATATTTGTGTTTCGAAGATGAACAAAAGTCTTGCGGGTTTGGAACGACATGAGGCTGAGTAATTAATGACAGAATTTTCATTTTTGGGTGAACTAACCCTTTAAATCTGTTGCTCTCACAAAGCTGCCATATGTGTTGGGGCTGCATGATTAATCTATATTATTTTTGTTCGATATTGAAATCATGATTAATAAACATCAAAGTTTTATTTGACGATATGAGTAATTTTAAAATATCAGTGAAATTTCACAATTATCGATACCTCAGCAAAAACTAATACTAGGTTAACTAATGTAAAAACAAAAAAGTTGAATGATACACTTATTACATGATGGTGCAGGTCGTATATCTGTAGATGTTTCCGGCCGCAATTTTATACTGTTATAAAATTACTTTTACACTTACTTTTTCAACTGTGAATGTTTTCTTAAGACACAACCTACTGTTTACGTGAATACCTCTCAAAAAGGCATTTTGACATGTTTGTATCTGAAGCCCATTTGCTTAGCCACGTTCAGCTCTGATTCGAAGCGCGTACACAGAAAGACGCCTGGGGAACAGTGGCTCTTTTTTGGCTCTTTCCGCAGTTTAGCGACAGTAGACTGCATTTTACAATACTCACTTATTCGGCTGATATGGATCTAAAGTTTGGGCTTTTAGGGAGGGATGAAAGCACACAGCTGTGATGGAAAGTTAGGTGCACAGGTCGGCACAATAAACGGTTTGCCTCTATTATCTTGTTTTCATTATTGTTGGAAGCCAAAATCATACGATTGATCGCACCGCCCTAATATGAGTCCAGGAGACCAGGAAAGAAGTGCATATCCATAATGTTGGTACTTAATTATTAAAAATCACCATCCACTTTTAATGTATGGAGAGGAGTTGTTCGGACATTCTGCATGTGGGGAAAAAACATGAGGTTGATTTCATTTTTTGGGTGAACATGTGCATGTGTGTCCTTCGTATGTGCTTTGTGGCACACGATGGCCCTGTGTTAGAATCTTAATTAGGCCTGTTGCTGCATCAGCATTCCTGACAGCTTCCAGTATAGGAGATTCTCTTACTGCTCTGACCAGAGCCAGCTGGGTCAAACACATCAGCCCATTACATCCATCCCACACCCTTCTGCTTTCTTTATCTCTGCCTCTTTTTGTCTTACACTCTTCTGTCTTTTCTGACCTACTTCTAAACTAAGGATTATGTAAATGTCACCATAAATAGGACATGTATTTTTGGTAAAGAAGTATAACAATGTGTGTGTGTGTGTGTTGCCCTTAAATGAAGACATTTATTACCATAAACGTGGTACATAAATAAGTAAAATTGTATTATTTTTAACTATCATAATCCATTTGATAAACATTGCTCTTTTGTGGTTGGACTGGTGGTAATGTCGGCAGGTCAAATAAAAATTAGACAGACTGTAGTAGACCTTAAAGTCCCAGTGAACAGGAAGTTGCAACTGATTTGATTTCAGTGCTGTGACGTATTTCCAAGTGAAATGGAATATTGAATAGAGGGTAGGGTTTTACTTCAGCGCTCCTCCTCTCCATCTCTCGCTCATAGCAGACTAACAGTTGGAGGGGAGTGGTTAAAAATATTCAAACCCAAGCCGTCAAACTGCCGTCATCGGAAAGGGAACGCCATTCCAGACCGGAAGTTACTTCTCAGATTTTGATTAAAGATTACCACGGCAAACTATTTTTTTCTGTGTATTAATTGTTCACCCTAAGACCTGTAATGTGTGCTAACAAAGTAAATAAGATGGCGTTATTTATTTTTGAGCCCTGCATAAATACAAAATATGATTGCACTTACATTATTATTTTTATTTTTTAAAGAGTATCAAAGTACATTTTGATAAAGGGTGGTATTCCAGAAAGCAGGGTTAACCTACTGTCACACAAACCCTATACTCAACAGTGGATTAACCCAAACCAGTGATCGGTTCCACAACCGCAGTCGGAGTATTTTAATGCTAATTTACATTCTTAGTGCATATTGCCACCTATTGGGCAGTTGTGCCATCATTTTTTAATCGTATCTATTTTTTTAGTACTTGTGAACAAGAATAATATTGTTTGTTTAATGCTAGAAATATAAATGAAAAAAGAAAGCTTGATTGATCAGTTGACTTGACATTGTCATTTTGATTCCATATTTGTTGTAAGGTGAGATGTATATAGAAAATGTCTTGTTACTTACTTACCCTGAAACTTGCCTCAGTTTTTAGAACCGAAAATTGTGGTTATCGGTTTACTTGTCCGTAACTTATCCAACCGGTATGTCACACAACCTGCTTTTCGGAATACCCTCCTGAGGTACCAGAGGCTGGTGTCATATTAAAGCTAAAATTGACATTGATCCAGGCCAAATTTTTAAATCTGCTTTAGGTTTAATTTTGTGTTAACGCCACAAAGTTGTTCTGGTGTTGAACTGCTGGTGTGTGTTTGTAAAATGCTCTGCAGCAAAGCCTAAGCCCTCTTTTTCACCCCAAGGTGTGGCACCTTGTTTACTTGGCCCTTCTCTTCTCCTTCCTATTCTTAGCTGAGCCTCTGCCATTCACGCCTGGTGGGGGCAAGTCCTTTATCATGGGCTCTGATGACATGTTGGAAAGTGTGCTGGGCCTGGGAGACCTCGCAGATCTGACTGTGTCCAATGACGAGGCTGAATACAGCTATGATGTAAGTACACAGCGTGACCGACTGCTCCTGCTATTCTGCCATTAATAAATAATAACCTCTACTTAAAAAAAAAAAAAAAGGTATTTTCCCTGCTCAATTTTTAAATGCAGTCTGTATTGTGTTAAGCCTCAGTTAACAGTTATATAAAAACAGCCTGTCATGTACTATATTAGTTTCATTCTGTTTAAAGGTTACTTGTCCAAGCCGGTGTTGTTTGCTGTGTGTCAAATAGGACAACTATCCTAATGCCTCGCAGTCAGTCGACCTGCAGTTTCCAGGTTTCATTTCACAGTTGTTAAAATGCCTCTGCAACGGCCCCTCCCCCACCCTCTATTTTTAGCTGCCAGCCAATAAGGATGCGTTCAGGAAGACGTGGAATCCCAAATATACCCTGCGAAGCCACTTTGATGGAGTGCGGGGCCTGGCTTTCCATCCTGTGGAACCGGTGTTGGTCACAGTCTCAGAAGACCACACCCTCAAACTGTGGAACCTCCAGAAGACAGTTCCTGCCAAAAAGTAAGTTCTCACTGTGGCTTTCCAAGGAATGGGATATCCTGGGGTTAGACATGTGACGGTGTCAATTTTTCATGTTGCGATAAATGCTGAAGCTTTTATCACCGTATAAAGTATTATCACAATATTAAAATATAGGAACAAAAAAAACATACTTTTTTTGCAACTTAACGAAGAACTACAATAAAACTATACAAGAAATTATAAAATAAATGTTTCAAATAGATTAAAGTGCAAAAGATTTATAGACAACAATGTAACACTTTTCAATAAGGTCTCATTAAAGGTAGCTAATGCATTAACTGACATTAACAATGAGCAATACAGAATACAGTGCCCTCCCCTAATATATTGGTAAATATGGGCAAAGGCAGCTGTGAAAATAGTGTATCCTTTTAATCTTTCATTCATAAAAAAATTGAACTATTCTTTGAAGTAAAACAATTGAAAGTGGGGGGAAAATCTCATTATAAAATGTTTTTTCTCTAGTTCACTTTGGCCACAATTATTGCAATGTCCTTTTCCCAAGATAACAGCTCTGAGTCTTCTATAATGCCTGATGAGTTTGGAGAACACCTGACAAGAGATCAGAGACCATTCCTTCATACAGAATCCCTCCAGATCCTTCAGATTCCCAGCTCCATGTTGGCGCTTCTTCTCTTCAGTTCACCCCACTCATTTTCTATAGGGTTCAGGTCAGAGGACTGGGACGGCCATGGCAGAAGCTTCGTTTTGTGCTCAGTGACACATTTTTGGGTTGATTTTGATGTTTGTTTTGGATCATTGTCCTGATGGCAGATCCTAACACGGCCCATTGTAAGATTTCTAGCAGAAGTGTTCGGGTTTTTACCTGTTTGTATTTGCTAGAATCCATGAGACAATGTCTCTGAACAAGATGTCCAGGACCTCCAGCAAAAAAGAAATAGGCCTACAACATTAAAGATTCAGCAGTATATTTAACCGTGGGCATGCAGTACTTTTTTATCCCTGTTTACTCCAAACCCATCTGGTGGATTTGCTCCCAAAAGGTTTTTCTTTTCTTCATCTGACCACAGAACCAGGTCCAGTTTGAAGTTCGTCGTTTCTGACAACTGAATATGCTGGAGTTTGTTTTTGGATGAGCGAGGAGGATTTTTCTTGAAACCCTCCAAAACAACTTGTGGTGATGTAGGTGCTGTTTGATGCATTTATTTGAGGCTTTTTTTACCCCAATACTCCACTAATCTCAGCAATTCTCCAGCTGTGATCCTTTGAGAGTCTTTGTCCACTCAAACTCTCCTCCTCACCATTAGGAAGATATAGACACACGTCCTCTTCCAGGCAGATTTATAACATCTTTAGTTGATTGGAACTTTTTTATTATCGCCCTGATGGTGGAAATGGGGATTGTCAATGCTTTAGCTATTTTCTTACAGCCATTTTTATTTTGTGAAGCTCAACAATCTTTTGCTGCACATCAGAGCTATATTCTTTGGTTTTACTCGGTGATGAATGATTAAGGGAATTTGGCCTTTGTGTTTCCTCATATTTATACTCCTGTGGAACAGGAAGTCATGGCTTGACAATTTCATGCTTCTAGTCACCCTGGTGTGCTAAAAAAACGTAAATATGAATGGGAATATACTCTTTTTTTTTTTTGGTCTTTTTTTCACAGCCGCGTTTGCTCATATTTACCAAGGGTGCCAATGTTAGTGCAGGGCACTGTAGCTATATTTGTTACAAAAGTGTTTTTTATTTGTTTGTTTTTAACACATTTTTTCAAAGTAATAATTCTCTGATAACGTTAGATAAAAAATACAACTGATTATTGTTAGTTCATGTTAGCTCAGGTTTTGATTTTAATAATGTATAATTAAATGTCGAAACATGAACTAAGATTAATAAAATGCTTTGGAAGTATTTTTCATTGTCAGTTATGTTAACTAATGAGCATCATTGTAAAGTGTTGCTGAACAATACTAAAGACTCCGATCATATCTAGGGCATGTTGTAGTCCAGATCAAAATGTAAAAATGTTCCATGTTTAAATATAAATAGCCCCTTAATCCTAAAATATTGTGTATTTGGTGTTGTGATGAACACCATTGAGAATACAAACATCTGAATGGTTTATGGAAAAGTATTCTTAAAATGCATTCTAAAAATCTGAATGATTCGTAATAATAATTATTCACTGTATTTCAAAGTGCCCACGATAACAAAACCGTGCATATTCATTGTGATATATCATATTACCGCATATTGGCACGTGTATCTGGGATTGGTTTTGATCTTAAAAGTGATTCCTCAAAAAGCACATTGAATTTATCATGTTGTGATTTCCCCATTAATGTTCCAAACAAACCACTAAACAAAGTGTTGTCTTGCTTTGCAGAAGTGCCTCTTTTGATGTGGAGCCAATATACACATTTAGAGGGCATATGTAAGTATTGATTTCACAACATTGACTTCAATTGCAGGGTCAAAGTTGTGACCGTATGGACGATACTGTGCATGTAGGCATTTCTACAGCTGAATGCATTCAGAAAGGTGGTGTTCCCCTGGCCTCAGCCAAGCACATCCATGAGATGGTGGCGTGATTCATTGCTCAGGAAAATGTGTTTCCAATGTTCCAGAGTCCACAACATGAGCATAGTGAAGTTAGCTATTCAGAAGTGCATTCAGTACGATTTTGTTTGCATTTCACTTGCCCTTATTTGTCCCAGTGCTCTTCTACTCTATACCGACACCTACTGGTGTGGATGCTTATTCATTTCTGACATGTTTTTTCAGATGTGTCGTAATACACACATCAATATAAAGCACATTATTGGATTCAGTCACAGCTGTCTGCTGCATTACACTATGTTTAGTCTATTGTCTGTGGTTAAGTGAGTACTTAAAGTCCCAGCATTTGTCCTCATTATGGTTCGTAATGGTAGTAGTTGGTCAATTGTATGACAGGGCTGGTAATGTGATGTCAACATGCTGCGTTTCACGAGGTAGTGACCTTTTTTTAGCTGGCAAAAATTACTGAGTGCACCTTTTTTAAAGGAGCAGTAAACAATTTCTTAGAAACTTAGAAATATGGCTTATCATATTAAAACGTTCTCTCTCGCTCTCTAAAACGTTAACCTAGATAAATGTGTGCTATTATTAGGCGCATATCCAAGTGTTTCTGTAAACTCACAATAACAACAAAACGTACTTTTGTAAAAACAAACAAACAAACATGATGCGCTTTCTGTCTGTCTCTGTGAACTGGAGCGTGTCACAATAATGAACAGAAACTCACAGACATGAGAAATATATATATATAGAAAGCTTGAAATGTCTGCTTTTATACAAACCAATTTGAATCTGAAATAAATACTCTCAGATTATGTAATCCATATGAAAGGCGCATCCACTGTACTGCGGCGTCAGCATTGTCAAATGCATCTTTGCAGCTGGCACTGAAAACACTAGTTTCTTAATAAATAATAAAAGTCTCCTTTCAATTTATTCCGACACATTCATAATCATTACTTTTGCCAGTACTTTAGCAAGCTTTATGCATGTGCTTGAGTGTGGAATAGGCTAAATAACGGCTGTATACATTAAAGGCTCATTGTGGTTTAGTAATTCAATTAATATAAACGTGTGATTAGTTGACTAATGGCTTGAATGAATCGACTAGAAAAATCTTAAATCAGGGGCAGCCTTATAATAATCCCACTGAAGGTGTTCTATACGGGCCAGTGTGCTGGCACTGTTTGACTGAGAGATTGTATGGCTGTACTCTTGAATTTATGCACTTACCTGGCCCACAGAAAGTAAGGAACAATTTGGGAACACTTAAGTGTCACAAAAAACACAACAGAGTTGCTTTTCTCAGAATTAGTCATTTTGCTCTTGCTTTTAACCAGTTGGTCTCGATGTGATTTGTAGTGGGTATGAGAAGTTCCACTAATGGTCCACTAATGTTTGACAACCACAAAATGCTTTGTTCATGTTGAACAGTAATATTTCTTGTATTTAAAACTTAAGACACTTTCTTTTGTTAAACATTTTGCTTCAAGTACTTGAGCTGTATTTTTGTAAATGAATATAAATCTTCATAAACTCATAGAAAAAATGTTTGCTTAAAGTTAAAAGGAATACTTGTACCGTCTTTGAATTTAATATAAATATTGCTAACTCCTGGAATTACAAATGTTTTGCTTAAAATTACTACTTGTGCTATTTTTCTATAAATAAATATTACTAAAATACCACTTGGTTTGATATTTTTGCCTTGACAAGCATTAACATTCTTACAATTTTAAGAGTGTCCAATGACTTTTTAGGCCCCTCTGTATCACCAATGATGTAAACAAGTGTATCCACAAATCCTCTGAACCTGTTGTTTCTGTTTCTGCAGTGGGCCTGTGCTCTCATTGGCTGTGACCTCGAGTGGTGAGCAGTGCTTTAGTGGTGGTATCGATTCAACAATACAGTGGTGGAACATCCCCAGCTCAAACGTAGACCCTTATGACACATATGGTGAGAACATAAAATCACAGTTTCCTTTTTATAGAACTTCAAAGCAAGAAACCTGCCTGCTCGGCAGCATCTTCTCTACGTGTGGCTCAGATGTGTACTCTGTTTTCAAACAGAACCCAGCGTGTTGGCTGGCACGTTGTTGGGTCACAGTGACGCAGTGTGGGGATTGGCTTACAGTGGAATCAAAAACCGGCTGCTCTCCTGTTCAGCTGATGGGACAATCAAGCTGTGGGACCCTCAGGAGAAGTCTCCATGTCTCAGCACATTTAACTCAGACAGAGGTGAGCGCAGTGCATCTTCTATGCGGCGTTCAGTAATCGATCGAAGCGTTGGCAACTCATTTTCTTCGTTCCCTATCTTTCAGATCATGGCGTTCCCACATCGATTGATTTTAATGGGTGTGATCCCGCTCACATGGTGGCTTCCTATAACACGGGAGATGCTGTCGTTTACGATCTGGAGACATCACAGCCCGTCATGGTATTCGCCGCACAGGGAGAGAGTGGTACATTCTTCACATTTGTTCTTAAAAAAAAGCAAATGCGCTTGTGTAGATGTGATATAATGTAGGGCTGTCAAAAGATTAATCGCGATTAATCGCATCCAAAATAAAAGTTTGTGTTTACATAATATATGTGTGTGTACTCTGTTAATTATTATTTATATATAAATACACACACATTTATGTATATATTTAAGAAATATTTGCATGTGTATATACTGTATATACATTTATATAATCTATAATATATATAAATATAAATGTTATATTTAAAAATAATATTTTTTTCTTAAATATATACATGCTTGTGTGTGTATTT
Source organism: Gobio gobio (assembly GCF_949357685.1). Classification (NCBI taxonomy): domain Eukaryota; kingdom Metazoa; phylum Chordata; class Actinopteri; order Cypriniformes; family Gobionidae; genus Gobio; species Gobio gobio. The sequence continues at coordinate 15,705,523 of NC_137106.1, forward strand.
ATATATAAATAATAATTAACACACATATATTATGTAAACACAAACTTTTATTTTGGATGCGATTAATCGCGATTAATCTTTTGACAGCCCTAATATAATGTTTATATATAGTTAAGTCATTTAATTACTTAAGTGTGAGAATTGGATTTGTAATGTTTACTTTCTTCTGCTTTGTTGTAGCTATTCCATTTGGGAATCACATTAATAAAGTAGTCACCCACCCCACCCTGCCAATCACAGTCACCGCTCACGAGGATAGACACATCAAATTCTTTGATAATAAATCAGGTCAGTGTGTTTATCATTGTAACATACCCTTATATGTACACTACAGTTCAAATTTGTGGGTTCTTATGCTCAGCAAGGCTGCATTATTTTAATACTTATTTTGATATATAATTTATTCCTGTGATGAAGGCCAAGCTGAATTTTCAGGATAATTTCTCCAGTCTTCAGTGTCACATGATCCTTCAGAAATCATTATAATATGCTGATGTTGTGCTAAAGAAACATGTCTACTACTAAAAACAGTTGTGCTACTTAATATTTTTGTGGAAACCACAATACATTTTTATTCAAGATTAAGAAAGTTCTAAAGAACAGCATGTATTTGAAATAGAAAGCGTTTGTCACATTATAGACTTTTGATCAATTTATTGCATCCTGGCTAAATAAAAACATTAATTTCTTTGAAGAATCTTACCACAAACGTTTGTGTCTGAATTGTTCCTGTTTTTTTTAGGTAAAGCCATCCATGCAATGGTGGCTCACTTGGATGCTGTTACTAGTCTGGCTATAGATCCAAATGGCATTTACTTGATGTCAGGAAGTAAGTGTTTCTTCCTTCAGCTTACTTTCACTTTTCCCTTCTACTTTTTCCTGGTTGCATTCGCACCGCCAGTAGGAACTCTGAAGTAGGGCTGAAGCTAGCGAATATTTTAGTAATCGAGTATTCTACCAATTTTTCCATCGATTAATCGAGTATTCGGATAACTACTTTTTCTTTATTGAAGAGCAATACTTAATATACAAGAGAAAATAAGACGGGTATCTTAAAAATAACAACTAATTTGTTTCCTTTTTTAATTTTAATTTTAATTTTTATTACTGAAATTACATACATTAATATCTGTGAAAACTAAACCAATTTAGTGCATTCAATTGCCACATTATAATGCAAATACAAACATTTATACATAATAAACATAAATAAAATTATAAAAATGAATTTAAAATTACTATTAACTATTTTATTTACTATTAAACCTACAACCTATAAATCAAAATAATATTAATAATAATGCCTAAACATTGCATTTATGTTGTGCTTGAACTTAACTTTCAAGTTTCAGCTTCAGCTCAGGTATGACACAAGCCTTCTTGTATGACTACTGTCTTCTGAAGGCTTTGTGGCTTTTGTAAGAAGCTAAAAATACTGGACAGGAAGGTAACTTGGAAAAAGAACAAGAGTAGAGATGGGCATAGAGATGCTCTAACGTCACCAAATCCACTGTTAAAAACAAACCATCACCTCTGATTTAGATCCGCACCCGATCGTCACATTACAAATATTCACATTCTCAGTGTTAAACGCAATACTATCTTAACATATAAACTACAATGAAGTGGGTTGCTTTAAGAAATTAAATTTCTTAAATAACCTAAGCCAGGGTCGACAACCGCTGGAAAGAGGAAACACGAGACGTTTGTGTTCCATTGAGATAAAGTACATCGCACATACAGATCTACATTTTGAGCTCATCATTCATCATAGTAACACAGCTAGTATTATTAAGTTATGAGCTATCAATAGCCTGTGATTTAAAGTGTGAGATTTAAATTACGCAAATCAATGAAAGCACGAGCGCTGAGCGCACACAACCGTTATAGCTCGTTCTGCTATTTGTTGCGCTTAGCTTTGAGAACATTTAATAGTGTATTTCGGTGATATCAAGTATATAAAATCCGATTAAACATTTCACAAACACATCACAATAACGGTGATGCATATGCAAACTCCATTCATGATGGTTAGCCTATGTGTTTCGAGTGCTGCTCTATTCAGCTGACACGCGAAGTTTGGCGAACTGCTGCAAATGAAGCTTAAGCGTTTTAAATATTCAGCGTCGCATCCTGAAGCTCAACACACAGTTGTCTTATTTTAATAATAAGACAATATGTCATATTAATATTGATGCCACTCTCTTGCGCGTTGCAGTCTCTGATCTAACCGCGGATATAACCGCAATCCGCGCAGTATGCGCTAGTCCTCACACAAAATTTTTTTTTTTTTTAAATTGTGCTGAACTAATGCCTCTTCTTCATCTAACACAGGTCATGATAGTTCCATCCGCTTGTGGAACCTGGACAGTAAGACGTGTGTACAGGAGGTTACCGCTCACAGGAAAAAGTCAGACGAGGCCATATACGACGTTGCCTTCCACCCATCGAAGGCATACATAGGAAGTGCTGGAGCCGATGCCCTGGCCAAAGTGTTTGTATAAAATCACGTCTGAATTTTCGCATACGCAAAGACCGAGTGAAAGAAAGGACTGCTTCACTGCCTTGTGTAACAAGAGTAGCATTTCTCACACTACGTTGAAGTGGCTTCCACCTTCGCTGTCAAACTCACACCATACACACAATACCAGGTGCCAAGAGAGGGGACGTGGCGTTTTTTGCGAAGCCAGTGTGGAGTGCTCAATCAGTTTTAATCTTCTTTTTGTTTCCTCGAAAAAAAGAAAAAAGTAACTGTAATTTACTGTAAGTCAAAGCTGGAGTGAAACCAGTGTTTGTAGCCTCTTGACTGGTTTTGAACTGAGCTGATAATGTGTCCTGTAGGTATGTTTCAGTGACCATGGAGTGGTTATCATGTTCATCCATCAGTAGATTTTCACCAACCATCATCCGGGCACCAGAGGAACTGAGTCCCGCCCTGCCGAGCCATAAACCAGACCCTAATCTCGGTCGCCCTCCTCACCCTAATGTAGCGTGCAAACGAATACAGTTAAACTCGGTCAACCTTCATACCTTTAGCGTTTGTTTCATTTTTTTGTGTAAAAAAAGTATAGTTTTTATAATCAATTTTATATAAATAAAGACTGTCATAAAACCGCTGAAAATCACATTTTTTAAAGGGACTATAATCCCACTCAAGCCCTCCATTTTACGCGGTTGTCCTTCATGAAGGTGTTGTGTCTGGGAAACCCTGGATGAGTGCTCTCTTTACGCATACTACATTGCTTTAAGGTTGTGTTATCATCTAGTAGAAGCACAGCGCGTGGTGGCTCGAGAGCTTTTTAGGAATCTACAAATAAACTGCAGCATCCTGTCACTATGTGATGTTTCTGTACACCTTACTGTAAAATGAGTTAAAGTATCACAGGTTAGAGATCCGAACGTTATTGGCTTATTTATTTTCAGTTTGTGGATGGTTTTTTCCTTCTTGCAGAGCATAGCTCGATGGTAAATAAAAGATTGGGCTGTTTTGCTAACCAAACGGAACAGGTAATCCGATAGGAAATTAACATGTATAGGTTAATATAAAAGCTTTTTAACACAGTTTCTTATTTGGCTGAAACCGGGGTTTAAATTCACCTCGTGATGCCGGAAAAACGTTTTCAAAGCAGGGGAGAAACGTTTTCCAAGTTAAAGGGATGGTTTCACCTCAGAAAAAAAAATTCATCTCACCTTCATGTCATTACAAACCTGTATGACTTACTTTCTTCTGTGGACATAAAAGCTATTTTGAGAAATGCCTCAGTGTTGTCGTTCTTTTCTTTATTTTTGTTGTCCATATAATATAAATCGATAATCACTTTAACTGGTTCTTTCAAATAGCGTCTGTTGTTCCTCATAAGAAAGATAGTCAAATGGGTTCGGAAAGACGTTAGGGTGAGTAAAAAAATGACACAATTTTCATCTTTTGGGATTGGAATAGCTTGCATTCATACTAAATATTTGGTTTGGTAGTTCTGCCCCAATCTGCTCAACAATTTTTTAAAGGAAACAATGCAGTTTATGGTGTAACAAAAGACCTTTTTGTTTGTGTAATGCATGATTAATACTACAATAAAGTATTTTTTCTAGTCTTCCAAAAGTTCTGATCAGTTTGAAGAGTTTTGATGAGTTTTGTAAGGTTTTTGATTTACTACGAATCAACAGATTTTAAAGATTGTACCACATAGCAAAACAACTGTTGAAAAGTAATGTATATAAAATGTCTATAATAAATATTAAATGGTGTATCTGTATATGCAACATGCCCCTTGTCTCGGTAATTAATGCAGCAGTGTTATCACGGTAAAGATTGTGTTCCTATTGAGAGACTCCGATTGAACAAACCTGCTACATAAATCAATACACGTGTTACTTATATATTGAAGTTTCTGATGATGCTCAGCAGGTTAAGTTGTACAAACACCTTGTCCTTTATTGAGAAGAAAGTAATAAATTATAAACAAATGTACAAGCAGTTTGATGCCCCTCCTCCTCTCTCTCTGTTCATTACGTGAGGCAGTAAATCATGCATATGGAAAGGTACACAGAAAATAGGTTCGACCGTGATCCTTGTCTCACACCCAGATATACGTGATTCATTGTGAAACTGTGACGTAAATCTACTACATTGTTCGGTACCCCTGGGAAGGACCATATCATATAACCCAGATCTATTTATGTAATTGTGAGAATGAAAGCTTGTGTATTCGTGTACTGCCGTCAAAATGCATAAGAGGGCGCTGTTTCACTGGCAATCCTCTTCATGACTGCTTTTGCTCACCATCTTGTGCACTATTAGGCCTGCCTTTCCTAACTGGAATTGAATCTTCAAGTCCCGAAATTAATATAAAAGAGCCTTTTGTTACAGTGACCCTTGCACAGGAAAAAAAGACTTGCCAGAAAAAAAAAGTTTCCGCCAGGAACATAAAGACTACAAATCACAAATAATTACATTCTCCACATTATAGAGAAGTTGACATACAATACTGTGATACATTCTCAAATAAGCTGAAAAATCCTTTGGCTCAAACATACCAGTACCTTCATATATAAAAAAACGCTCAAATCCCTTTTCCTACAAAAGAACCAAAAGCCAATAACACAAAAGCGATGTTTCTTATTCACGCCCGCCCTTTTTCTCCTTCCTTTCCTCACTTCCTGTTCTTGCACTGTCTAATTGAACTCTGTGAAGTCCCTGCAGATGCCCCGTACGATGGGCTGCTGGAACTGCGCCAGGCCGGTGAACTCCCGAGTGAAAAACACGTGGCTCTCCTTGGGCTCGGATGCCATGGCCTTCAGATCTTCCATTGGAGCCCAAGCCACGCCCACCGTGAACACAGTGATCCCTGTGACAAAACAAGAAAATCATGGTCAGGGCCACGTCACACTTATTTACTTTTCTGAATGCACTATAGACATCTTGTGATAGATTAGCTGTTTTCAAACTCATACATAGGACTACCCCACCTACTCCCTCACCACCTCAGGGACCTTCACTATAAAAAAAGCTAGATTTTGTTGATTACACTTTATACCAACATTGAAGCTAGAACATTAGCTTCTCAAAGGACACCCTTCAGGGACTTCTAGATGAAGTGTCAGTGTAAAAAGCGTACCCTCTCTCTGGGCGGCCATTGCCGGCCCTCTCACATCATCGTAAGATTGTCCATCTGTGACGATGATGAGGAACTTCCTGTTGGAGCCTGTGCGGGGTTTAAAGAGACTCCGCACAGCAAAGTTGATGGCGTCTCCAGTGGCCGTTCCTCCGCTCATGTACGGGATGTTCTCAAGTGCCCTCAGAGCGTTATCTTTTGTGGTGTGGTCGTTGAAGTTGAACTCCATCCTTTGGTCGTAGGTGAACTGGATGGCCCCGATGCGAGATCCGATGTCAGAGATGTCAAAGCTGCGTGCGATGGACATGAGAAGGTCCAGCACAAGCCGGAAATTCCCGTCACCTACACTGCTGGAGCCATCGATCAGGAAGCCCAGGTTCACTGAGTTATAGCACGTCTTGCTGCAGAGCATCTGATCGATGGAGCAAAGTTTATGAGCTAGCGGCTTCACAAACTTGTTGGTGCTGAACCAGCTGGGCATGGTGAAGGTGAAGAACTCATTGTCCTTGCACACAGCCTGTGAGATACATGATAGTATAAGTGGATTTCAGCAAACTCAGATGTTCAGACTGATGATTTGTAAGTGAAACATCTCACCTTTCTCATGAAATCTTGATCGCTCACCAGGCTTATCTCCTCAGGAGAAGGTTTGGCCACAGACACAAAGAAGACGTTAATGCCAGACTCTCTGGCTAAAACTGCCGCCTCCTCCACATTATCAGAAGGCCACCCATCAACAAACACCACAATGACCCGTGGGTAACCTCTCCGCACACCAAAGTCCGGATTGAAAAAGTTCCTTACAGTGTGCAGTATGGCCTTACCTGTGCAGAAGACAACAACTCAAGCCTGCTCATTGACGCTAAAGCATCTTCAATAATAAATCAATCCAACTAAAACCATTTTGCAAGTGTCAGATTTGAAAGGAATGAGTCCAATATTAAGTTAATCGATATCAACAATATCGGTAGTTATTAAACTAAATCATATAGACTGTGAAAAATGCATGTACAGTAATGTATTTCGAAAGGAAGTCTATGGGCCAAGGCATCCTGGGTTTCAAGGGTTTCAATGCACAAATGAGAATATTTTTGCACTTTACAATGATGTGCCAATAGGTGGTGACAAGCGACTGGCTCTTTAATTGAGTTATTTATTCATTTATTCAACCGATTCTTTCAACAAAACTAAACAAATGGGGGAAAACTGGGGGAAAACACATCCTAAATCACATACTCTCTTGAGTAGGCAAGAATTTCTTTGCAACCACTAAAAAAGTATGTTCTACGTAGTATGAATGTGTAGGGTATGTGATCTGGTTGTACTACATTCACCAGGTTGTCATTATCATGTGACCTACCAGAGTCAATTACGTCGCTTCACTCCCATTCACAAATCATGTGGCCTCATATGATAGTAAAGTGTCTGCACACTTCAGAACCTCACTGGAAGTAGCAGCTTTTTGCCTACTCTTTTATGAGCACAGTGAATTCGGACAAACTTCTTTTGTCACATACTGTTTTTCGTCCTACTATATAGTAGGGAAGTATGCAATATCGGATGCAGCCTTATTGTTTCAGGAACGAAACAAGTGACTGGCTGAATCCGAAATCACCCCCTACATCCTCAAATAGGGCATTATTTGAAGGGACAGTCATTTGTAGTGGTGTCCAAAACCATAGAGGACGTTATCGAGTGCACTCATCTTATCCCACATAACGAGTGCACAGTCGACGTACACTCAACGGCTCGTTCTCACTCACTTCAAGTGAACTGTATTAGTGGACTAATGTAGGGAATAGTGATTGAGGGTTTAGGGGGCGATTTCAGATTCAGCCACTGTTTAGCCACACTTTAGTTGACAGAGCAAAAATAGGCAAAGTTGCTGACAACGTGGTCTAAAATGTAAGCTACTCAGTATTAACTTCTTGTTTATTGAACTGTTGAATAAAAGCGATATCAGACTAAATTATTTGAGAAGTCTGTTGCTTAAATGGAATTTTGGTGGTCTTCTACTTTTCCAAAAAGGATGGCATTGATTTGATCTAGATTTCACCCAGTCATTCATATGAAATGTGCATTGAAGGGAAAGTTATAAACCTGTATTTGTATTGCCCCCAATGTACGGGATCTCTTTGATGGCAAAAGTCACGTCTTTGGCTGTCGTATAGTTTGACAAGTAGAATTCAGTTCGAGGCGTCTCGCTGGAAAGAAAAAGGTGACATTTTAGGCTACTTACTGACAAAGAAAAAACATTCAATGTGATAAATGACGTGCACAGATCACCTGGTTTGCACCACTCCTACATGAGGACCTGGTGATCCAACCTTCAGCATGGTTGCAAGCTTACTGATAAAGCTCTTCTGCAAGTTGAACCGCCGCTGTCCAATGTTGTAGCTGCTATCCAGCAGCAAAGCCATATCGACTGGGCAATCTGGAACAAGGTCACATTTAAAGAGTACTTGCATGTCACGGTACTTTAACTGACAATTTAAAGTTAGAATATTAAATCAGGTCGTACAGACCTCTGTTTGCCGTTGTTGGAGGAGGCTTCTTTACAGGTTTTTTGACTGGTTTCTTGGCTGCAAGGGAGAAGTAGGAATGCTCAGTGTAGACTACATATAAATAAATTATCTCCAGTTATCTAAACACTTGTTACCTGCTCCAGATGCAACTGTGGCAGAACTGCTGGTTTGGCCGGACACTTCCAACGGCAAGCTAATTGTTCCTGAGACAAAATAACAAAATATTTAACCTGACAAACCTTTATTGATAGTCTAAAAGGACTTTAGTTCATTTTTATATTCTGCATAATTGTATACACTATATTTATATTGTCTAACTGAGCCTCATTTTCCTGAAGTTATGACCTAGTTATACTTACTGAGAATAGTAGCACAATTTTTTTTATGTTTAGAAGTTAATCATGAACAATGTATTATATCATGATTACACTAATCCCCATTGTTATTAATATAATTCAAGTATTATATATATTACATAATTGCATTATTCCGCAGAGTGCGGTGAACTACAACATTGTTTGCGTCTGTAAACAAATGTACAAATTTTAAATCAAAATGGTACTTGTCTCCACTCACTGGCCACAGTGAAAGATGAACTCCATTGTGACAGCGACTGAGACTGGACACCATGAGCGTAAGAGCTGAGGTAGTTTGTCCTCCCTTGCAGTCCGTGAACCTCCACAGCTCCACCAGATAGATTTATTATTCCTCTAGATGACACACAAAAATGTTCCTTGCTTTTTTGGTTTCTTACACAAGTCTAGCACGTGAGTATCTTTATCATTACTTCTGTGATCGTACCTGTGTATTGCTGCTCCACATATGCTGGAAATAGAAGCATACACTCCTGAACCAAACACTGACAGACTCCACAGAGTGCAGTTTGCTGGGCAGAGCACCAGCTGACGGGCGTCTGGTAGATCCACCGCACGAGTTCCACAGCTAATTGGTGTTGGAACTAACCATTTATAACACAAGACATCACACATAAAATGATTATTTACTTGTCAAATATATTAAACTCAAAAAGTAAATGTATTCCAAAAGGTACAGTATCTTAGCTATTGATAAAAATAAATTAATTAATTAATAAAAGCAAAACAGTTTATAAAAATGTTGTGGAACTTGTGGAAAAATGATACATTTTCAAATGGAAAAAAGTTGGAATTCGTTTACTTTGAAATAAAAGTAAATCCATTTGTATTTAGTATGAAAAGAGTTGGAAAAAAAGAGTATGAAAAAAGTTACTGACCATTTAATTCTGATCCAAAAGTGCAATAGCTCAAAGACAGAATACCTGTAAAAAGAGAAAGACAAATGAAGATTATTCAGAATTACATAGAAAAAGTGTTCAGCATCAGTCACTTCGAACAAATGAATCGCCTACCTAATACATGAAGTACAGCAAACCACATCGACATGGTTAATGAAGATATCTGTAGAGACAAAAGAACATTATACCAGACAACAATGAATAAACTCACCCCATTCTGTGTTATAAACTTTTTTTTATCTAAAAAAAAAATACTAAACCTTCTAAGGCTTTTAAATTTATCTTTATTTTTCCTTTTATCTAGGTGTGTAAAATTTATTTGGCACACAGAAATGAAATCAGATATGATCCAGGAAAATTGTAATCTCCCCAGACACATCCATCACAAACAGCTCCTTCGGAACTGCATACTTCAGTTAATCCACTCACAGAATGAAGTAGAAAGAGAGAGAGAGACAGAATAGAAAAGAAAAAAAAGATGTATATCTGGATTATTAAAATTATCACTATTAAAATCCATTAAACAGCCAAAAATCATCAAACTAAGAAGATTAAATCCAACTTACAGATATTGTGTAGGATGACGTTTCTTCAGCCTAAAAAGCTTTATAGAAAAAAAATGAAGTAATTCCGTTATGGATGATATTCCAGAGGTGTCTGAATATTGAGGAAAGAGCTAGTCCTTTAAATAATGTCCCCGAAAACCCCAATGATTCTCTGCTGACATCACAAGAGGCGGGCCTTACATCCCAACCACCTGAAAAGGACATTGTTTTAAATTCTCCTGCTTTTCAGCCATTTAGATATAGTATACCAATATAACAACTATATGCTTCAACACAGTGTAACCTATGTAGTTTAGTTTAGTCAGAGGTGGTGAGTAAAGAAACAGAGAGCTACAAAGAGGAGAATAAACAACACATGACCACCGCCACGTACAAATGTCATGATTAGGCCCCTAGAGTCAAAACTTTACCCTGAGGCTGAGGTGTAATTAACCGTGTCTAAACACACGATATCACCCCAAATGGCCTGGGGCTGACAGTCCACTGAAAAGACCTGACCAAACAGCATAGAGACTTATCAGCCAATGTGTCAAGTCATTTGATTCAATGTGTCTTTTATCCCAAGTCTCTTTCAGAACACTTATACATTTGCTTCACTGTGGTTGTCATAGTTAAAACGTACTGCAAAAATGGTAAATCGTCCATTAATTGAATTTATTTTCAGCATAGAGTATGTGAAAGGGCAATTGGGTGCATTAGCATGACACTGCCCTGTTTTCAAAGAGGTCTCTTTCTCCACCTGGTACTGTGCTGTATTGTGGACCATTTCTGGGTTTAATCCTGGCAGCAAACAGGAATACGATAGCCCCATGTTTACTGTGGCATCTCAAAACTCATTGGCATTTACTGATTAAGTGCTGTGGAAGTTTGTAAGAGTACATAGTGTGCGACAAGGTGCTTATTCAGTGTGACAGACACCAGAAAAAACTCTCAGGGAATGATACTCAATCCTCTTTGAACAACTGCTCATTGTAACAACTGGGAACTGTCCCAATGTCTCAATTAATAAATATTTCACAGCACACAAAGTCCATGTCACGCTAAAGCGGTCTTTCAGGGGAAAATTCTTGTGAAGGTCATGGTGAAAACATTAAGTCTCTCAACCAGAGTGTGAACTTCCATATCAAGTAAATCTTGGTTAAATGAAAACCATTCATGATTAAATTCCAGCGGTTTAAGAAGCGTATTGTTGTTGTGCCAAAAATGTAAAAAAGAAAGGGTGGGCTGGTACTTTAGATTGTGGATAGAAGTAAACAGACACAATCAGGTGGCTGGTCACCATTAAGGTTTTATTACCTAATTAAACATAATATGTTAATATTAATGTTACATTTAGACAATTCTTCCCAAAATACAAAATATAATAATCCGCCTTTATATATATGACAGTCTTTTGATTATTTATATACAGGGCCTAAAATTTACACATACATATGCGAGTAAAAATCTGGACTGACAAGAATATGAAACTGTGTCTGTCGCCACTTGGCCTAGAGGCCCGTTCACACCATAGACTGTAAAAAAATAGGTTCACACCGAGAACGATATATAAAGATAACTATATTAGCATTCGCACCAGCGAACTATATTCTGATTGTTCATCAGCTGGAAAAATTATTAAAATTATATTGTTTCTCTGTGCAGTTATCGTTATAGCTGTGGTGTGAACTATTCTGAAGTTTTTGAACTATATCTATCTTTATAGTTTATTATTGTCCTTGGTGTGAATGGGGCTTAGCAATGTTGTGACACCATGAACGTGAACAAACCCGAACAAGGCTCTGTACAGTCAATAGTACAGTTGACAACGTTGCCGCTGCATCTTCACGAAAGTTACCAATCAAGCGCTGCAACACTATTGGTCATTTGTTGCTCACGCGCTGAGTCAGGGGCGCGGGAAGATGTTTTAGGTTGGGGGTGCTGTTACAGGAGGGGTTTACAGGAAATACAAATTGACGCAAAAAAACAGCTTACCTTACCAGAGCATGTAAGCAACCGCCCACCGGTAAAATGACGTGCGCTCAAATCCCGCTCCGATATGACATTTCTCTGTAGCCTACTATAGGCCTACTTGTAGCCAGTGTTGGGTAAGTTACTCTAAAAAAGTTATGAATTATTAGTTAATAATTACATCTTCAATAGTGTAATTTGATTAGCCTACTGTAGCTACAAATTACTCTCTCCAAAATTTATTTAATTACTTATTACTAATTAGGCTACTTCCCAAATCTATATCAACCTCGACTGCGATTCAAGGATAGACTTGAAACGGTTCTTTTAATTCATTAAAATAAATAATATAAAACTACATCAATTATTCTGACCAAAGTATTACAAATGTTAGAAGGATACATAAAAACATGCATTTTAAAGTTAGACTTTAAATGTTGATGTTAATTCCATTATTGTATTATATGTAATTGTATTTAGTATTTAGTTCAATTACTTCAGAAGTAGCCTAACTGTAATTAAATTACAGAAAAAATAATCCCTTTTCTTTACTTTTTCAAGGGAAAATTACAGTAACTAATTACTTAGTTACTAGTTACACCCAACACTGCTTGTAGCCATTAAAACACGTATTCAGTTTCAGTTTAAATATTATAATGTTATTTTTTTATTAAATGTAGGCTACGTTGAAAAGTGAACAGGACACATAAGATGCATAGCCTTTATCAGAAGACGGGGGTCTTCAATAAGTTAAATAATACTGCAATAAGTTTTGTTTTGTTGAAAGCCTTACATTGAATTTCGTTTTGTATACATTGTATCTTAATTTTAATAAATATTTGATCAACCAAATTGCCCGGATTTAATAAATAATAAGCAAATAGCCTATAACAGACAATGACATGGAGGCGGCGCGCTGCGTGAACAACGGCTTAAATGAACAACTAGCCTACTAGAAAAAAAAAAAAAAAAAAACCTTAGTCTGGGGCAGCCCTATTTCAGATAGGCCTATATTTGATCAAGAATGTCACAAAGGGAGTTCTGGGTTGAGCGCGCGGTGCTGAGCGGAATGAGCTTCAGAAATCAACGGAATCTCCAGAAAGGCGCTCTCCACTGGAGGAAATATTACCGCTCTTTCTATACGCACACACCGCAACGGTCACAATATGACCTCATTTAGGCTATGTTTTAAAAACATAATTCAACATATAAATAATACTTTTTAATGGGCCACTTAAAATGTTTATTACAAATAAATGATTAAATCCTAAAAATAAATAAATGTAAATGAACAAAAATGTGCATTGCAATCCTTTGAAACCAGGGGGTGCTGCAGCACCCTCAGCACCCCCACTTCCCGCGCCCCTGCGCTGAGTGGGAAGTTTAAACATCCGAAGCTGCAACCTTATAGCACGCGAAGTTGAGCTCTTGTCATGCCTGAATGTGTTTGAATGGACAAATTCATTCAAAATTCTAAATGCTTGGCTTGACAAGTATCCTTGTAAACATCGCTAAAACGCAAGATCTGTGCATTCGGTCTTAAAGTGACAGGCTCCCAATAATCCTGCTACTGTCTGCGCTTTTAATGTTAATCAAACAACAGAGGAAAAAGAAAAAAATCACTCCCTGCTCTTGAACTTTAAAAAGGATATGAAGACTATGCAGGGTTATTTATTAGATTAGCCTACTTGGTTAAATTTCGGTACCTGAAATTAGACCTGCCTGAAGAACACTGTTTATTTAATTTACATAGAGAATTGTGATATTGGACGGTAACTTTTTAGTCAATGCTGGTAACAAATATTTTTGGCTGGTAAATTTTCACTGCAGCCTTTGGCAGGTGGGAATTTTTTATTTATATATATACACTCACCTAAATGATTATTAGGAACACCTGTTCAATTTCTCATTAATGCAATTATCTAATCAACCAATCACATGGCAGTTGCTTCAATGCATTTAGGGGTGTGGTCCTGGTCAAGACAATCTCCTGAGCTCCAAACTGAATGTCAGAATGGGAAAGAAAGGTGATTTAAGCAATTTTGAGCGTGGCATGGTTGTTGGTGCCAGACGGGCCGGTCTGAGTATTTCACAATCTGCTCAGTTACTGGGATTTTCACGCACAACCATTTCTAGGGTTTACAATGAATGGTGTGAAAAGGGAAAAACATCCAGTATGCGGCAGTCCTGTGGGCGAAAATGCCTTGTTGATGCTAGAGGTCAGAGGAGAATGGGCCGACTGATTCAAGCTGATAGAAGAGCAACTTTGACTGAAATAACCACTCGTTACAACCGATGTATGCAGCAAAGCATTTGTGAAGCCACAACACGCACAACCTTGAGGCGGGTGGGCTACAACAGCAGAAGACCCCACCGGGTACCACTCATGTCCACTACAAATAGGAAAAAGAGGCTACAATTTGCACGAGCTCACCAAAATTGGACAGTTGAAGACTGGAAAAATGTTGCCTGGTCTGATGAGTTTCGATTTCTGTTCAGACATTCAGATGGTAGAGTCAGAATTTGGCGTAAACAGAATTAGAACATGGATCCATCATGCCTTGTTACCACTGTGCAGGCTGGTGGTGGTGGTGGTGTAATGGTGTGGGAGATGTTTTTCTTGGCACACTTTAAGCCCCTTAGTGCCAATTGGGCATCGTTTAAATGCCACAGCCTACCTGAGCATTGTTTCTTACCATGTCCATCCCTTTATGACCACCATGTACCCATCCTCTGATGGCTACTTCCAGCAGGATAATGCACCATGTCACAAAGCTCGAGTCATTTCAAATTGGTTTCTTGAACATGACAATGAGTTCACTGGACTAAAATGGCCCCCACAGTCACCAGATCTCAACCCAATAGAGCATCTTTGGGATGTGGTGGAACGGGAGCTTTGTGCCCTGGATGTGCATCCCACAAATCTCCATCAACTGCAAGATGCTATCCTATCAATATGGGCCAACATTTCTAAAGAATGCTTTCAGCACCTTGTTGAATCAATGCCACGTAGAATTAAGGCAGTTCTGAAGGCGAAAGGGGGTCAAACACAGTATTAGTATGGTGTTCCTAATAATCCTTTAGGTGAGTGTTTATATATATATATATATATATATATATATATATATATATATATATATATATATATATATATATATATATATATATATATATCCTTGCTGAAAAGTACAAAATATTGTATGTATGACATACATACAATATTTTGTACTTTTCAGCAAGGAGACATTATATTGTTCAAAATTGACAGTAAATACATTTGTTAAAAAATATTTCTATTGCACATGCACAGCTACATGCTGTTCAAGTATAATAATGATCTTCTGACCTTCCTATAGCCTACATCGAAAAATCTGGGGGAGAGGGAAATGTAGCATGATTTTCACCCCCAAAAAAATTAAGCAGCACAACTTTTTTCAACATTGATAATAATAATAAATGTTTCTTGAGCAGCAAATCATCATATTAATGTGGTTTCTGAAGGATCATGTGACTCTGAAAACTGGAGTAATGACTGCTAAAAATTTAGCCTTGCATTACAGAAATAAACCATATTTTAAAATATATTAAATAAGAAACTGTTATTTTACATTTTAATAATATTTCACAATATTACAGTTTTTACACTTAAATTTTTTTACTTTCACTGTTGTTAGTTGCACTCAAATCATCCTTGTTCACATTACTTAAAAAACTCATGCAACTATATTAACTTAAATTTACTGAGTTGTTTCTACTAAAAATGAATATTGTCAGCTTTACTTAATAAGTGTTTGTTCGGTCAACTTAACATTGCTGAGTGAAACGAACAAACTGGGCAGAGGATCTGTAGTTCCCAGCATGCTTTGAAAGGGACTGCTTTAGGAGAGTAAATTTAGGGATTCAAGTGTTATTTTATGTTTTTCAGTAAAGGGAAAGATGTTGTTAGTTTATGTTAGTGTTTAATGTTCAGTTATGTTGGACATTTAGAGGAGTTTCTGTCATTTTGTGGTTACCATTATGCAGAAGAGTGGTGCCTGTGTTTAAACTGCGGGCACTCATATGCACACATTTATTAGATGATCTTCCCTCAATTAAATTTGTTTTGCATTTTGTTTCTAAAAATATGCTTGTTATTGAATATTGCAAGTTACTTTAATAAAGTAAATTAAAATCGATGAATGTGTTCACCTAACATATTAATAATTTTAACATATAACATATATTTAATTTTAACACTATTAAGTAAACTGTACATATAAATATTATGTAACAGTGACGAATTTTCGAAAGAAAAGAAAGAAAGAAAGAAAGAAAGAAAGAAAGATTTTCTCAGCTTTACTTGACTTTCTTTTGTTCATATAACTAAATTGTTATTTGTAAAAATGACTCAATATAGTTGCGTGGAACCACTTGACGCTGCTTTTTTGAGTAAATTCAACTAGTCATTTTTTGAGTGTATATTTGTTGAGCATAGAGACGTTTTTTCAAAAACATAAAAAACCTTACTGAACCCAAACTTTTAAATGGTAGTCTATTTGAGCATATATACGAAATGCTAAACATTATATTTAATAATAACATTAGAATAAACGTGATTAAACAGTTTTTTTGTTTTGTTTTAATTAGCCAGGCTCAAGGGGAAAACAGTGTGTTCCTTTATGTAATAGAATGTGTTTTGTTATAGTAGGTTAAGCAGGTGATGGTTTGCTGTGACTTGGTATTACAGTTTGTTCTCATTGGGGCAGCTGATGGTCATATGGAACAGTTGGCTTGACTCCTCTGGCTTTGTGCAGTCAGATGAAAAGTACTGAATTAAAGCAAAGTGACACACATGTTTCTTCCCAGGCCAGCATCACGCTGTCACATTTCACACAATGTGAGACTTCATGGGAGATCCACAGCTTTCGTCCAAGAATGCATAGACTACCGCTCCACTCCCTATAAATAGTAGTAACCGTCTAATACTTCGATGGATGTCTCATTTAGGCGACCGTCTTCACCTACACAAATATTACCCTTGGCTAATGCTGTGTAGACTTGAGCCCAGATTTGTCTGCTGAAAAGAGAAATGTATTTTCACAAAATAAAAAAATAAATAATAAAAAAAGATTTCATTCTCTATGTTGGAAACATTAACCAGAAAATATGATATTTCACGATTAATATAAGAGAGAGTATATTAGGTTTCTAGTTTAGGAGATTTTGGACATTGTGCATACACCACAGAAAAAGTTATCATTTCCAAATGTGGGCGAATGAAGATATGCAGCAGTTAAAAAAGTTTTGAAATAAGCTCGAGTTTTGAGTTCAGACATTTCATTTGGGTAATTCTGTTTTCGCACTTCAAGTAAATGTCAATGTGTCATACAGTATATTGTCAAAAGCTTACAGTGAGTGGCACTATTACCATTCAAAAGTTTGGGTGGGTAAGAGTTTTTTTTTTTTAAGAAATTAAACATTTTATTCAGCAAAGACACTACATTGATCAAAAGTTTACCATCAAAGCAATAAAATAGATTCTAAAAGAATATTAAAATAGAAAACAGTTAGGCCTATTTTAAATTGTAATAATATTTCACATTTTGATCAAACAAATGCAGCCTCGGTTTGCACAAGAGACTTATTCACACCGATTAATATCTCCCAGAATTCAATATTTTTCAAACTGTAGAGTAACTTAGTCCTGCACCAAAAAAGGCAGATGCCAAAAAAACCTCCTTGCGTAACAGACCTTCTTTAACCCCCGGCACCACTAATTTGAGAGAACATTCACCACAACACCACGCACACCAAGATCCTCTTATTTTGCGACCACCGTGTGGGACTAATTCTCTCGGACGTCATTTGAAGCGGTGACATGCTTGAGTAGAGAGAGTTTGAGTGCCGAGACATTTCCCACAAGCGTAAGATCAGGCCACTGAGGTGTTAGTCATTTCTTTGTGAAAAAAAAATCCCTGCTTATATCAATTTACCTCTTGCTGACTTGCTCCAAATACAGCGTCTCCCACATACACCGAGTACAAAACTCTTCGGTCTGCTTTTTACCTGTATTATAAACAAAAGAAAAAAAAATAGATAATATTACGAATTGAAATAGGCTAATTCATCCTGGTCAACCACTCAACTGATTATCTGTGTACTATTTTTCTATTCTTTGCCAGGTTTGTGACCTATGAGGTCAGAGTTGTTTGCTGTTAATCTATTGGTTCTGAATCCAGTTATTGACCTTGTCTGTTCTTGGAATTACGACTCTGGATTGTTTGACTCTTCCCGCTGCTCTGTTTGGACTCAAACTCTCGCTGTTCCTCTGACTACGAGAATGCCTGCTGCTTTTGAATTATGACCCTGGATAATGTAAATAAAGCACCATTACCTGACTGTTCTGTTCATTCTGCGCTTGAGTAATTCGTACTCAGTCCTCACATTACAGTCTGGTCAAACATGGACTCATTTGAGGACAGTTGTGGAGAGACGGGAGGTAGGCCTATTACTCGGCAGTCACCAGGCTTTTTTTGTGAATTTGTAAATCCTCCAGCCCACCATCCTAGAGCTTCTCTCCACGATCCCTTCTGATGCTTTGCTGATTATAATGGGGTTTAAACCTCGTCGCTGATTACGGCCCTATCATGTTTGACCGGTGGGAGAATGAAGATGGACACATGGGTTATTACACTAAACCATTATACCAAACTGAAACATATTTTTTACAAAAAAATATATATATTTTATATTTTTTATTATAAATATAATTATAGTTATTATTTTATTATTATAAAACCATTTTAAAAACTAAATTTCTCATTTTCATTTAGATTTGATGTACTACAATATCTAAAACTACCTTGTTTAAGTACAATCAACTTGGAAGTTTAAGTCATTTCAACTTAAATTACATTAAATTGATTTAAAAAATGAGATGAAAGTTGAATCTAGTATAACTTATAAAAAAAGTTGAAAATTGCCTAACTTATTTTGATGAGTAAAAGCAATATAAAAACATATGTGGCCATAACTTAGTGATCAAATAAGTCTATAAAACTAACAAAAACACTAAAAAAATTACTAAAAGTTTAACTAAAATGTAACTAGTATAAAACGGTTACACATTAGATTAGGGTCCAATTATCACAATTAACTATTATCTATAACTTTTGCCTCAATAAACTCCTAATTACAGCTTATTAATAGTTAGTAAGGCAGTTGTTTAGTTTAGGTATTGGGTATATAATAAAGTTATGCAGAATAAGGAATTAATATCTGCTTTATAAGTACTAATAAACAGCCAACTTGGACCCTAAACTAAAGGGTTATCATAAAAAATAATTGAAAATGTTTATAAAAACGATGATAGTATCTCAATGACACTCATGAGATGTTTCTTATCTTTAATGGTCTTTCGTACCATTAACCAAACTTTCAAACTTGCACTAGCTTGTGAAATATTCAGTAATTATTAGGTAACCTCCCTCTTGGGTAATAATGTTTGCTATCATTATTTTGGCCTTTCCTCTTCAAGACATTTTATTCCTTACCTAATATTTTTATTTGTGTGTTTGATGTACTGGGATGAGAGAAGGGATCTTCAGCAACCTTTTTATTACTCGTCCCCAACCCTAAACTGGGGAGGATGTAATACAGACGTACCATTAAATGTGTGTCAACACTTCACAGGCCACAGAGACAGGGATGAAGTGAAATAAGCCCATTAACCTCGCTTTTATTGGATTCACACAATGACCTCACGCTCAACATGAAGCATTTGTACACATGACTCACTAGCAGCCTATTTTTTTTGTTTGGTTGAGAAATTAAGATAATACAGAAAGAGAATGTAATTCATCATCTTAATATTATCATCATCATCATCATCATCATCTTATATAAACATTTCGAGCACATAAACTAACATAAAAAAGACAGCTAAAGTCTTCCAGAGTTGCTGGATTTCCTTATTAATCTATGAGGACTGACACTCTTGTGCAACTCAAGGAAGGGGCTACGCTGGCGTTCTGATTCTGGAGGGCTCTCTGCCTTGCCCTCTGGGGGGCTTTCACTTGCATTATGGTCCATCTCTACCGGCTCATCCTCCCTAAAGCAGTCCACATCGAGCTTCACATCACCAGGGCGGGCAAATGGCACAGGAGGGGTGTGCCCGTGCGCTGATGTGGGTCTGAGGCAGTAGAACAGAGCCTGCAAGTCCTTCCGGAACTTAGAGCTCATGCCAATGTAGATAAACGGATTGTAGAAACTTGCTGACTTGGCGAAGAGGCTTGCCAGGATGCCGTTGAGTGGGGGTATTTGGTAACCCCAGGCAGACCACATGGAAATGACTGCGTATGGGGACCAGGCCAACAGGAAGGCCGCACACACAATGAGGGAAACCTGGAGCGAGAAACACAGTACGACACGTGTGAATATGAACCTGAGAGCACTAGTTATTTGTTAGATGGAAGTTTATGGGGGCGATTGTTTTACCCGTGTGATGCTATGTTCAATTTTTTTCTGCCTCTCGCTAACATCTCCTCCCCGACAGGACTTGTGGCTGGAGTTGACCGTGTGGATGATGGACACGTACGTGAAAACTATAAAGGACAATGGCACGAAGAAGTTGAAGAAGAAAATGCTGATGACATAGAGCCTGAACTTAACCGAGTACAGCGCTTGTGTCCAGTCGATTTCACATGTCCCATACCTGTGAGCTGCAGAAGAAATGAAATTTAAAGAAATCACAATTTCAACTTTTAATAATAATAGTAAACATCCTTGTTTCAAACTTGCCTCTGTAACTGCCCCAGCCCAGCAGCGGAGCTCCAGACCAGAACAGAGAGACCAGCCAGACTGCAGTTATGACCAAGCAGATATTACGCTTGGTGACGTGATGAGCTGAAGAACATGGCAGAAACACTCACATCAGCACAGATGATTTATCTAGTATTTGTGCAGCCAAGGATAAATAGCTTCTACCAAAGGAAAAAATAACATGGTCCTAGATTGAGGAAAGTGCAGAAGTTTTTAGGTTCATCCAGTCATTGTTTAATAAAAGACGAAACAAACAGAACTTGCTGGTATCCAAAAATGTTCAGGTCAGACCACTGTGTCCTACCATAGATCATTCTGTTATTCCCTTGTAAAAATAATTATAAAATAAAATGTATTCTGATCATTTCAATCTTTGACAATTTCAGACTTCAGAAAGCAGAATTAAACTAACATCCTCAAATTTGTTAAACATCATTATTTATAAATGTTGTGAATATAATTGGTATTTAAAAATTGGGTTAATATTTTTAATTCACATACACTATATTGCCAAAAGTATTGGGACACCCCTCCAAATCATTAAATTCAGGTGTTCCAATCACTTCCATGACCACAGGTGTATAAAATCAAGCACCTAGTCATGCAGACGCTTCTACAAACATTTGTGAAAGAATGGGTCGCTCTCAGGAGCTCAGTGAATTCAACCGTGGTACCGTGATAGGTTGCCACCTGTGTAATAAGTCCATTTGTGAAAATTCCTCACTACTAAATATTCCACAGACAACTATTAGTGGTATTACAAGAGGGGAAGCAATTGGGAACAACCGCGACTCAGCCACGAAGTGGTAGGGCACGTAAAATCACGGAGCGGGGTCAGCGCATGCTGAGGCACAGTACGCAGAAGTCAACAACTTCCTGCAGAGTCAATAGCTACAGACCTCTAAACTTCATGTGGCCTTCAGAGTAGCTCAAGAACAGTGCGTAGAGAGCTTCATAGAATGGGTTTTCATGGTCGAGCTGCTGCATCCAAGCCTTACAGCACCAAGTGCAATACAAAGTGTCGGATGCAGTGGTGTAAAGCACGCCACCACTGGACTCTAGTGCAGTGGACACGTGTTCTCTGGAGTGACAGATCACACTTCTCTGTCTGGAAATTCGATGGACAAGTCTGGGTTTGGCGGGTGCCAGGAGTACGGTACTTGCCTGACTGCAAGCAAGGTCCATAAAGACACAGATGAGCGAATTTGGAGTGGAAGTACTTGGCCTGCACAGAGTCCTGACCTCAACCCGATAGAACACCTTTGGGATGAATTAGAGCGGAGACTGCGAGCCAGGCCTTCTCGTCCAACATCAGTGCCTGACCTCACAAATGCGCTTCTAGAAGAATGGCCAAAAATTCCAATAAACGCACTCCTAAACCTTGTGGAAAGCCTTCACAGAAGAGTTGAAGCTGTTATAGCTGCAAAGAGTGGGCCAACTCCATATTAAACCCTATGGATTAAGAATGGGATGTCATTAAAGTTCATGTGCATGTAAAGGCAGGCATCCCAAACCTTTTGGCAATAAAGTGTATTATAAAACAATAAATAAAAGTTTTGTAAAAACATTTTTTTCCCTCCTATTAATGTCTTCACAGATCCCCCAGCACCCACTTGCAACTCCTGAACCTCAGTTTAAAAACTAGAACTTGTACTTATGCGGCCCCGCTTGCTTCCCTAAATAGTCAATAATACTATGTGAATGTGAAATATACCCCCTCAAAAACAAATCGATTTTGCACAGATTTTGTAACATAATTGCAGAACATCTTTCATTGACTCCACTGCATGAGCACCTGGACTAAATAGTGGGTAGCAGCTATACAAAGGTATAATAACCCAGTAGGTTTGGCCAAGATAGAGCATACCATGCTGAGGGTGGCAACCTTTGATGTAGCGGATGACACTGATGGCTGTCAGTGTGTTGATGCTGATGAGTCCGAAGAGCAGGATTAGGAATCCATCCACCTGGCCAAGACACAAAATCTTATACATTGCAAGCAGGTCTGGCATTCTGAGGCAGTAATCGCTCTTACTCATCACCCACTAACCAGGCCCTGGGGAACAAGCCAGATAGATTAGGGGATAAAGGGACACATGCCTGTGTACTTGGAACGACTACAAATAATTCCTCTCTTCAGCCCCTCCTGCCTCATAACACCACCTGCCAGACTGCAAAGGGAACGGAGTGATGGAGCTCTCACACCAGATACTGTCGTCATTTACTAACCCTCATGTTGTTCCAAACATGCATGACTTTCTTTTCTCTGAAGAATATAAAAGACGATATTTTGAAGAATGTTTGTCCATACTTCGATACTGACTTACACCGAGGCTTTTTAAAAAGAAATATCTTCTTTTATGTTCCGCAGAATAAGGAAAGTCATACAGGCTTGAGTGGCATGAGGGTGAGTATCATCCACTTACCTTGCAAGTCCAAAATGTCTTCATAAGATAGCCTTCATCTCTGAACACATCGAAAACTTCAAGGATTCCTCGAGAATATCCAAAAATAGCAATGCTGGCATCAGAAATGGCTAGGTTGAGAGTTAAGAAATCCTGTGGTTCGAGAGACTTTCTTTGCTTGGTTAAAAGTACGACTACAACCCCATTTCCAATCCAAGAGAGCCATCCTATCAAAGAAGATATTTATTCTCACAAGACATATCTGAATGTAGTGAAGCTCGAGAAGAAACAAGGTAACACATATGGGAAACACATATTTACTATTAACTAAGACTTTTGCCTTAATAAACTCCTAATTTTCTGCTTATTAATAGTAAGTATGGTAGTTTTTGTAGCATTTAAGTTTAGATATTTGGGTAGGATGAAGGGATGTAGAACATAGTCATGCAGAGTAAGGCATCAATATGTGCTTTATAAACAAACAGGCAATATCCTAGTAATATGCTAATAAGCAACTAGTTAATATAGCGAGAACTGAACCCTAAAATAAAGTGTTACCAAACAAACCATATAAAGGTACAGAGAATTCAAAATGATTAGACCGAAATAATTACCTATTATAACCAAATAGACACCAATAGCCGTTTCTCCGCCATCCGACACTCGGTAGACTGTGACATTTGAGGGAAGATCATTGTGGATGTCCATCTTCCATGAAAGCCTTTAGGTTGGACTCATCTAAGGGTGTCGTTTGCTAGGGTTCGAGGTCTTGCTCTCTTCATTGGTGGAAGTTCAGTAGACATAAAACAGGTCACCCAGACTAGACCGAATGCCCTCGATCTACACTTAAGCATACCTCTGAACTGTAATAGAGCACCGTTGTTGATCAAGACTAGGTGTAATCTCCTTATCTAGTTAAAGACTTTAGTGACTTTTTGGGACAGTTCTTGTATGCACTTAAGGCATTTACCTCAGCTCTTGAACTCACCCGACGTCAATAATCCCGTGATGAGGATATCTACATCTCTGCCCGATGACTCAAAGTGGACTCAAACAAAGAAAACAAAGCGCAATTGGTGCACAAGACTGTTAAACTTTATTGTCGGTAAACTTTAGTATTGAATTAAATAGTATTGGAAAACAGTATAAAGTACATGGAATTTGAGCGATTCTGAAGTTAGAGAGGTTTTAATGAAGTACAACTGAAGAGATCTCGATTCCAGTTTTGAGAAGGGTGGATAACTGGACTTCAACGCTCCTCCTATTTCTGACCAAGCTGGGAGAGCTGTGGAGAAATGAATGGGGTTAGTCTTAAAAGCTCTGATACTGCAAAATCACATTAACACTTAAACAAAAGTAGGATTACTACTGAATAATTGTTCAGCATACAGTCAGTGTCATTTAAGTTCACGACTACAGGAAGAATTGGGAGAAGCGAGACACAAAACCCTCCCCTTATTTTTGCTCAGAGCAAAGCGGTAAAAGTATATTAACAAGAAATTGATGTGGAAAAAAAACTGGGCAAAATGTTTCAAAAATATTTACAGAGGGAAAGGCACGTTATGACTTGATGTCAACTTTGTTAAGACAAAGTACAACGTAGATTTGCTTCAAGCAGCAAAAAGCATTCCAAGACACTCAAAGCAGTGTTGTTCTCTCCAACTCTGGGATAATCGGATGGATTTTAGAGCAATGCAGTTCGCGGAGCAGTTGATTTTTCATGGAATTTTGTCCTTGCATGTGAAAATGTGAACTTTCAACTGAAGTGTGATGCAAATCGGGTGAATGTTGCATGTAAATGTCCTGTTTTTTATAACATGCACTTCCTATAAGTATATGCTGTCGGGTAAGTGATCGTACCTGTTTAATGAACTGGGCAGCATTGAAAAGCTCACTACAGCCATAAAGAACCCGCTTCCCTTGCTTGGCCTGAAGAGAAGAACATCATTACGCTCATCTTCTTGCAGCACATTTTACATGTCAAAAAGGGCCCAGCCATACCTTTGTGTAGTCAACAAGATTCTGATACTCTATGTAATTGCCTCCACCAACGACAAAGACGATGGCCTGTGAAATGAAAATCTGTCATCAGTTGTTCAAGCCTAATCATGTGTGAATTTCAACGCGCACTGTACAAACGCTCTGTATTAAATTAAACACTGTAATATTTCAAGCAGCCCTCCTACAGACGTGAGCTCAGACACTCGGGGCTTCCAACTCACTTTGTCATCAGCAGGGCCTAATCTCCACTAGGAACAGAAGGCTATCTGTGACTAACATTAACCCTGCCAGGTTACAGCACATGGGTGCCAAACCATGAAGATCGCGTATCAACATCTTCACGGTGCAAAATCACGACCGTCAGATTATATCACCGTTGCTTTTTATACTGACCTCTTGAAAAGGGTTCTTGTTCCTTGGAATGGAGCTGAGGGAGTTAAAACAGTTAGGATTAATTCATCATCACAGGCAGAGAGTGAAAATAGCCAATAGTTGTGGAAAAAAATACAGATCTCCTTATATTCTAAATATTTTCAGTGGAAAGTTCCAGCTCTGGCAAGGATGTGCAGATCCGTTATTTACCTAACTTCAATACTGCCTTATGTATATGTAATAAAGACACAAGCGATTTAGAATTCCTCCATGGATCAAATGCCTTTAACATAATATTTGAATACAGTGGGACCAAGTCAAACACAGAGATGTATCATTAGAAAATATAAGGAGCCCAGACTTCGTCTTCAGTGTCCTACCTCTCGCTTCCGCGAAGCATCTTGGGATCAAAGTATCTGTAGTCATCCGTCTCCTACAAAAATCACAACACATAACATTAGGGATTACAGAGCGCGTAAGTAAATTAGGGATGAAATAACACTCAGCGCACCCTCCCCACATCACCATCTCCTAAAACCACCTCATCCATCTACATTAAATGCTTATCAAGATCTAATGCTTCCCAGCAACCATTCGTCTGAGAACCAGAAGCCTCAAACAGTAAAATGTCCTCCAGTTTGACTTAAAAAGCAAGATTATCATCTCTCTGCTTTGAAGAGTCCCGACACAAATTGAGGAGAACTGTCTCTGAGGCAGAGGCCAATGGCCTCCTACTTCCTCATCCTCTGTATCGGATGGGCCAAGCCTGTCTCTTCCCCCACGGGACCTCAGTCAGCCTGGCCTGGCAGGCCTGGCGCTCCGGCGCATACTTTATTCTGGGAAGAAATGCTTTGCCGTCAGCTAACTGAAAGAAGAGCCCCACTCCACTTCCAAATGGTAAAAAGCTCTAGATTTTTCTGCTATCGGTTTACCCTCACCGGGTAGCACAGCTCAGTATTAATAGCGAGAGCCGAACACGCTATTGCAATCTGGTCGCACAAGCCCATCTGCAAGGACTATCTGACGAGCGGCGGAGGCAGGAGATTCTGAAGCGCTCAGCTGCCCAGCTTTCCCAACAACAGCCGTATTGTGCAGGGCACTGAAATTCCAGTAGCTGAGAAAATGATAATACGGTTATGTTCAATTCAGGTTTATGGGCATTGAAGGGGAAGCATTTTCAGTCGGTAACGGGATATGGCAATCTGTCCACCCCAGCTTTTAAGACCGAGATGATCAGAGGGACCCTGAGGGTGTTTCAGAAGGAAATAAGGTCTTTATGTCAAGGTACGAGAAGGGGAAGCTAAAAGGCCACTGTTACACAAGAGAATGATTGCAAGAGCTTATATGTCATCTAGCTGTCTCCATTACAGCGTTTTATATTTAAAACACATCGGGATAGTTCTTGGAAATGTACTTAGGGAGAATTCAAGATGTCTAAATAAAGAGGAGTCCTATTATGAGGACGCTGTCAAAGATATGCCACATCATATCCTTTGTGGTAATTCCACATTTATACATAAAAAAAATCAGCATTAATCATTCCCCCCACACTCTCCCAGCAGCTAGTTGATTTCAAAGCATCAGGAGAAGTTTTCAAAGTAGGTTTTTCCTTCAAGGTGATCCAACAATAATCCTAATAATAAAACCGCGAGTGTGTTCCAATACCTGATGCTTTATATACAGACGTTTTGCAGACAATGAGATCCTTAAGTGTAGCAAGAACACAATCCAATTATCGCTGAAATAGCTTCGGCTTCTGTACAGACGCCCCCTAGTGCTGCGCACCTGAGGGGTTTGCACCTCCGTTTCGCCTCACAAAGGTGAAAAGCCCAAATGGACTGCTTCCAAGAAACTAGAAACCCTCTCTCTCTCTCTCCGCAGGTGTTCCCCTGGCTGAGACAGTCGCATTAAACGTGCAGCTCAAATTGCCTGGATTGAAGTCTCAGCACACTCAAAGAGCCTCTTCAGTGCCCCGTTCAGAGCAAATTCAGTGTCCCATAGCGCTGCAGTGTCATATGCATTAATCCCCAGTGGGAGGTAAAGCAGTCAGCCTTGGTGATATTCAATAACAAGTGTACACTGGACACAATGGTCTTTAAAGATTTTTGGATTTAGACTTTTAGCTAACAATCGGAAAGATGATTAAGTTAGTTTGAGTTTCATACTAATATAGCAGCAAAATATGTGGAATATTTGTGCTTATGAGGGAGAAGTTAAAACGATGTAGGGAAAGGGAAACACAGACAAGAGCGCTCACCGGGTTTGACTTCATTTCCATCAAATTGTCCAAGATGCGAGTAACCGGCAAGTTCTATATGAGAGGAAAAAAAAATAAGAATCAAAATTAACCCCAAAAAAAACAACATTTAGCAGTTGCTTTTATCCAAAGAAAGATAAAAAAAAAAAGCATACAATAATTGAAGACAACAAATTAAGTTATCATTCAAGAGCCACAAAAAAACCCGCAATATCGGTAGTTCTAGGAGCTCAAGCCCCTGCACCTTTACAAAATGAATCAAAAGTGCCTCTCTCAACAATAATATTGAGGTCAATAAAACAAAATGCACTTTAATTATCATCAATATGGCAATGTGTACAACACAGTAATGAATCACTCACATGCCTTAAAATTCCTGTTTATTTTTACGTATCTGCTGTGAGAAAGTCTGAGATGTTGTTGCCATAATGTGTTGCTACGGGTTTGCACCTTGCTTCGGGCATTCTAACATTTCATTCATTCTATATCCTATGCATTCATATTTATTTTTGTTGTAATAATTTTACTTGCTGTAAAAATAAAATACAAGGAGTATATGTAAGTAATTGCACATTTCACAACTGTGACTATACTGCATATTAAATATTAAATAATTTAAAATATATTACATAAATTCATCAATGCCGGTTTGAGCCGTTAAAAAACAGTTACGACACTCCCATAGACTTCCATAGGAACTGAGGAATGTGGAAGTAAAGCGTGTCATGGAGCGACCAATAATTCCAAACAACCAATGGTTCCAGCGTTGAACCCCATTCATTTCAGTGTATCTCAAGCACACTCGCTGGCAAATTGATGAAATTACTGCATATTTTGAGTTTTCTTGGCATTAGTTGACCTCTCAGGAATATTAATAGAAGTGGTATTTTATGAAGCGCGTTGTAGTTAATGTTTATTTGTTATAATAGATCGTTAGACTCTAACTGCAGTTAGATAACGTGAGCAGCACTGCAGCAGCTACTATATCCAGATGCTATCGGTCATATTTCAACAGTTTTTAGTCTCTCTGAGATCTTTCTGTCGAAAGCGTTTCTATGAAGTCAGCCCATTCAAGGAATAACATATAACGCCTATGAATAATGAATATGAATAACGCCTGGATAAAAAGAGTTGAATTAAATTGGTTGCCCTGTTTTTTTAAACACTCTTTAAAACTTCTTTCTTGGGTTCAATTCTGTATATGCTAGAATTCTTAATTTATATTCACCTTTTGTGTATGCTTATGTGAGACATAAAATAACATTCGGACGTTAACAACATTTCAATTATAAAATAAATTACCACTATAACCATTAGATGGCGTAAGAGGAACACTTATTGGCTCATTAGCCATTTTTTTTATTAATTTTTATAGATCATCAAATCACCATTATAACATTAAAATATCTATTTTTGTTACTGTATTTGTACTGAAGTGTTAAATATATAGGCTAATTGTAGGGAAAATCAGCCTCATGAAAAACAAAAACTTCACAATAAATCTATGTAAATCGTCTCTGTTATTTAAAATGTGTTTGTTATGATGAGAGGATTTGTAGATAATGGAAAGATTCGTGTAAAACGTAAACTTGCACTGAAATTCATTCAGCATTTAGAGACTGTTTAAAACTTGTGTTAATCGATATGGATTCTCATTCCTGGTAAATTCAACATATGACTGGTCATTATTTTCAACAGAAATGCCCGTGATAGACTACAACACTCAACGCTGTAAAAATCATGCAATAAAATAATCAGATCACTTTATCTCTCCCCAGAATAAAATGCTACTGTAAAGCCTAGTCGAAGTTGATGCACATATTGTGTTAATATTTACCAGAAATTGCTGCAAATATAGTGAAACTGCTGTCTGTCCTGCTTAATCCTATTCAAACAGATTGACAGCGCAGAGTTGTTTGGAACTATTGAGAGCTCCATGAACCACGTGACCACATGGCGGCGAGATCAAAGTGTCGCAACTCTCTTAGTATATGGCTCTGGTCATGTATAATACCCCAACCAATCGTGATGTGGCACAAGCTCAAATTTCATTGGACAATGTGAAGTGGTAATTTCTCAGTCTTGTTCATCAAAAATTGGTTGAAAACTATATTAGCCACTGTCTGTTTTCACTTTTTAACAAAGGTGAATAGAAAAGAATAAAGTCCAAATGAACAGAAGAATTTGCATTTGTGGAGCGATCTGGATCAGTGGTTTGTCTCATTTTACAATTAAATTGCATCACTTAAAAAAAACTCCAAAGCACTCTCCAAAACTATGCAGCACCAGAATAATAGATGCGCCTTTTTTACATTTGTCTCTTAGGAACTCTCTACATGTCCCTGATAATAACACACGTCCTCAATAAGAGGCACAATTTGAGGTGTAAATCATAAAATGTAGCTAATGGTAGTCAATGCAAATATGGATGGCTTCTTAATTCTTTTTTTTCCTTAAGTGTAAGTAATAAATACTCACATGTTGTTTCAGGACCAGATTTTTCACTCCCTCCATCACAAACTGGGAGCCAGTGTTCATAACCCTCGAGAACAGTCTGAAAAAAAGATAGGCCCCTGCATTAAAAACACATCAACAAAAGGATTCACATTTTGAGATTTAAATTTGGTGTAGCCTCATACCCCATTGGTTTCACTCCACTGCTCCCATAATTGGCTGGCGTTGCAGCCATCTTGGTGAAAGCTCTGGAAAATAGGTCATATTAGTTTGCAACACTACTATTCTCATCTTTCTGCTGAATTTAATGTAGTAACTAGGCAAATGTGACAGTGTGTTATTGTGTGTTTGTTGACAATGGCCAGAACTTACTTCCACTGCTTTATGTAGTTAAGTGGGGATAGGTCGCAGCTTGCATCAACCATGGCTTTCTTGTACTGTTCTAGATCAGCCTAAAAAGAACCAAATGTCTTTATTCAACACTCAACTCTCAAAGATGAAAACAAAAATCCACCATTTAAGAGGAGCTGTTTTTATAGAATGAAGGAGGACATATAGCTCTCAAAAGCCATAAGCATTCATCAGGGTGAGGAAAAAAATCTCAGAACTGTAAGAGACATAGTCATCTATACCACATGAGTGAGAGGGCCGTTTTCATGTCACCAACCAAATTACAGCCTCAGAAAACAAATACCAAAATGGCTGTTTTTTAAGTTTAAGCAAAAACTCGGCCAACAATAACCCACGCTGGATCACGAGGACACAGATGAAAGAAAGGATACCAAAAGAAAATAGTTCCATCTCTGAGCACACCATTCTGGAAAGTGAAAGCTTTTACAGCCTGCATTGATAAACATAATAGAGGATGACAGTCAGCAAGGGTCAGTGTACTTTCTCCGGGGTTGAAATGTGGTCACTTGGACATTGTCCATCCCAGCTTGGTCCCACGGTTCCGTCCTCTCGTGTCGGAAGTGTACACAAGAACTCAAAACTTTCATTTGCATGGCCGTTTAAGTAACGTCCCACAGAAAAGACCTTGCGATTAGCAGAACAATTCTGCTTTATCAAGGTACAAGAGTCATAAAACTTGGCCGTGGCATCAAAGGGTGTCATTGTTCTTCAAATCTGCACCGCATGCGTCCCGAAGAACAACAAGGCTTTTGAAGACAGATTCTGAAAGAACCGTTTAAGAACCTGGGCTGAGCTTCATAGGGAATGGACAAAATGTTATTGGCTCCATGTGTCCCCAAACAATGAAATCCATGCATTTGCCACTGATTATAATAAACTGTGGTGTTACCGAAAGTGCACATCAGGGTAGCCCACCACAGTCATCCTCGAATCTACGTTTTTAGAATTATTTATCTAGCACTAACTCTGCGGACCCTTGTAGAGGAAGGACATCATCAAATATATACTTAAAATTTTAAATGTCTGTGGAGGAGCTCTGACCTTGTATGTGGTACCATTTGAAAGCTCAGAGTCTCTAATTTATGGAGACATGCATCACTTCGGCATTTGTTTTACACAAAGTAACTTATTTACACTAGATTACTCTGGGACCATTTCCGCCTGGCTTTGGCCTACCCAAATTGAAAAGTTTCCTATACCCACATACAGTGGTCTAAATACAGAACCCTTTGAAGTTACATAAACCACTGCTAAAAGTGATAAACATTTAAGTATATGTTGTCTGAACTGTAATAACCCTCCCAAAAAAGAGGCGCTTTTTTATTTTTTTGGTTATAAATTCATTTTCGAAAGTGTGTAACTCAAGCCCTGTGTGCTCTAGCACCCTGCAGACAGTTTTGGTTGTTTCCAGCATATGTCAGCAAACACTGGAAAAAATAATTTAATGACACTGGGATACAAAATTCTTGTCAAGTAAATCTAGTAGAAACAGCCCAAACTGTCTGCAGGGTGCTAGAGCACACAGGGCTTGAGTTACACACTTTCAAAACTGAATTTATTCCTTTAAAATTACACCAAAATTGTGTATTTAGACCACAGTGTGTGGGTATGGGAAGCTTTTCAAGTTGGGTAGGCCAAATCCAGGCGGAAATCCCAAAAACAGTCCCAGAGCATAAGTAGTTTAAAGGCGTATCCTGGGTTTAGCTCAGTTGACTACTGTTTATAGCATAATGTTGATTACCACACACATTAATTTCCCCTTGACTGATGCACTGTGGAAATGAAAGGTGCCAACCATAAATAGTAAAATACCTATTGTTTTATTAGTACAACCAGATGTAAATACAGGTACATACATTATTTTATTGTGAACAAATTGCTTATAAACATTCTCTGTGTAAAGTTACTATACATCCAATTTTACACTTTTGTTGTCACGATAACATAACGCTTAAAATGACAAAGACAACTTCACTGCTCAAATAATGCACAATTTTTAACAGACAAAATGATGTCAGTGCTTTCAAAAAAAAAGTAAGCCTCACAAATCACTTTTGTTGTGTGCTGCAAAAGCTGGCACTAAACTTAATTTGTACAGACCCCAGATTATTCCTTTAAGGTTGCTGTGATCTGTTCAATTTCTTTCGGGATATAGTTTATTATGATAACTACTTGATCATGACCGTGGTGGTTCGGGGCCTTACCTCAGATGGGGGCTGCTGGGAAGTGATGTAGTAGATCAGAAACAGCCTCATCTTATCCTCTGCTGTTCCAGCTACCAATAAGAACAACATTTATAGTTTGTTAGCGTTTTTTGTGCCCTCCAATGGTGAAACTTAATTGCTAAATCAAACATTGCGCTCATCGGAACAATAAAGAATTGTGTATCACTTGAAAAATAACTGATCACTATCATTACAGTTAGTGGCCATTCCTGTGTACTCATAATAAAACCCATGAACCAACAGTGGACCCTGTGGAGATCAAGAAACAGTGTCCTCTTGAAACCTCACAATGCTGGCAGGAGAGAAAACAAATCCCATCCTGTGGTAGCATCACAGAGAGCCTTTAAAGCGGGCCGCTTCCCCCTGGGGATGTGATGCATTTCAGTCCGCTAAGCTGGAGAAACGACTGGATGAGGATGAGGGGTGGGATAGCCTCTCATTAGGGGAAGGGGTATGAGTTACTCATTCAATTAGTTTGTTTGATCTCTCAGGATGGGGCTGTTCTTGGTAAAACAACATTTTATGACAGAAAGGCAGCACGCCATGCTTTGAGGGATATAGTGGTGTTTGGATTACGGTCAAGCACAAAGAGCAGCTGACAAGTCAAGGCTTATTAAAGCAATAAGCCACTTGAGGCCAAGCGTTACAGAGATTTTACCACAATTACAGGGTGTTGTCAGGCAGAATGTGTAGTTTGTCATGGTTGCCAAGCCACATATTAATCAAAGATCTTATTCTTGTCATCATCAATATTATTACTATTACCTAGCATTATTATTATTGGTTTGTAGTAACTTGTGCAGTTGATGTGCAGTCACAGATATGCATATTTTACAGAGGATTCGGGCAGGGCTCATCCAATCAGATGTTAGAGTAGGTTATTTATTTGCATGACAGTTAACATGGGATTGTTTTTACCTGTGGCCATTTCTACAGGGAGTTAATAGATACTGTAATCTAGGGCTGCATGATATGGGGATATCATGATATATGCATGATATTTTTTTAATTTTTGATCAAATTTATGGTCACTTTATATTAGGTGTCAATGTACTTATTGTGTCCATGTTGTTTTGCAAAACACTCGTGCTACTATTGAGGTGGGATAAGGGCAAGATTTGGGACAGGTTTGGTGGTATGAGTAGTTTTAAGGGTGGGTATAGGGGTAAGGGAAGGGTCAATAGTGTAATTATAGAAGTCATTACAGAAATTAATTACTGATGTAATTATATGGAGTACAATATAAAAACATGCATGTACACAATAAGTGTATTGTATCAAATGATTCAATTAAATGTTACTAAATAGTACAGGGGTTCCCACACCTTGGTTAACTTCAAACTCAAGGACCTTTCAAGGACTTTCCAGGTCCAATACCCTCAAATTAATGGATTTAATGTGGGGACACATTTCAGGTGAGAGCAAGGTTACATCATGTTACCTTGTAAGATACATTGCTACCATATTTATTTTTAGCCAAATGACAGAGATCTGATATTCTGTTTGTCGTATTTCTGTTTTGCATTAAACTGAAGAATATTCAGTACATCCTATACTGTATTCTAAAATGATCTGATATTAACTTTTGCATGGATTTTATTGAAAAGAGCTTAGGCCCATGTAACCAGAAGTTTTAAGATATATGAATATGCTTTTAAGTTTTTCTTGCTACATGGGTTTACATTATCTTAACAAGCAAAGCATTAAATAAAATATTTGGGCAGATTATCACAAATGTTTTATGTTTACTGAACACAATATACAGTCATTGACTGAACATATTTGGGTTCGGTGTAAGCACTGAAAACATTGAGGTACGTTCGTAGTGGATTGGTGCACGTGTGAACGTCATGGCAACATACAACACAAAGTACCTCGACGCTTAACGTAACGTGTAACTAACGTAAATCAAGCAAGCTAATACGCATAGGCCACGAAGTGTTGGCGAAATAACACATTAATTTTGATTAATTGTGCAACCCTATTGTAATCGTTTCCAGCACAAGAATACGCAGAGCCGAAAAGGTCTCAAATATTACTGACATAGACAATTTGGACAAGATTAAAATCACAGATAAGCTCTGTAATTCTTTCATCACCCCAACTCCCTGTATACAATAAATCCTGTCCAAATAGGGCTTACGGTTCATTATCACAGATCCGAGATGGAACTAATGAGACTATTAGCCTTGAAGGTTTAACTCGAGAAAGACTCACCATCAGGGTCACTGATAATGTCCAGCAGGGATTTATCGAGCGTGGACTTGCTCATGAGCTTCTCCTCGTACTCGAAGTACACATCAAGCTTACGGCTCTAAAGACAGACAGGCAAATTTAGAATAAAAACCATGCAACTCTACCTCACAGAAAAAATATAATGTGCTGAGAAAATGTAACCTAAGAGATGAAAAACATTTTTCTCATCGAGTACTGACCTTGATGTGGTCCAAAACCGCTGTGGCAACGTTGGTGTGGAGGTCAATCAGTCTCTTCTTTTCCAGGAGCTCAGGAAGAGAACTGTTTAGAGAGAGAAGTTCACGCTGTTATCCTACTCTATACGCGTAGGGTCAGGCAGGGGTACAGCGGTAGGCCCTTTGTGAATGCAATGACTAATACATAAGAATAACAGCTCTCGTGCAATATGAGACAAATACTGGATGTAATTAGATTATGTAAGAATATATTTCATATACATAATTGAATAAAAACTGAAATATATTTAAATAAGTAAAGTAAAAACATGAGTCCAAATCTGCTAAGGGGTAATAATGGAGAAACAGTTTAAAAAAGTGATTTTCTTTCACTATTATTTATAACAGGATCTGCATTGCCACGGGTTTAAAATATTATTGTTATAAAAGACAAAACGAATGTATGACAGCTGAATGTAACAAGCCAAACATGTCAATCACTGAGAAACGTTGTTTATTTAAGCCACGAAATAAACTTCATGCCGTACAATAAGTATAATGAACTACGCAAAAAGCATTTTGAACATCTACGGCACGTCTTATGGTTACCCAAAAATCAAACATAGTTCACCCCGAAGCATGTTATTACATCTGTCAAAAACTAATGCTGGCTGTCAGTTGGAATATTAGAATTAAAAACATTGACATAACACATTCACTGGCATTAATCACTTCACTGAATACTTGCCGGCTGAGAAATAAACTAATATTACCTTACGATCCATCTGTTTTCAGATCCACATCATATGAATATCATGACATCGATGTCTGTCAAAAAAATAACGTGCACAATATACGGTAGTATTTATGAGAAGTAGAGGTCCAGCGAGTACACGCATTTGCTGAAAAACTCACACTACCAGATGTTTTGAATGCATCATTGCTTTCCGAGAAGTGGGAGAAAATGGCGGCCTGAGCGGCTTTAACATGCTGTATATCACGTCGATAACGTGCATAATACATAACTTGGTTATAAATTTGTTCTTCATTCGCTGAAATTGAATCAGAACGATCAGAGAATGAGTGAAATTCTTTACAATGCATGCTAAAGACAATAACGGCAATCCAAATGAAAAACGTAATGAACAGTGTGACATTCTTGATTTTAATATTTTCAATAGTTTCTTGACTAACCTTTTTTTCATAACTTTTACAATAGATGAACTTTAAATAAGTGACTACTACTACTATGCTGATGTAATATATTATAAACTTGACAGGTGATTTTTTTTAA
Organism: Gobio gobio; assembly: GCF_949357685.1. Lineage (NCBI taxonomy): Eukaryota > Metazoa > Chordata > Actinopteri > Cypriniformes > Gobionidae > Gobio > Gobio gobio. The sequence goes on from NC_137106.1 coordinate 15,742,078, forward strand.
TGTAGTTTGATCACCATCTTCTCAGCTGTTTAAAAGATTAAAGCAATTTGAAAAAAAAAAAAATTTAAATAAAAGACGAGTTTACATGATTTTATATGTTTAATTACCCCTTAGAAGATTTTGACTCGTATGTAAAATATATTATAATTTATATAAATACTATTTATATAATATGTGTATAATTTATAATTATATTATTTACATTTTTAATTATAATTATTTTTCTAATTCTGCCATTAAATTCATCAAAAAAATATCCATCCAAATTAATTTGCACATGTTAATAATTAATATGTTCAATACATCATACTGGCCATACACAATTACTTCATAGTATGAAGAACTTCTTACCTGACAGCTGAGGTAAGTTTGGCAGTGTTATCTGACAACATGCTAATGGCTCCATCATCCTCCCCTTCTAAGCCCTTTGGAAAAAAAACACATTAATCCGTGTTAACCAGCATGCAACAATTCCTTCATATATAATTTAGCATCAGCCTTATCAACCTACCATGATGCTCTTGAGGCGTTTAACCTCATCCTCTTGGGCTCGATATGTATCCAGTTCCTCCTGCACGGCTTCTGCAACCTCAGGGAACGGACTGAAATGGTGAACAGAAATCAATTAAATGCTTTTGTGCAGAGGAGGCTAAAAATAAGTGTCATTAAGCTGTTGTAAATAAATCTGTATAAACTGCTGGATACAGTCTTGAAAGTAGGAATGAAATTAAAACGGTTTCCAAAACACTGAACTGATGCAATTTTGCACAAATTAATAACATAACAAACATAGCGAACATTCTTAAATATTAACGAACACGGTGACATCTGACAAACCAGTTGAATTAAGTGAATTAGGGATGCTTTCCTATTAAACATTTACCAGTACAGTTGGTTTATTAAATGTCCTTAAAAGGGATAGTTTACCCAAGAAAATTCTGTCATAATTTACCCTCATGTCATTCTTTCACCTGTATGAATTTCTTTCTCTGTGAAAAAATATATTTTGAAGAATGTTGGTAAACAAAACTGTAGAGAATAAATAAAGTCATACAAGTTTGGAATGACATGAGCGTAAATTGTGACATAATTTTCATATTTGAGAGAACTATCACTTTAATAAAAAATAGGATAAAATAAGGTCTTTGGAAACTTGTTAGCAAAATGAAGAAAAGAAACAAAGTCAAATGCACTTCCATCAGACATATTACTACACAGTCATCAGTTCAATAGATTTCAAATCAGAATTCATTATTTATACTAGCTACTAAATACCTGAAGAAAGAAAAAACTATTAAAAACATTTGTTAATTAACAAAAATAACATGATTGGATACATGATTTGTATTGACAGTAGATATTTACCTTCCTTTGTGTTTTTGCCAAAATTTGTCAGCAGCAGTGAGATCATAGCTCTTCTTGTTTTTCTTTTTGGGTCGTGCTCCTGCTGGGCTGGCCTCTGACCCTTGAGACTCCTCCACACTGACCCGGTTCAGGTGGAAGTCCTGATATAGGGCATATGTTGGTTAGGCAAGGCAACAGAACTGAGTCAAAACACAATACAGGACATAAAATAACATACATTATATTGCCAAAAGTATTGGGACACCCCTCCAAATCATTGAATTCAGGTGTTCCAATCACTTCCATGACCACAGGTGTATAAAATCAAGCACCTAGGCATGCAGACGCTTCTACAAACATTTGTGAAAGAATGGGTCGCTCTCAGGAGCTCAGTGAATTCAAGCGTGGTACCATAATAGGTTGCCACCTGTGCAATAAAAAAAGTCCATAAGTGAAATTCTCACTACTAAATATTCCACGGTCAACTGTAAGTGGTATTATGACAAAGTAGAAGCAATTGGGAACAACAGCAACTCAGCCACAAAGTGATAGGCCATGTAAAAATCACAGAGTGGGATCAGCCCATGTTGAGGCAGAAGTCACCAACTTTTAAAAGCTACAGACCAAACTTTGTGTCGCCTTCAGATTAGCTCAAGAACAGTGCGAAGAGCTTCATGGAACTTCATGACCAAGCAGCTGCATCCAAGCCTTACATCAAGTGCAATGCAAAGTGTCGGATGCAGTGGTGTAAAGCCACTGGACTTCTGTTGTCTGGAGTGACGAATCCCGCTTCTCTGTCTGGCAATCCAATGGACAAGTCTGGGTTTGGCAGTTGCCAGGAGAACGGTACTTGCCTGACTGCACTGTGCCAAGTGTAAAGTTTGGTGGAGGGGCGATTATGGTGTGGGGTTGTTTTTCAGGGGTTGGGCTTGGCCCCTTAGTTCCAGTGAAAGGCACTATTAATTCTTCAGCATACCAAGACATTTTCGACAATTTCATGCTCCCAACTTTGTAGGAACTTTGTAGTTTGGGGATGGTCTCTTCCTGTTCCAACATAACTGCGCACCAGTGCACAAAGCAAGGTCCATAAAGACATGGATGAGCGAGTTTGGTGTGGAGGAACTTGACTGGCCTGCACAGAGTCCTGACCTCAACCCGATAGAACACCTTTGGGATGAATTAGAGCGGAGACTGCGAGCCAGGCCTCCTCGTCCAACACCAGTGCCTGACCTCACAAATACGCTTCTAGAAGAATGGTCAAAATTCCCATAAATACACTCCTAAACCTTGTGGAAAGCCTTCCCAGAAGAGTTGAAGCTGTTATAGCTGCAAAGGGTAGGTCAACTCCATATTAAGAATTAAGAATGGGATGTCATTAAAGTTCATGTGCATGTAAAGGCAGCTTTTACTCTGAATAAAAAATACATAGAGTAAAATCCCCCTGCAGCCATTTTTGAGTTGGTGGAAAAAAAATACCCAAATGATTAACAATCACTGGCACAAAAAGCAACCCAGCACGTACATTCCACATTTCATGAAACCCCTTTGTCATCCATATGATAACTGCAATAACTTCATCTTTCCATATGCTGCAACTTGGAGCTAGTTGAAGTTTCCATTTAGGGAAAAAAATAAAACATTAACACTAGTAGAAAAAAGTATTAATTGTGGATCATGTGAGGTTATGTTTAAGGTTCTGCTCACCAGCACATCATGAATGAGAGCCTGATACGTCCATGTGTGGTGGAGAGGAGTTGCTAGATCCAAGTTACGATCAGCAAGAACAAACAGCGGCCTCTGGAAGCTGTGGGAGAGGTGGAGGGAAAGATGGGAGGGTTTTTTTTTATGGCCTAATACTAAAACATGTCTATAGATTGTCCGTCCGTCCATCCATTTGTGTCTTGGATTAGGCTTTTTATAACAATAATAAATAGAATAAATGCTTTACAGAGATTTATGGCTTAAACTGATATACATATTCTCTTCACATCATTTGATTGGGGGGGGGGGGGGGGGGGGGGGGGTGCGAGTGTGTTTTTGCTCCACCTGAACTGGCCAGTGCCCATGGTGTCTCCGGTGAACAGGCTGTTACGAGCGTCTCGCAGATTCTCTCTCAGTTTCTTGTCAAGTTTCTGTGATGAAAAAGTGTTAAATTAACATGACTAATATTTCCAGTAAAAACGAGTTGTATAATATGTATAAATTAAATTGATCCAATAACCTGAGCGACAGGTGTTAATTTTGTCTCATTTTACATCGAGACATTCTTTCGCTGAAACTAATCATCTAAAAGCTTAGCACTCTAGTGAAAGCGAGCCAAGGCTGGACTGAATCCCACATACGGAACAAAGAAGAATTCTGTACCATCAGTGAAACTGAATTAGGCAACTGTATCAGTTTGCACGCTGCTCACATAAGAGTATAAAATGTACAAATGCACTGCAACAAAGAGATTATGCAGGGGTTGAGGTGGTCATTTAACCACAGCCATTTTATTACACTATTTCTGAATCCGTAAACCACTCTTTACCGAGCAGGAGAAGACAAAGGCGTCTCAGACTGTTCATAAAGAAAGTATCAGAGGAACATTAAAAAAACAGAGCAGTGGGTCTCTTACCACGGCTACCATTTCGGCAGCATTCCCTCTTGGACATCGGATTATTGGGACAGCACCTATGATAACAGGAAAGCTCACTGTACTGCCAATAGGAGGGTGCATTAAATATCTGCTCACAGGCTCCCAAGACACACAAAATCACATTTCAAAAACAACAATACAGGCATCAATGCACTTCATTTGAATTGTGAAGTTTCTGCCATATATACAATTCTAGTAGTTGTGTAGTATGTAAATAGACCTATATGAAATATCCAATGCATAAAAACATTTATATATCCTTTCAGTAAATATACAGAAACAACATTAGGAAGGTTCTGCCACCCAGTGGCTCTTTATGACAGTTGAGAGTTAAACTAATGGCTGTAATGTGAGAATTATTATAAAATAACCTGCTCTTTAATTATGATTAAATATCAGGTCTTTGTAAAATACTTCATGTACCATGAAAGAGCTCTGCCTTATTTGAGTTCAGGTGGATTATAAAGCACTGAACATCCCCATATGAGGAAATTATTGTCTTAGCACATGAGATTTAGGGAGCAAGAAAAATGTCTGTGCTAAAGCATCTTCAAAGGTGAAGCGTCATATTTTTGATGTTAAAATATTTTGTCATATGACAGTTTAATATGCAGACCACTATAAGTAATTTGCTGTCTGATTCCCCTCAAGGGTGTAAAAAAACACTATGGCTCTGTTGAGCAGTAAACACATTAGTTATCTGCTCTGTTCACATTAGTTATCGTGGGAATACATGTTTGGCCAAACAATGGCAGACAGAGGGAGTGATTGGGAATCATTGATTATTATTTTATGCCATTTTATTTGGTGCTGATAGTGGCACATAAATATTTAAAAACACATGCTTCTAACTCACACTGCAATATTTGTACTACCGTTCAAAAGTTTAGGATCAGTACGATTTTTTAAATTAAGATATGAATACTTTTATTCAACAAGGATGCATTAAATTGATCAATAGTGACAGTTAAGACATATACAATGATACAAAATAAATCAATAAGAAATGTTTCTTGAGCAGCAAATCAGTATAATAGGGAGAGTTCTGAAGGATCATGTGACACTGAAGACTGGAGTAAACTACTAAAAATTAAGCTTTGCCACCATAGTATAACATTTAACAATATTACTATTTTTCTGTATTTTTGATCAAATAAATGCAGCCTTTGTGAGGAGAAGAGACTTCTTTCAAAAATCTTTTAAATACTTGCTTTTAAAAACATTACTGACCCCAAACTTTTGAATGGCACTATATGTGCTTGAAAGGATCAAAATATTTGTCATTATTTACCAAGAGTGACAAAGAAGCAGAAGAGACTATCCACTATTGTGTCCATTATGCCTTCCATGTCTGTGTCCATGATATCTGGCTTATTGATTGCTGAGGAGACAGAACAGTAGCACTATTAATAACTTCATTCAGATTACAAAAAAAAATGAATAAAAGTCAATATTTCAAATGAGTCTAGCAGCTTACCATGATAGGAGATGTGTTCTTTGTTTTGATTGCAGAGAACGAACATATCATCTTCAAGTGTGATGAAGTTCAAATACTGATCAAATACCTGAGGAGGGACAGAACAGTCTAATATTTGAACTTCATAATAAAAACGAGGAGAAAGTTAATTCATAGAGCTCTAGCAGGGATTAAAAGCTCTAGCAAACTGAATCGAATTTACAACTACCATTTCCATTCGCAATGAATAAATGTGTTTAACTTACTTTGGTCACCTGGTTTACTGCATTAGCTGCAAGAGCAGCACTTGCTATGTCCTCCAACTTGCTTCTGGAGATTGCGGAGATGAAGTTCAAATAGTAGGACTCATATAGTTGGTTTCGGAGGTCCTGAGATAGTAAAAATAACCATTAGTTTTGCAATATTGGAATCTTCACAAATTGTCCTGGAATGGGACTGACAAAAACACTAATTCAGTTTAGGGAACATATTTACTTGACATATCCTGTCAACGTTCTCCTCTGTGGGCATTACAAAGTAAACGGCAGGAACATCTGGAATGGGGTCGCGATCTGAGTGCAACAAGCTAGAGGAAACAAACAAAAAAAGTAAACGGTCATTCAAATCAATCCAATTAAATCACTGATTTCAAAAGAAAAAGTCTTAGCGGTCCTCACAGGTGCAGAGTGATGCCCATGTCTCTTAACTCTTTCACAGACAGAAGAGGAGATATGATGTCTTGGCCAAAGCGATCGTAAATAAGAACCTAACAAGTATTGCAAAGGGTGAGTGTGCATGCAAATGATAACTATAAAAGCATCACTGAGCCATGTTTAAAGAGCACTGCATAGTGGATGAGGAAACCCAAAGGTGTTTGCTGTGTACGCTTACCTTCCATACCGGCTCAGCTGTTGTGTTTTTCAGAGGTGGGGCATTGAAGTTAAGCATTCGCTTCAGAGCAGCTGAGGACAGAAACATGAAATATGAATATTTTTAAATCCCTATTTAAAATATCACAAACTTGCACAAACAGACTTACTGTATGTGCAAGTTCCTTGTTTGTGATTTAAAGGACTCATAAAATATAAATTGCTGATACCTACATGCCATGGCATTATTATACCAGAAACACGTAATTTTTCGGAATTATGTATTTTATGCAATGTCCACACGCTGTCGATTTTTAAACAACAAATTATCTACTGCATATTTATAAAGACGAATAACATTTTACATAGTAGCAGCAGCACTGAGTCTGTCAATATATATAAAATCACGATGTCAACCATAAAAATAATAACCTCAGCATAAAAACAGTACCCATGTAACATATTAACCATGATTATACTGTACCACAAAATATTAATCTTAATACTTTTCGCTAAGTGAGATTAGCTAGCTTGTCAAAACAAATGATGGGTTCCTTATGACAGGTATAAGGGATATTAATAACCGTAGATTTAATAAACGAGCTGTTTGATTGTACGTAAGGTAGTCATAAAAGGACAAGTACTTATTGTACTATTCATGCTGGTTAATCGTCCATTCATCTGATGTTATCCAGCTGCTAGATTAACAACACGGTTAGCATCTACAGCTACACTGACAGCACTGTACAATTTCAGCTGTTTTGTATTCAGTACTAACGTGTGCATTTTAAACAAATAACATTTACAGCATTGTGTGAAAATTATATATTCAACAGCATTGAGTGTTTCAGTATAAATTAAAACTTGAGAACAGACCTGCCTGTTTTTCCCGGATGGAGGCCGCCATCTTTACTGTTTATGCAGAGACGACTGCGAGGGTGACGTGGCAACCGCTGTGTCCAAAAAACGCGCACGCTGACAGATCAATGGATGATCAGTTATTGGGAATATGCCATTTTTGATTTGTGATGTCGGGTTGAAAACACATTGCTCATTAAAAATAAGCCATCTTCAATTATTTAATTCAAACAATTGAAAAAACACTGATGGTAACAAAAGTAAAAAAGAGTTTAATAAGTTATGATATAGAGCTGGCAAGCTATAATGCACTCTCAAACTACAACAGGAGAAATAAAACACTATTCAAGGATGTACGCTTCATGGCTCTCTGGAACAAACAGTAAGATAATTTAACTCATTAACTTCATATGCAATGGGAGCAATCGGTTATTATGTGTAAAAAAAAAACACCTGCAATTGCACCATCTTGTGGCTACCAGGAAATTATTACCTTGTTATCGTGAACTTTTATAGGAAAAAACTAAATCACTGCTAAATAACCATGCTGTTCGGCTGAACACAAAACATTAACTACTTAACAGTAAATACTTTGGTAATGATACTAGCTAAAAACCAGTGCACTTCTGAAGTGTGTGGCTGGTAAAATCAGCTCCTACACCATTTATAATCAACTAAACATTTACACGTGCACTTGAACAACTTCCTAGAACTCTCGGAAGCCTACATTTACAAAAACATACCATTTTTAAAAAACACACAAAGAAGAGAATCTTATCACTTTTAAGATTGTGTAATAAAACATGTATTGATTTGTAGAACCGCTCAAAGCAGTCTTTCTTTTCTGTTGAGGGATTCCAATGTACCGCTACATAACTGTGAAGAGTTAGTAACATCTGGTTTTATCAGACTACTGATAAATAGAATGAGGAGCAACCTATGATTAATTAATGCTTATGTGAGTGAAAACTCTGTAACCCCAATAAATAGACTTAGCACCATTGTAGATCATTAGGTAAATGAACACCATGAATCAATGAAATATCCGGTTAGGAGATGTTTTTTTTTGTTTTGTTTTTTTTAAATGTCCTGCATAATTGAGAATTGACACACTGTGTAATCCAAGTTTTTCTTGAAGAGCTCATAAGAGGGTATTATAGGCAGAATGAGATGATTGGCATCACACTGGCTCTGAGGAAAAGCACATGAAGGTTCCGGTGAGCTAAAGAATGAAATGGACGGGGTGGGTTTGAATCCAATGGACGGAACCAAATCTGTAGCAGTGGCGAATGTTAGGATGTCCTCAAGTGACGCTGCACACCGACCCTCTGGAAAACAATGGAAGGGTTAAGATCATGCAAATAACACTACTTGTTTTCTAACAAATCTTTACGTAATATTCTATTACCATACATTTTATGATATGCATAAGAATCTAAATTCTAACACACAATACAAATGTTGTAGCAAACATACCATCACACTCATGCAGATACTGTTTCCAATAGCTCATTGTTGTGTTTTCTTTTGCTTGTTGCCCTTTTTCCTCTGAAAACCGGGCAGTAAAGAGCACCATGACAGATTCAGCCGTCAGCCTCTCAGGCCCACAGAAGACTGAATAGAAAGCCTCTGTACACATCTGCACCTGCTCAAACAGTCCTAGTGTCCTCAAACCTTCACGAAATCTGAGAAAAGCCATATGAACAAGCAAATAAATGAACATTTACTTAGTGAGGAAAAAATAGTACTGTAAAACACTATGTATATACAGTATACACTACCATTCAAAAGCTTGGGGTTTGTACATTTGTGAAATAAGTCACTTAGGGTGTTTTCACACTTAGGTCCTCTTTAAAAGAACCAGACTCCTTTAAGTGGACCAAAAGGTGAACCAAGTGCAAAAGGACCCAGTTCTCCTCACATTCACACTGTCCCTGTACCTGAAAGAGGACTCAGATCCTTTTTTGGTCCACTTTAGTAGGAATGGGGTCTCAGACCCCTTTGTGTTCATACTGTTGCTTTTTGGATCTAGTCCCGTTCAGTGTTTGATGGCTGACCCTATGGCTTTCAACATTTGATCCCATTCACTTACATTGTTTGTGCCTCGGGAACCAAGATATTTATTTGTAAAAAAAAACAAACTACAAATGAATCGAGTTGTTTATCTTTTTACACAAAAAATATATTTTTTGCAATACTACATATTCTTGCACTAGCTAGATCAAACATCCACCTTTGTAAATAACATTTTGAATTGTTTCCTTGAATCATGTTTATTTTATTGCAGAAGGCAATGATAACATCAGCATACAAAAAATAAACAATATAAAAAAAGAATTAAAAAAAGATGCTAATTAAATAAACTGCTTTAAAATGTCCAGGTAAAGTAGGTATGCCTTAAAACAGCATTCAAGTAAGAAATGGAAAACTGCAAAGGCTAGTAATGCAGATGTTTACATTCACTTAAAACAAAACCACCTGTTTATGTGAAACTTGTGTCTTTTTGACACTTTAAAATAAATGCAATAGGACGCTAAAGATTCCGTTTAGTACACGCGCTGTGACAGCTGGCTTATGTGCGCTCGTAACACCATTTTAAACTGGGAAGGCGTGCAGCTTCTCTCTTACACAGTGCGGAAGCGGTTGAAATTGCAATAAACAAGTGTAAGTTGTGAACGAATAATTTGTAGAGAATTGCCAGAAGAAGCAACCATGATGAACAGCCAATTTGTACGGAGGCATCTGATGACCAAACTACAATGGAGTTCGCAAACATAAAAATCAAGTAAGCCCAGAGCGTTTTGTGTTCAGATTGCGTGTTTTTAGCGAACCGTACCATATGATGAGATCGAACCGTACCCAGACCACCTCCCGAGATGGTCTCAGTTCGGTTCGCTTTAAAGGGGTCTGAGATCGTTTGGAGTGTTCACATATGGGCCAAAATCACGCGAACCGCGCTCAGACCCCCTGAAAAGGACCAAGTGTGAAAACACCCTTATGCTCAACAAAGCTGCATTTATTTGATCAAAATAAAGTAAATACAGTAATGTTGTGAAATATTCTTACCATTTAAAATAACCATTTTCTGTTTTACTAGATTTTAAAATGTAATTTATTCCTCTGATGGCTAAGCTGGATTTTCAGCAGCCATTACTTCAGTCTTCAGTGTCACATGATCCTTAAATTATTCTAATATGCTGATTTGCTGCTCACAAAACATTTTATATTATATCAATGATGAATACAGTTTTGCTGCTTAATATTTCTGTAAAAACAGAGGTACTAAATCAATGCAGTTTGTTTTCCCGGAGCAGCAACAGTGTTGTGCAAGTGTGTTTGTTTGTTCCTGGTCATGAGTCGAAACCGCAGGCGGTGAATGAAACTGCAGCAAATGCCTTTGTTTTGTTGGCAATCGGCACATACAGTAAGTGCATATTATGTAAACGACACAAATGTATAGTGAATTGAAAGTTATCCAGGGATAATGCCATCATGTATCTCTCTAGCTCCACACACTGAACACCTCCACGAGTTCGGCTGTTTTCAGAAAGATTTGGTACAGTGTATCTGTCTTTTATAAATATGATACAAGTAAAGACTCTTGGAGATATGAAGGATGCAATACTACTCTAAACTCAAGATTAACATGAGATAAAAGTAGTGATTTCTTTATAAAAATGTTTTATAAAATTACTGCGCCCTACTTTTGAATGGTGCTGAATGTTCAATTAATGATTTAACTATGTAATTGTTTTATAAATGTTAAAATATATGTAATAACACAGAACACAGGCATTTTAGGGTACCAACCTCTGCAGAGGCAGTTGTAGTCTGATGATCAGGTAGAAATTTAGTACATCCTCCACCAACATGTCCTTCTCTGAGAGTTTGCTGATATTTCGCCAGCAGCCTGCGGCTTCCAAGTACTGTGACGCTGACCGCATCGCACGTCTCAGCTCCTTCATTGAGTTTGCTTCTGCAATCTAAAAGTGCATTCAGAGTTTATCAGGTCTACAACAACCGTTCGGTTCATTGTAATCATGTGTCTCAATGCAACAGCAGCTTTGAAGCACAACACAAGAACAACATAACTCACCTGTTTGATTTTGTTTCCAAAAGCAGTGTCTCCGAGGTCTTCTAAAGTAGGCCTGTAGTTTGTGGGATAGTTGAACAGACTGTTGTAAAGCGCTGGAGAGAAGAAGCCCACGGGAGGACCTCCGTGAATCAAAGAGAGGGCCAACAGACTGCCGACTTCAAAGTAAAGATCATCCCTCAGAGCTGTTCACACACAACAATTGTTAGTTTTGAAGGTTACTTAAGTTGTCAGGTACTGTAGTAGTCAGGAATGGTAAATTCTTAAGAAAAGGAAATGAAAATTAAATTAAAGAATCTGTCCTACCTTTTGAGTTCAGAGCCAGGTTTTTAGCTCCATCAGGTCCCTCAAAGATTTCTGACATCTCCAGTTTCGAAACAAGACGTCTGAGAAAGCGACGCTGATTCCTGATGTTGTTGTTCAGTTTGTCTTTGGAGAATTTCACAGAAAGTGCACAGCAGGGATTAAAGTCACTTTGCCGCAAAACCTGCAGGGCTGCTTCCATCACCCCATCATCATCTTCCACTAGCACCTCTGTGGACTGCTGCGTTGATATCTGACAGGCCAGATCCATTAAGACCTCTGGAGAAGTGGCTGGCACACACTGCCTAGAAAACAATGAATATTTCACATTTTCACTAAAGGTGACCAAAAATTAAATACAGAAAATATCATGATTTAATGGATCAGCTTGAGTGTGTGTTGAAATGGATTCTGCTAGAGGGCAGTAGGGCTGTTTAACGATTAATCGCGACTAATCGCATCCAAAATAAAAGTGTGTTTGCATAATATGTGTGTGCGCTGTTTATAATTATTATTATGTATATTTGAATACAGACGCATACATGTATATATTTAAGAAATAGTTGCATGTATATAAATATATATATATTATATATATATATATTTATATCATTTATATTATATATAAATATTTTATATATAAATATATATTTTTTTCTTAAATATGCACATGCATGTGTATTTATATATATACACACATAATAATTATAAACAGCGCACACATATATACAGTGGGGCAAACAAGTATTTAGTCAGCCACCGATTGTGCAAGTTCTCCCACTTAAAAAGATAAGAGAGGCCTGTAATTTTCATCATAGGTACACTTCAACTATGAGAGACAGAATAAGAAAAAAATCCAGAAAATCACTGTCTGATTTTTTAAATAATTTATTTGCAAATTATGGTGGAAAATAAGTACTTGGTCACCTACAAAAAAGCAAGATTTCTGGCTCTCACAGACCTGTAACTTCTTCTTCAAGAGGCTCCTCTGTCCTCCACTCGTTACCTGTATCACAAGAATGGTGAGCAAAAATCCCAGAACCACACGGGGGGACCTATACCCTTTTTCCACCAAGGCAGTACTAGAGCTAGTTCGGAGCCAGAGCCTAGTTTCAAATCGGTTCTTTGTGTTTCCACACCCAAAGCCCCAGCTCCGAGCCAGGAAAAGTTGTTCTTAAGTAGCACCAAAACATTGCTGGGCTAGAACAGGGCTAGAAGTAAGAACCGATTACGTCAGGCGCTGGGGGCGGGGTCAACAAGACGAACACAAACTTGAGCCGTCATTTTTGAAATAGCAGCTAATGGAGCTAACAGCTGCTGCTCGTTTGTAATCTCCGTCTATAAAAATTACAGCGAACTGCATGAATGCGTTGGATTCGCTGTGTTTTCGTTGTGTTTTGATGCCGATGTAGGATCGTAAAGCCATGTGAAATCAATAGTAACGCAACGTTTGCATTGTTGATGGAAGGCTTGTTCGCAGCGGTGCTGTGCAGAGACCGATCACCGTATGATAACGAGTCCAGCGAGAGCATATGACTCCTTATGCTTTTGATTCACTCATGCGTTTTTTTCGGTCTGCGCAGCGCCAATGCATCTCGAACAAGCCTGGTGTGTTTGTGTTTCCCGCTGCCCAGGGTTGCCAGGTTTTTACAACAAAACCCGCCCAATTGCTACTCAAAACAAGCCCAATCGCGTTTTAGGGGGACTTCCCCGGTAAAAATCACATTTGGGGGTAAAATATGTGTTTTTTTGGCATGGTTGCCTACTAAAATTCGCATTCCCGGGGCTAAATATCACATAATTGGGGTCGCTTCAACCTGTGGACATGAAACACAGCCCGCGGCAACAGTGATGAAGTAGCCCAATTCCGCAGGAAAACCGCAGACTTGGCAACACTGCTGCCTCGCTAGCGTTGCTGAGAAAGATGAGACGTATACAGTGACGCAAGACATGGCTCTGTTGTGGCTCTCAGCATGTGGAAAAGCAAACGGTTCTTAGAAGGCTCCTCAGTCGAACCAACTATGAACTGGGATTACCACTGGCTCTGAACTAGCACCCGGTTAATTCTGGTGGAAAAGGGGTACTAGAGAATGACCTGCAGAGAGCTGGGACCAAAGTAACAAAGGCTACCATCAGTAACACACTACGCCGCCAGGGCTTCAAATCCTGCAGTGCCAGACGTGTCCCCCTGCTTAAGCCAGTACATGTCCGGGCCCTATGTGCTAGAGAGCATTGGAATGATCCAGAAGAGGATTGGGAGAATGTCATATGAAACCAAAATAGAACTTTTTGGTAAAAACTCAACTTGTCGTGTTTGGAGGAGAAAGAATGCTGAGTTGCATACCTACTGTGAAGCATGGGGGTGGAAACATCATGCTTTGGGGCTGTTTTTCTGCAAAGGGACCAGGAAGACTGATCCGTGTAAAGGAAAGAATGAATGGGGCCATGTATCGTGAGATTTTGAGTAAAAACCTCCTTCCATCAGCAAGGGCATTGAAGATGAAACGTGGCTGGGTCTTTCAGCATGACAATGATCCCAAACACACCACCCGGGCAACTAAGGAGTGGCTTCGTAAGAAGCATTTCAAGGTCCAGTCTCCAGATCTCCAGTCTCCAGATCTCAACTCCATAGAAAATCTTTGGAGGGAGTTGAAAATCTGTGTTGCCCAGCGACAGCCCCGAAACATCACTGCTCTAGAGGAGATCTGCATGGAGGAATGGGCCAAACTACCAGCAACAGTGTGTAAAAACCTTGTGGAGACTTACAGAAAACGTTTGACCTGTCATTGCCAACAAAGGGTATATAACAAAGTATTGAGATGAACTTTTGTTATTGACCAAATACATATTTTTCACAATAATTTGCAAAACAATTCTTTAAAAATCAGACAATGTGATTTTCTGGATTTTTTTTCTCTGGATTCTGTCTCTCATAGTTGAAGTGTACTATGATGAAAATTACAGGCCTCTCTCATCTTTTTAAGTGGGAGAACTTGCATAATTGGTGGCTGACTAAATACTTTTTTGCCCCACTGTATAATGTAAACAGAAACTTTTATTTTGGATGCGAACCCTTGTACGGTCTTCGTTTGGGAATTACACTCAGGGTCTTTGGGGTCTCTACAGACCCCAGGCAACAAAATGTAATTTTGTAACAGAACAATATTTTTTACGCAATACAATTTTAAGCTGTTTATTAATGTTTTTACTCAACATCTGTGCATTTTTTGGGGTATTTATAATTTTTACATTTACATAAATACATTTTAAAATATTTTTTTAATGGATTTTCACACAAAATCAGGTTTTTTATGTAAAATTCACTTTATAAAAGACCCAAATTTTTAACTTTCATTCGTGGGGATAACATGGATAATTTGACATGGTTTAGTGTAAGATTTTTGCCCATCTTTTGGAAAATACAGTAAAAAAAAAAAAAATGTAAATGGCTGCAGAGCTCCACTATTTGCTATGTGCTATTTGACTGGCTGAAAGACATCTTTTCACAAGTATTTTTCAGTTGGATTCAAATCTAAAGGTTATGAAATCACAATTATAACAATTAAAATTAATTAATTTTGTCAAAGTTTAGCATTTTTTTGTACTGAAAAAATCTTTTTTTTCTTAATGATGTTACATTATGATTAGAATCAAACCTGAACAAGAGAAAAGTCTTTAGGGTTTATCATTTATTTCAAACATCTGATTTTCTTAGAATTCTACAAATTGAAATCTACACTTCAGTTACTAACTGTAACAGAACAAAAATTAACAGATATGTACAGTTATATTACATATTGAGTAAAAAATACACAACATGAACATCAAACTGCAATGAAATGAACAGCAATAACAAATGTATTCCTGTGTGTGTGTGTGTGTGTGTGTGTGTGTGTGTGTGTGTGTGTGTGTGTGTGTGTGTGTGTGTGTGTGTGTGTGTGTGTGTGTGTGTGTGTGTGTGTGTGTGTGTGTGTGTGTGTGTGTGTGTGTGTGTGTGTGTGTGTGTGTGTGAGCATGATAATTTTGCATTGTGGATGTTTATGCATTGTTGGAAGTGTGCCACTTCATTTCTGTATGTGTGTTCTGTGTTGTTTCTGTTTTTGAGGATGAATTTTGTCCATTTTCTGTGTGACACTTTTTGTCACAAAAACATAAAAACAGATATCAATCCAATTTTTTTTTTTTATTTGAAGATCTAGAGAGTGTTGACAACCGTACAAAGTCTCATGCCATTTGGACAAAGGGAACTTTTTTTAATTTGAGCAAACGTCCTTTGGGGTCAGAAAAGAAACAAAATTCATTGATGTTGGGTTTAGGTGTTTTGTTGGTGGTGGTGAAAAAACTGAAATCAATAATCTAAAGGAACAATAATTATTATTATTTTTTAAAAGTAATAATATTTGTATTTATATAGAGTACTCCCAAAAGCTCAAGGTCACTTTACAATCACTGTACAATGACAAACTGAGGAATGAGCCTGTGATTAAAAATATATATTTCTGTGATAATCAACAGCACACAACCTTCATGGAAATGAACTTATAAACAACCTAGAATGTGTCCTACTCAAACCAGATTCTATTGATTAGGCAAGCACCTTTTAGTGACGAGTGAAGGGTGAAGGTCAGAGATGCTTCTAAACAGCCTCTTTCTCTCTTGCCTTATAGCCAGTGGTGATTCAACATGGTTTGGCAATTGCACTGACTCTGCCAAAAAACAAACACAAATGTAATAAAAGGCAGTTTACAAAAGGTGGGGGGGGAAATCCCCATCCAAGTATGTAACTTTGAAATAATTCTACAACATAAGCAGATATTAAACAATAGTTCAGAGAGCTTACTGTTTTCCTCGACAGCTTTACAGTCAGCACAAATCCAGTCGGATTCGTAAAGCCGAAGGTTGGAGCACTTTCGATGAGTTCCCCTGGATCCACACATCTTGCAACGAACAATTTCAAACAACCTGTGAAGCAAAAGCATTTCTAATTTTAATGATAGTTAGAATCCTTTTCAAAAACAACATGACAATCCATTTTATTATTTTCGAATGACTGATTAAAATGCTCAGATTACCCTGACTGTGAGCTGTGTTTACGACCTTTGTGGCTACGACACTTTTCAACATCACAGTGCTGATACACTTGCAGTAACTCTCCATATGCATTTTCCTCTAGCTCCCATGACGCATCCCTGAAAAATATACCATAAATTTAGATATATAGTAATGGAAAATTATATTTGTTACTCATTGTTTTCAGATGCCAAACATTATATATATTTATATATATTCCAAGCCAATGAGAAAATATCCCCTTGAATCAGTATCAAAAGGAAATCAATTCTATTTACCGCTCCGGTATATATATTCCCATTCTGAGCATTTCCTGCTGAAACTGGTCCTTGTTATTGCATAGTGTGCATTTGAAGAAAAACATGGCAGCACTGTGTGCGAAATGCTGGAACATAAAAGTTAAGAACAAGACTGAAATTTCTAATTCCAGATATTCATCTTTTAATATGTTTGAATTTGTGGTACAATTACCTGTACACAATCCCTGTGAAACCAGCTTCCATGACACGCAGGACACTTAAGGACATTGTAGGAGAGGACGGGTTCAATGGGCTCCAGACAGACGGAGCAGGAGAGGGGCAGACTGGGGCTGGAGACGCAGGACTGACTAGGTGCATGTTTTTTACAGAAAGACCTGCAAATGATTGCCATCATCAATACCAAATACTAACTAGTATACTAATACTAACTTCTGGGTTGGCCTACAAAAATACATCATCCCTGCACCACTCTCTGGCAGCTGAGCAAATGTGAACACAGAAAAAAATAACTTTTGAACTTGAATAGACACTTACGGAAACAAGTCTGTAAACTGGAAAATAAACTCCTGCTCTAATCCACAAGGCATGTGGACCATTTGCCGACAGCTTTTGATGGAACACCCCACTGAAGCACCAACCTTTTTGCAGTGCATGCACCTCTGCAAGTCAAACAGAGATATAGACTCAGACACATTTCTGCTGTGTTAAGGGATAGTTCACCCCATACAAAAAAAAAAAAACCCAAGTCATCCTAGGTGTATATGAATATTTCTTTTTTTCATGGCAAATACAATAGGAGTTATTTAAAAAAAAAATGTCCTGGCTCTTCCAAGCTTTATAATGGCAGAAAATGGCTGTTTCTGATCATAAAAGTCAGGCTCTGGGGGGTTAATAATGGCCTTCTGAAGCGAAGCATTTGTGTAAGAAAACTATCCATATTTAAAACTTTACAAACTCTAATCATTAACTTCTGCTAACTGTCGTACGTGTATCCACTAGAGACTGGTGTTCCAGCGTATGACGTAGGACGCAGGCATATCGTAAGTTCCGGTGACGAACGTGGAAGTGCAGCGAATAGACCAAAACAAAACTTGGTTCTTGCAAGAACTAGCATATTCTCACTGGAGCGTCCTACGTCATACCCTGGAACGTCAGTCTCTCGTGAACGTGCATACGACAGTTAGATATTATAGTTTTTAAAGCTTTAAATATGGATATTTTTCTTAACCAAACGCATCACTTCGCTTCAGAAGGCCTTTATTAACCCCTGGAGTCGTGTGGATTACTTTTATGATGGATAGATGCACTTTTATGGACTTCTAAACAGTAAAGCTTTTTTTTTGAAAGCCAAAATTTTTTTTTTATACAACTCCGATTGTATTTGTCTGAAAGAAGAATGTCATATACACTTAGGATGACTTGAGGGTGAGTAAATCATGGGCTAATTTTAATTTTTGGGTGAACTATGCCTTTAAATGTAACATGTCAACAGTCAAATGTGTATGTACCAGCCTTGAAGATCTGCGGACCTCCTTTTTTATGTCATCCACGAGAAAACCATGGACATCTTCATCCTCCTCTCCTCTCTGACATATTCCACTGGACATCAGCTGTACAATTATACAGAAAAATTGTTGACTCACTTTTATTCTTGAGTTATGACTTTGGTGGTGCCTTCTATAATTCCTGTACAAAATAATGCTATTAACTAGATTTAGAAGTTTTAGAACAACTTTCATATTTTTAAACAGTCTGTATTAAATACAAAAGGCATGGTGTGATATTCTGTATTACCATAACAAGAGATTCATGGCTGACAGAACATATAGAAATAACCAAGTATATCTGTGATTATCTAGGGTAGATTTTTGATCATCAAACTGGGGTAGTGGCAGGAGTAACATTTTAGATTATAAAATAAAAAAGTTTAACAATAAGAAATAATGAATTCTCATTCTCACCAGACAGAAATAGTGGACAGTCAGGTTGTGCTGTTGGAGGGTGACCTTCTCTCCATACTTCTCTGGAATGTTGTCGCACCTCTTACAAAGACTGCAAACTAATTGACAGAGACTAAATTCAGTTGACAAGATTGTAAAACAATATCCTGGTATAGGTAACTGAGCGAATTCACTTCCATTGAATGCCCTTGAATGTGTGTTTTTGAGGGAGCTTTTTTCACCCCAATGTTTATAGAGCATTAGTGGGTTACGTATCTGATTATTGTTATCATCATGAACTTGTAAGAAAAGCAACTTACTGAGCTCTTTGTCGTCGTTAGTCTGTTTTATTTCAGTAGTCTCCTCTTTCATCGCTTTCATTATTGTGGATTAGGCAGCGTCCATGGAGTAAAACTTTGTGCAATTTTAAAATGGCGATTTAAAGAGCCTTTGAATTAGCGTTCTGTTGCTACTGGCTTCGCTAGTTCAATAACCGCCATTAGACTCACGTTTCACGAGCTTTATCTGGTCTTTCCACTCCGTAGATACTCCTAGGTAGTCGGGTTTTAATACAATTATATTATAGTAATTTGTGTGTGTGTAAGAGTGTAAATAGCATGATACAAATTCAAAATTCCCTCTGTCCGTGAAAATCCGCCTCTGCTTGCGTTTGGTTGGTTAAATTCAAATCAAAACATAGATGTTCCTGTGGGAGGGGCTCTGGACAAGACCTCTGCGGAAACGGTGCGGTAGTCACGCACTACATAACTTCCGTTTATTCTACAAAATACAAGTAAGCACAGAAGAAGTTTATGAAGTTTGATTTTGTGGAAATATGCTTTATGAGGTAGAAGTCCCACATTGACAGTAAGTGATCGTTTTGCATTGTGTCATTATGTTAGCTATTCCAGATCAATTATTTAAAACGTTCTGTATTTTGTTATATTTTTAATAGTCCTAAATCACAGCGACCACAAGTTTTGCTAATATGTATAACAAAACATGATGCTTTGTATAACATGAAACGGTACATTAGCGCTGCCTTAAACTTTGCAGTCTCCATGGCATTTCGTTATTATTTATTTGAATGAGTAATTATATATATATATATATATATATATATATATATATATATATATATATATATATATATATATATATATATATATATATATATATATATATATATATATATATATATATAAACTTTTATTTATAATTTCACATTTTCATTAATTTTGTTCATATATTATTAATATTATTCCATTCATTGTTCATAATTTTTTCTGCAATAGTTCCCCTGTAAATGCAGTTATTCTGCCGCTGCATTTTTGTCTCATGTTGCTTCAGATGCAGCTTTTCTTTTGTGCCAACTTTTGCCAGTTTATTTATTTATTTATTTTTACCTTTGCCAGGTAAAGTTGACTAAAGACAACTCAATAAAGTGGCTCTAAATGTTTTTGGTTGATTTGGTGCAGAGCATTAGGCTACATTGCTTTACATACTTTACTGTATATTATTTTTTGTGCACTTAAATATTTTAAATATATGATTAAATAATTACTCATTAAAATAAAACAATAACGAAATGTCATGGGGACCACAGAGTTCCAAGAGAGTATTTTGAGGCATACAGAATGGTTTGGGGGGACAAAGCATGTGCTTGATATTTATATTATATTTTTATTATTACTATTATAGTGCTTTTTCTCTGTACTCAGAGTGCTTTACATGGAAGGAGGGAATCTCCTCAACTACCACCAATTTTTTATGAAGTCACTAGTGTTAGTTTGTTATGACAATTGAATTTTTACCATGTGATTTTATATTTCCAGTATATTCTGTATAACCACTGTTTTTGGCCTATATGTATAGTGGTTCCTGTGGAAAACCACCTGATTTTTCTGAATAAAATTCATTATTTAGTGTTAAAGATTTGTTTTCTTTTTTCATTCTGTAACTTGTAACCTTCAATAACAACTTTGGACATAAACTAATGGTTATAGTATCACCTTCTGTGCACTGCCTTCACCTCTCTGCTCTAAACAACAATCTAACCTTCACAAGATGGAGAAATCCTAACTTCAAACTCTAATGCAATTGAGAAGTGAGAAAAGAACTGATGGTTTCACACAGTGCCTGCTTTGCTTTAAGGGTTAAACCAAAGAAAATGTGCCTATTGGATTGTTCATCAGTATCACTAACCAGTAGGTGGTAGTAGATCAAAACAGTTCAAAGTGCTGTCTGCTTAAGAACTGGCTCCCTGTCCTGAATCTGACCCGGATGTTCAGGAGATCGGCTTATGATATTTTGTCTAATATTTTGACATCCACACCAGAACAAGGCATACTTTTGAGAACCATCTTTTCAGGAAAATGTCAAAAGGTAAAAAATAAACTGTGCACATTTTCTAAAAGCTTTCCCCTTTTAATAGCATGCCCATATGTTTAGAATATTTTAATCAACAATATCTGTACTTTTGCATTCATTTACTGTTTACGTACTAAAAAAATGTTTTGTTGTTGTATTTTTACAACTATTTTTAGAACATATTTTATATGGACTTGCTATAAAGTATTGTGAAATATTAGTTTACAGTCATACATATGGGAAATTTTGAGCAAATCTGACCACTAATAGCTGCTGTACAGTGTTATGTCAGGATGTCGTCTTATAATATAATGGAGAACCGCATTTGTTTTGTGAAATCGCCTTTCAGTCACTGGATGCACCTGTAAACTAACCAGTGTTGCCCTGGCTGGCAGTCACAACTTATTCATAGATTCACTGGAGTGGATCAAAACGAATAAGTGCTGGACTGGACTGCCTGTCTGTTTCTCCTGCCTGAGCAGATCCAGGAGACCCAGATCAAGGTCTTGACCTGCTTATTGTTTGACAACACTTACAAGGGGGTCCTTGAGTGCTCTTTTGACTTGAGATATAAGATTACAGACCATGCTTTTCCTCCCTTCACTAAATTCCAGAGGGGGACCAAACAACTCCCTCAATTTTCGACACAGTGCTTCCTCCCCCAGTGTCCAATGCTTCTCAGAGTTTGCATTATGCAAGCTAATTTAGCCAATTATGCACAGGTGTGATGCTAATTCTCCTCTCAAATACAGAGCTCCCGACAGTAAAAATAGTATAATTATACAGCTGTCCGTGTGTTTTCCTTCCCAGCCACTGCAACAGCCTCTGTCTCACAAAAAAACAGCATTTCAGTAAAGGCTATATCTTGAAGAATCTGCCACGACTTTCTCTCCTTTCAACTGAACTGTTCATTGTTGTACTTTGTGAAACAGGTGGGAGACTGTATCACACTCCATATGTGAAATGTAACATTGTTTCTTTATTGGCATCTATGGTTCCATGAACAACCTTTGACATCATGGATGTTCCTTTCCACTGCGCACAAAGTTCTTTTATAGCGGGAAAAGGTTCTTTAGATTATTCAAATGGCTTGTACTTCAGTTCGATAGTCTCCTTTAGACATTCTACTAACTGTAAGTAACTTTGCAACATGTCAACTAACTCTCATTAGAGTATTAGTAGACAGTTAGGTTAGAGTTAGTAGAAAAGGTGACACACTTGCAAAGTTACTTTACAGTCAGTAGAATGACTGTTGGGTCATCAAAATAAAGTGTTAGCTGATAAGCAGACAATCTAATGCTCTAATGACTGGTTGACATGTAGTTGCAAAGTTACCTTACACTTAAGTTGTTTCAACCCAACTTTGGGTCAAATATAGACAAACCCAACCATTGGGTTAAACATTTAATTTAAAAATGCATCCCAATGTTTGGGTTTGTCCATATTTGACCCAATTTTTGGTTGAAAAAACCCAGCATTTATTTGAGTGTAGTAGAATGTCTGAAGTGGACTAGTCTTCTCACACTAAGAATTTTTTTTTTCCTTTAAGTCATGTTCACTGAAAGGTTCTTTAGGGAACTCAAAATGGTTCGTCTATGGCATCACTGTAAAAATCCCCTTTAAGAAGCGTTATTTTTAAGAGTGTAGGCATGGGAATATGTAAATAGTAGTTCAATGTGTCTTCTGAATTCACAGTTAGAGAGGAGGGTGGCATGGAAGCCATTTATAAAACAATGTTTGATGGGAGTTTTAACCCGAGCATATGAATTTTCATCTTGTATGTTCTATAGGATCCTAAGATTTTCTGAGGAGGTGTAATGCATTCTTGATCCCACACTCCTACACACCTATGAAAAGCCCCAGGCGCTCTCTCTTCTTTTTTTTGATAGTGATAGAGCTTACACTGGGGACAGCAACCTTTTCATTATATTCTGTCACTTTTGATACATTTAATCGACATGACCACCAACCCAGATGAAGAGCTCTCTCCTCCAGACAAAAGGGGGGAAAAAAACCTTGCTATTATTATCAGGGTATGTAAGAGCTGCAAACCAGTCCTTAAAATTGATGGCTGAGGAACACGGTCCCCTGAAAGAAGTCAAATTAAATGATCATGGTCCCTGGTTAGATGCCCTTTCAATATACGAATTTCTGTAGGGAATAGGATTGACCCCACACTCGAGGCTTCCTGTTGCACATGTATAACAGCTTGTGATATCTCATCTCGTGTGGCTTGAGGAAATTGCTGTCTACACAGGCCAAATAATTCTGTCTCTTTGACCTGTGGTTCAGGGAAGTCTAATTATCAGCTTCAGCGCTGAGCTCGCCGGGGTCCCCGAGCCGCCTTAAAGGCCCTGGGCTGTCACCCTTTCTGTCTCCCCTCCCAAAATGAAAATTGAGTTGTCTGCTGAGTGATAAAATGTGTCTGCTAATCAGAAATGTGAAAAGATCCAGGGCGAGAGTGGCACCGAGGCATGAGAGAATTGCTGATTTCTTTCTTCCCGTCTGTCAGATTGTCTAAAGTTTTGCTAACATATATAATCACTTGAAAACATTCTTTGGGAGATATGCACCATTTCATATCATAGACGCTCATTAGTCTTGTTAGCATGACTTGAGCTGCTGGAGTTGATTTTAGTTCATTTGTTTGCTTGCTAGTTAAAAGCTTTGATAGATTTGTTTGCCAGGCTGAATAATGTCTATTTGAGAATTATTGTTCATCCAAACAAGTTATTAATCACTATTTGTGATATGATTTGACACTGTAAAACGCTGTACAAGTAAGACACAATCCTTGATTCGTGAACAGAGGATAAACCTATAAGTCAATGCGTGTGTGTGTGTGTGTGTGTGTGTGTGTGTGTGAGGGAGATGAGATGAGGGGGGTCTCTTTTTTCATCACCCTCAGGTCATAGGGTTCACTGTTGGGTGGAGCCTTTTTTCTCTCAGAGGCATGCTGGGGTATCAATAACCTCAATGTTTCACCACACAATCTTTTAAAAGCACTCCGAAAACAAACAGAGGCTGGACCGCCATCACCAGGACCTATACAGCGCCACGTCTCTGGACACAGGTAACACCTTTCACCCAGCATTCCCTCACTTTATAGCTGCACCAACTAAGCTAAACGCTCCTCCACTGCTGAGATTTCCTCCTTTGTTTCGTGTTTAAAATACCACTTGTATCATTTGAATGTACAAAATGACTAATTCACGTTGTTGCATGCAATGCAAGAGCTGGATCTTTCTGTGAACATTATTCTGCTGCCGGCTCTGAAAAGGTTGAGCTGAAAAATGGTCTCATTTAAGAGCGTTTCAATTCAACCTTTGAACCTAGCGCAGATGATTGGGATGTTTGCTTCCTTTCCCGTTTTTGCCAACTAACATAATTCGAGATCGACTTTTCCTGTTGCTCTTATGACTCAACAAACAAGAAAAATAACTTTTGAAACCGCGTCTCTTAGTTTCACATTGCATTGCTTTGGTGAAATCTAATTTGAGAGAAAATGGCAACCCAGCTGTTCTTTTGATGGAGAATCACCAAAACATGGGTTCTTTCAGTGCAACATGCATAGTCCATCCTCATCTACACATCAATGAGCCTTTCTCTTGTCTGCAAGGCTATAATTAAGGCTCTGTGCTGTGCTAGGGGTAATTTATCCTCCTTCTCTGGCTCTGTGCTGAAATCAGGTAGCAGGGCATGATTGCAGTGGATGGGGCGTTGCGCTTTGCACAATGTGGCCGCTTTGTGTTCTTCGAGCTTGTGGAGAACGTGGATGAGCTCCCATTAAATATACAAATTTATTATGAAAACAAAAGGGGTTAATTGTCTACATATTTGTATGCAGCATGTAAATGAATTCAATGAGGGGGAAAAATGTGTTTCATAGCAACCGTCTCTGGAAGGAAGGTCGGGTTGGTGTATTTTGTCACTGACAGTGTCCTGTAGAGTGGCATGAAGGTTACGGTCCACTATCAGAGATGTCAGAACAATGACCATTTCACTGCAAAGCATTTGAGTCTAGAATTTTCATTAGAAGAAAGGATGCAGCCAGGATGGGAAAATCAAAGTATTGAATTTATTTAATATGCAAGTGCATTGCCATATATAGGGGTTTAAGCAGCAGACCAGAAAAAGTGAGATCACTCATCTCCTCCATAATGAATTGCTTTATCTAGTCAATTAGGCATGCATGTTAGCACCTGCACATTCCCTGAAGACAAAGGAGAGAAATTATTTCCCAAGGCAATGCTAGCTAATTCATTTTAGCTCTAATTTGTTAGAATTTGAGCTTTAATATTTTGTCAAAATGTTTAAATTAAAAGACCAGACTAATTTTAACAGCATGAGTTGTCAGGTGTGTGTGGAATTAGTTTCTTTATTAAATAAACAGGGAATGAATATGCTTAAATGTAAAATATGCTATGGTTTAATAGTAAGTATACTTCTATTTATGTATTGTTATATTTAAAATATAAAATGTCGCTAAAAAGAAATTTTCATTTTTTTTTTTAAACAACTAATAGTGAGTAAAATCTAATTGGTCAATCTCATGTTTTCCCAGATAATGTACATATCTTCATGTTATATTTGCTTAAATATGACTAACTATTCACTGTCTGTCTGCATTCAGCCTCTGAGAATGTTCGTGAATAAAAGCCGTCCAGGCCAGTCAAAGATCACCAAACTTTTCCACAAAGCCCAGCAGCTGCAGGACAAGGGTTCAGTCATCATTAAAGGGATTAGACAATGTTAGTAAATACATATTTGAGAGTTCCTGTGGATTTCCTGCGATTAAGTGATTGACTCTGTAGTGTCTCTCTCCAGCAGGGAAGCTGGGATTTTGAGGATGTCAAGACCTGGATTAGCCGTACCATGAGGGAGTCACGTGAAGATTTTTAGCAACTGTGAACCAGCCATCCCTCTCCTCAATCGTCGATTTCTTCTAGTTTGGGATACATCTCACAAAAAGCAAAGGGGAAATTGGAAAAAGCTATTTAATGATCATATAGGAGTTGTCCTATATGAGTGAAGGGCACAGACAGAGCAAGTGAATACGAATGACTGAGGGAGATGTACATAGATATGTTTGTCTATGTGTTTAATCAATTAAAGATTCAAGATGGCAGACTCAACTCTTTATTTCAACCATTGTGATTAGTGAGAAACTATCTGTCTCTCACCAGATGGCTCAGGATCTGTTCAGAAACGGTGGAGGATTTGTCTTGATGCACTATACGCTTCATAACTTCATAGATGCTACTTGAAGACATTAAGCTGTAAGCCAAAGAGTGTGGACATTAAAGGGGTCCTATATGCGTTTTAATTTGATTTTTTTTTATATACTTTCTTTATCGTGTAATGCTGCAGTTTGAACAAAAAAAAAAAAGTTCTGCAAAGTTACAAAGCACAAAGTCACTTCAAAGGGAGTTATTCTCAATATCAGCAGTACTGTTTCTAAACTCCCTAAAATGGCTTCTTCAACGTACACATAAAGGTATTTCTTATTTTAATAATTCCTCAATGCATTCGCAAAAAAGGGGATGATGCCTGGGAGTGTGTTAAAACGCATTACTGTGTATTATGAAAATATAAATACATACTCATTCATGTATAAGAAATATTTTCACTGTATATTTATATCATTTATATTATATATACATATTTTATATTTAAAATAAAAAAACTTAAATTAATACATGCATGTGTGTGTATTTATAAATACATAATAATTATACACATACACACACACACACAGTATATATATATATATATATATATATATATATATATATATATATATATATATATATATATATATATATATATATATATATATATATATATATAACAGCATATGTCTATATGTATGTAAGCTGTTTTTATTAACCCTTGACAGAGAAGCACTGTGTGTATTTGTTTGTTGTCTGCTTCGAGAACATTAGTGTGACAGGTTGAAATGCAGTCCAGAAACATGTTGCCTAGAAACTAATAGCGTGAATAACCCAATCCCAATATGCATGTGTTTGTCCTAGTATAGGTAACCATTGGCAACAGCAAAATCTCATCTTTCATGTTAACCTACCCATATTTATTTTTTTTAACAAGTATGAGAATTTCGCTGTAAGGAACTAGACATTTCATGCATGAAAATATGAAATGCACAAATGTTTTTGTAACATGGAAGGCATGTTTAATTTCTTTATTTTATCCCAGAGCTCTTGCGTATATGGCTGTTTTTTTTTTGTTGCTCTGAACAATTTGTTTCTGAAACCCATAGCTGTCAAAGACAGACTTCTCCTTTTCATTTCTTATTTAGGTGTATTCATGACACAAATTAATGTGTGCACATACATTTTTCCACTCCCAGTTTAATTTGATTCTTTTCAAACCATGTTTGTACAACTCTGGCAAATGTTGCAGCATGTCTGAGGGGAGCTACATTTCTGCTCTGTGCTTGCATACTCGTAAATGCTCCATAAATATGGCCCAACACAGTTATGCATTATATATGGGGACTCATCTTAAGACCATTCCCTTTGCACATGCATGGCTGGGGAGTGATGAGGGCGCATGCAGCTGGGGAAGGTGGAGGTCATGTTAAGTTCGCTCCACTAGTCAGCAAGCACTTCTCAAGATAATCTGGCTTTAAATATAAGGTGCCATGTGCTTACATTATTAGCATCTGAGCCCACCATCATCTTGGGCACAACAAAAACCCTAGACAAAATATTCTTGTTTTATAGTCCTTTGATACTATCAGTCAAGTAGCAGAGTACAACCAAAAAATGGTTCTTCTATGGCATTGTTGCAAAAACAAAACTTTTGGAACCTTTATTTGTAAAAGTGCATAATAACAATTTTCTGAACTTTGATTGTGAAAAAACAGTACATTAGGTGTGTCAATTCGTACGTATTTTACAAGGTGGCTAAATCGTACGTATTTGACTAGTATGTGGTCTCTGAGGAACAAAAGTGGGCGTTTCTAAATTTTTTGGGTGTTTTCAAACTGATGGGTGTTTATAAATCATGCAATGAAAATGATCCTTAAGGTTACGAGAGCGCAGCGCGGATCATATGCGCGAGTCGGTGCATACAACAAATCATATCGGACCCATTTAAATTCTGCACAGAATGCTGTATTTCCAAGCAAAATGGAGGAGATGATGATAAACGGATAGAGATTAGGAGGAAACTCTTTTCCAAACAGAAAGGCTCTAGTCAAATTGTGATGTCAATGAAACGCTATTGGCTGTTTCAAAAAAGGGGAGGAGGCTAACTGAATGTTAGCATAAGAATCAGAAATACAAATATTTCGTTTATATTAAAATTCCTTTTTTTTTTTAAATGAATATGCAAAATAACGCAAATGTTGTGTGTTGATTGCCACAACCAAACTTCAATTTGATATATTAAAGGGGTCTTATTATGCTTTTTCAACTTTAGTTAGTGTGTAATGTTGCTGTTTGAGCATAAAAAAAGTTCTGCAAGGTTACAAAGCTCAAAGTCCACTCCAAAGTGAGATATTTTATTTAACAGAATTTTTCTCTGGCTTTGTGAAGTCACAATGTTACTAATTTAAATAATCTTCCCCAAGGGGATGAGGCCTGGTTGGGCTGCTGCTATGTCCAAAGAGATTTTCCACCCGGTTTCCAAAACTCATTTGTTGGACCTTCCTGGGACTGACGAACTTAGGTTAAAATGTATTTTAAACACTGTTCCAGAACATTATAACCCCAACGTTTATCTGTGTGCTGCACATTTTATGGAGAACAGCTTCTAGAAACTAAGAGGGCAATGCAGGCTACGCACAAAATTTCTCACATTTCTCCTGAAAT
The DNA here is from genome assembly GCF_949357685.1 of Gobio gobio. Classification (NCBI taxonomy): domain Eukaryota; kingdom Metazoa; phylum Chordata; class Actinopteri; order Cypriniformes; family Gobionidae; genus Gobio; species Gobio gobio. The sequence goes on from NC_137106.1 coordinate 15,771,117, forward strand.
GGAGCAGTTCCCACTTTGTTGAGACAGTCTGTTGTTTGTGGATCACAAGTGTGTCTTATCATTTGTAGTTGCGTTTTCTATTAACAGTTCCAATTATAAGTTTAAAGTTGTTGCTACAATGTAAACAAAGAGCAAAGCGCTGTCTCCGCTCGCCTGCTATCTAACATATGTTTACTGTAGCGTTTGTTAGCTGTTCACAGCCCCTTAGAAAATTAACCATGGTTGTGTGATCGATAACTGTTTGTATTACCAAGTTTTCTAACAAATATCATGATTAAATGGTTTATAACATCATCGTGTATAAAAGCTGACGTGGGGAAGACTTTGCGTTTGTGCCTTCATTTCTGATCACGGATTCGTTTGTATACAAGAGACTGGATTTGCAGACAAGATGAGATTACATGAATGAATGAAGCAGCACACTAATGTGAGTAAAACATGTTTTTTTATGTGATATTATTGCATTGTTACAGATCTTTTGATATAGATCTATTGATTGTGTACGTGTCTAACTTAACATACCTTAGCCCGCGGTCAAAGGCTGGAGAATCCTTTATTTGTGGTTCTTGTTGTGCGTTGTTCACTCTCTTGACTTGATATTTGAAGAAAAAATACAATCGCGGAAGTTTTGATCATGCAGTCTGCAACGTACTGGCGCCCGCGCGCGTGTCTGTGTGTGTGTGATGCACGGTTCACGCTTATATCCACCGATCGGGAGGGCCAAGTAATAAAAAAATAACATTCCAATCAATCGCAGGTGGATGAGAGATAAATCATTGTGTTTGTTTGATAAAGACATTTTACGAGCCCTGTGGGACGAATTATTCCGGTTGCCGTTTTCCCACATGCTTCAAAACAATCCCTCATGGTGTTTGCGGGGAGCCGAAGCTCATTGAATATGCACATCTTATCCAATCCTAGCCGTGGGCGTTTACTTCCAAGTCTTCAGTGTGGCACGCCCATAAAACCCAAGCGTGCAGGAGAGAGCCTCAAAACCAGAGTAGAAAATAGCCTATTACTTATTCATTAAGATGTTTCTGAATGTAAAAACCACGTGAGCGTCATAAGTTGACCTCAGACAACAGTATTAAAAAAAAAAGCCAGTTCATGACACCTTCAAAAAAAGTGTCCAGAAAAAAAGTGTCTAAATAAAATTTTGTGGTAATCAACCACAATATATTGTTGTACAGGTTTTGAACTTTTGTTTAGCGCTTCCATCGCAGCACATTTGTGAAAACAAAGTGATGTGCGTAGTCTCCAGCATTTGAACCACTCGGAACTGACTCAAGTGTTAGAAATGCCAGTCTCAGTTAAGGCTGGATCAACGGTCTTCTAATGGGATTAGATATTTCCTTTGCTCCTCACAACCATAGGTCATTCCCCTCATTGTGCTGTATTTTAGGGCTTGTCTTCTGTGCCGTTCAATTGAATTCCACTACATTATTAAAGAGCTTTTTGGGGATTACAGAGACACGTTTTTCGTCATGTGTGATGTGGTTAAATTCACCTACAAAAACGTCCAAAAGTGAGCCGCTCTGTTAATGCAACATGACATGGGTAGCTTTGAGCCATGGGCAGGGTGCAGATTCAGTGCAAACAGGGCAATTGTTTTTCATGCTCTTTTAATGGTTTCACTCACGGAACAGATCACAGTGCAGACATTTTCAACAGTGACTGATTCTGTCAACATCTGTCCAGGGAGGCTTAATTGCTTTAATGAAATATTGAGAGTTGTAGTTGGCCTGTCAGGTGGTAGGGATTGTGAAGGGATCTAGATGAGGCCCGAGGCCCTGGGGTCATTGGTTACTTCTGTTAGATACTAGATACGTCTTTTTCCCCTTTCTGGTAGAGTGATTGGTGAAGATAGAAAGTCGTACATATGAAGTCATAGAAGTTTCACTGCAAATTATTAACCCCCCCCCCCCTCCTCCTCCTCCTCCTCCAAGATTCATTTTTGAAGGTATGCGGGACCCATCGAGATCTCCTCATTAATGCGCCTTCCATGACAGCCTCTGTGAAGATGGAGAGTCTTAGCATGGTGGGGGGGCCTGCAGGTGGATTAATTTGTTCTGCCAGGTTCCTCAGGCCTCATGCTAATGAAGGGAAGAATACGGATCAGAGCTCATGCCATGGAGAGCTGTCCAACTCCTATGATGCCCTGCTGGAATTCCTGCCTGGATTAACCAATGACTTCCCTACTTCAAGACCTTATTAGGCAGTGTTGGTCTCCCCATGCCATGGGAGCAATCCAGGGTGAGCGGGTCGTTGAACAGTTTGGGCTACGGAGTAATGAAGCATGGGTAAGCGAAGAGCGGCCTAGCTTCCAACAGCACCCCTCCTTTCCTCGTCTGCTTACCCAAATTGGACGTGTTTATAATACAACACGCTCCAGAGAACAAACACAGAATGTGGAGGGCATGGGGGACATCTCTCCTCTCTCCTCTTTTCTCTGCTCCATTGTTGATGCGAGGGTGTCTGTCAAACACTGTTTCCATCAGCGCTGTCGTGAGGAGGTGTACGGCTTACATCTGGCAAAGTGTGAAACTCAGTATCGTCTATGTAATCTACTGTTAAATCACGCCTTTTATTTGTCACCAAACCTTTGCTTGAAACCAAACACAATGTGACATTAATTCTTTATATATTCTACTCAGATGGTGCACTTTTAGAGATGTATTAAGTAGAATAATGAAAGATTCGCTGTAGGTTGAGAAGGCAATTTGACCCTTTTTTGGCAGGTTTTTTCATGCAAGTTTGCATTCAGGTTGTCATGTGGTACAGTGATACAACCCCTTTTAAAAAAGGCCAATGTCCAATGATTTGCTGTTGGCTGTTGATTCAGGACAGTGTGCAATTTTTGTTTTAATTTATCTGACTGCTGCATTTGACTCTATAGTACATTAAATTCTTCTGGAGCATTTAAGACTGTGGGCTGGGATTCAAAAAAATGTCCTTTACTGGTTTGTCTCGTATTTTTCCGGGAGAACTTTTACTGTTGAATTGGGAAATTTTTCCTCCTCTTCGGCTCAAATGAAAAGCGGAGTCCCACAAGGATCTATATTGGATCCAGTTTTATTTTCTATTTATATACTTCCCTTGGCCAGTATTTGTCAGAAACATAATATCCCTTATCACCTTTGTGTTGACGACACTCAGCTTTATCTCCCTCTGAAGGTGGGGGACAATTTAGCCTTACAATCACTTTTTAATTGCTTAAATGATGTGAATGAGTGGATGGCAAACAAATTTCTCCACCTGAAGGAAACAAAGAGTGAAGTGGTAGTTTTGGGCCCCTCAAGTTCAACTAAACATATAATTAATCATTTAGGCCTTTTTAAATCTAAGGTACAGAATCATTCAAGGAGTCTTGGCGTTATATTTGATGCTGAGTTAAGATTTGAAAATCATATAAACTCTAGAGTGGTTAGTGGTGGATTCTTCCAATTAAGGTCTATTGTGAAACTGAAACATTTTTTTGTCTTTTAATGATTTGGAAATTGTTATGCATGCTTTTATCACGTTCAGACTGGACTACTGTAATTCATTGTATTACGGTGTTTCCCATGCCTCACTATCACGCCTGCAGCTGGTTCAGAATGCTGCTGCAATGACTTCTGACTGGAACCAGGAAATATGCAAATATTTTACCTGTATCAGCTTCTCTTCATTGGCTTCAATTTAAGAATCCAGTATAAGACTTTACTATTTGTTTTGAAGTGTATACATGGCTTGGCACCCAGCTATATTGATGATCTTATTCTGCAAAATACACCATCTAGACCTTTAAGATCAGTGATTTTCTATTTTGTTTAGGAGTTGACCCATGCTTTAAGGTTGTGTGAATTGGTTATGTTAAAGCACTTTGGCCAACATGTGTTTTTTTAATGTGCTATAGAAATAAATTTGATTGATTGATTGATTGATTGATTGATTGATTGATTGATTGATTGATTGATTGATTGATTGATTGATTGATTGATTGATTGATTGATTGATTGATTGATTGATTGATTGATTGATTGATTGATTGATTGATTGACAAAAAGGGTAAAATTGCCTTCTCAATATATATATATACACTCAAGGATTATTAGGAACACCTGTTCAATTTATCATTAATGCAATTATCTAATCAACCAATCACATGGCAGTTGCTTCAATGCATTTAGAGGTGTGGTCCTGGTCAAGACAATCTCCTGAACTCCAAACTGAATGTCAGAATGGGAAAGAAAGGTGATTTAAGCAATTTTGAGCGTGGCATGGTTGTTGGTGCCAGACGGGTTGGTCTGAGTATTTCACAATCTGCTCAGTTACTGGGATTTTCACGCACAACCATTTCTAGGGTTTACAAAGAATGGTGTGAAAAGGGAAAAACATCCAGTATACGGCAGTCCTGTGGACGAAAATGCCTTGTTGATGCTAGAGGTCAGAGGAGAATGGGCCGACTGATTCAAGCTGATAGAAGAGCAACTTTGACTGAAATAACCACTCGTTACAACCGAGGTATGCAGCAAAGCATTTGTGAAGCAACAACACGCACAACCTTGAGGCGGATGGGCTACAACAGCAGAAGACCCCATCGGGTACCACTCATCTCCACTACAAATAGGAAAAAGAGGCTACAATTTGCACAAGCTCACCAAAATTGGACAGTTGAAGACTGGAAAAATGTTGCCTGGTCTGATGAGTCTCGATTTCTGTTGAGACATTCAGATGGTAGAGTCAGAATTTGGCGTAAACAGAATGAGAACATGGATCCATCATGCCTTGTTACCACTGTGCAGGCTGGTGGTGGTGGTGTAATGGTGTGGGGGATGTTTTCTTGGCACACTTTAGGCCCCTTAGTGCCAATTGGGCATCGTTTAAATGCCACGGCCTACCTGAGCATTGTTTCTTACCATGTCCATCCCTTTATGACCACCATGTACCCATCCTCTGATGGCTACTTCCAGCAGGATAATGCACCATGTCACAAAGCTCGAGTCATTTCAAATTGGTTTCTTGAACATGACAATGAGTTCACTGGACTAAAATGGCCCCCACAGTCACCAGATCTCAACCCAATAGAGCATCTTTGGGATGTGGTGGAACAGGAGCTTTGTGCCCTGGATGTGCATCCCACAAATCTCCATCAACTGCAAGAAAGATGCTATCCTATCAATATGGGCCAACATTTCTAAAGAATGCTTTCAGCACCTTGTTGAATCAATGCCACGTAGAATTAAGGTAGTTCTGAAGGCGAAAGGGGTCAAACACAGTATTAGTATGGTGTTCCTAAGAATCCTTTAGGTGAGTGTATATACTGTATATTATAATATTTTTCTAATTGTTTATCATAGACAACCTTACGTCCCAACATCGTCATTGTCATTGTTATACGTCATTGGTTATGGACCAGCGTGTTACAGGCCCAACCCGATGTTGACGAGTTGCCAAATTCGTATGAATGACCTACCTCAACCCCGCCCATAAACCTACCAGTCACTGGGGTTTAGAAAAAATGTACAAATTCGTACGAATTAGCCACCTCGTAAAATAGGTTGTGAGATAGCGTTTTACAGGCCTCTTATTTCCACCTGCAAGCTTATGGTTTTAATCTGTCTTGATTTTAATTAGTAGACAGCATGTTTTTTTTTTTAAAGGGGTGGTTCTGTGTTTTTTTTCTAGGCTAGGTTGTGTTTATGGGGCGCAGTATAACATGTCTTAATACTTCTTTTTTTTTTAAACGCCGTATTTTTCTTATATTTTACCTTCATTCCACACCGCTGTCTCCACTGTCCTTTGAACGGCTCGTTTGCTTCCTGCTTCAATGTAGCCCATCCCTCCGAAAAACGCAATGGTCTTAGATTGGTTAGATGGCCAAATGTAGTTTGTAGTTTGTAATGACTGCGACGTGGCCTCGCCCACTTTGTTGCGTGTTCGCGGGGGCAGTGTTTATGTTAATAGCAAGGGTTTATGATGTCACCAACCCGTGAAGAAGCTTGTTGTAGTCTAAACCGGCCGTTTTTGTAGGCAATAAACTGCCATAACTTTAAAAGACAATATCTCAGTTTGCATTGAACTTTCAGCGCTGTAACTTTGCAGATACTGTTTCTGCTCAAGCAGCAACATTCCACACTTACTAAAGTTTAAAAAGTGAAAGCGCATGCAACCACCCCTTTGAATGTTGTAAATCATGAGTTTTCTAAGGGTGTACTCACACTAGGCACGATTGCCTTGTACCGTGCCCAAGCGCGATTGTCCCCCCTCCCCACTCCCCCGCTGGCCTGCACTCACATTGCACTTAACGTACCGGGCCGGAGCACGCTTAAGTCATTCACGATGCAACTTTTTGTTTTGAAGAAGACAGGAAGAAAAGCGCTTTCGCTAATAGACTGCCTAATACATTTATAATTTATGCTGCGCAGCGATTTTCACTTGATTGCACTGCACATATCAGAAGATTATTACGGAGGCAGCTGACTTTGGCGGAGGAATTTGCAGCTTTACCCGCAAACTTCAATTCATGTTCATCAATAAGGTGAGAACCAGAACCATTATAAACCTAAATATAATTGAATGAATTGAAAAGTGTATCCAAGTAGTAATAGTTTGGTGTTTGCTGTTGTAATGTTGATAGTAGCGAGCAGCTGTTCCGTGCTCCAGCACGGTTAGCGCTCACACTGCATGCGAACTGCGCCCGAGTCCAACTGAACCGTGCTCTGGCCCACCTCTTCCAAGCGGGCCAGGGCCGGCTAATCGAGCCGCGCCCGAGCACGGTTCGGATCACTCACACTAGTCAAACGAACCGCACTTTGGTGGTCAAACGCACTCGGGCACGGTTCAAACTGGCTAGTGTGAGTACACCCTTACAGGGGGCAACAAGGGAGTGCTTAATGCTATATAATAAAACAAATTTGATCAAAATAAAAACATAAAAGTTGGAATAAAAAGATTAGCAAACAAAAAATCTGAAAACAATAAATAGGTAAATAATAAATCTAAAAGTACAGTATTATCATGAGTATAAAATGTAATGTAATAAATTAGTAAAACCATTTCAGGTAATATTTTAGAAGAAGTTTTATTGTGAATAAATAATAATAATTATGAACACATTATGAATTGGGTTGATGATGATGTTTATTTTCAGAATTTTTTAAAGCAAGACTCTGCAAACGCCCTTTAGCAAAAAAAAGGTAAAACAACGATGTATCCCTAATTTTGAAGTTGAAAATTGAGTGTTTTTGGTAAAGGCCGTTTGTATAAGTCTTCACATGAGCGCTTTGTAAACACGGGGTGGTACTTCTGTCTACGTCCAGCGTGACCCTTCCGACGTGATCACGTCATCCTTAGCACCTCGCAGAGCTGCACTACATGAACAATTTAGGTTAAAACGTATATTCATTTTTATTTTTATTTTTTTTCGCTAGATAAGACCCTATTCCTCATCTGGGATCACGCAGAGCCTCTGGAGCCCATATGAAGCGCTTTGAAACTGCATTGATTTGGACCTTCAGCATTTTGGTTGCAACTGAAAAGCATTATATGATGAAAAACCCTGGAATGTTTTCTTCAAAATACTTCTTTTCGACTGAAGAAAGAAAGACATGAACATCTTTGATGGCATTGGGGTGAGAAAATTATCAGGAAATTTTCATTTTGGGGTGAATCCTTTAACTGGTATGGCAATTACTAAACATTAGTAGCCTAAAACTCAATGTAATTATAAAAAATAAACCCAGTCACGCTGTATTAAGTTATTCACAGTTCGCTTTAAAAATACATGTGATTCATTATATGAGAGAGATTGAGGCCTCAATCTCAAAAGGTCGTTTCCAAATTCATAAAAGATGCGTTCATAGTTACGCATCAATTGAATCCGCCCGCAAGCTCTTAGGTATAGGCCTACTTCTTGAAGAGTAATAAGGAGCATGTAAGAGTCTCCCCAGTATATTTTTGTACACGCACCCTCGGGATCTGCTGTTTGTGTTGGATCATGGGAATGTGTTGATACAGTTAGTGTGGTAACAAGCAGACATCACCAAGCTGACATTTTGAGTATCAGTGGTGTGGAAATACCTCGCTATCTCTCACTCACGTCAACCCTTGAGGGGGGTGCGAGCAGGGTACGAGGCTGGGGGAAGGACAAGGTGTAAAGGGCTCCGCTCCTTCTGCTCCAGGACCATGCCACTGGGGTTTAATACAATCTATTAACTCATCGGTCTGTTTACATATCAGCAAACGAAACGTCTCTGATCCGCTTCTATCGCCAAGCATAATGTATACACAAAGCACCAATGCTGTGTACACAAGATGGCCCGATCGCTGGGAGCTGTGTGCTGTCCTTGCTTTCACAGCACACTGTCGCTTTAATAAATAAAGCACTCGCTCCAGTTAGCTGCTCAGTGAGAGCCCCAGCAAAGCCACATTGCGTGCAAACCCGGCTCACTGCTCGAGCCGGGGAGCGTTTGAGCCTAATCCAAGCTGACATGTTACAGTAAAAGTACTTTATAAAATCAATATTAAATTCACAGCCTTTGACATCCTGGGACATCTAAGATAAAGGGGAAATAAGGCGTAGGGTAAATAGTCCTGCAGCTGTGTCACTTGCTGAAGGAGGAAGCCCGGGGAAGACACAGGGGACCGCAGGGAGAATTAGTGCAGTGCTAGTCATGTTTTATACCAAGGTCTTGACATCAATGAAAACATTATAAAACGGCACGCAAACTCTGACGGGGGGAAAAAAAGAGAAGGAGCCAAGCAAAGGCTGAGCCAGTGCAGTGAAGGGAGAGTCACCGCCCATTCAGAAGGGATGGGAAAAAAGAGAGGGTGGAGATGAGGATAGAAATGGATACTAAAGGATAGAAATGTTACTGCCCAGTGTGTTTATCCTTATGAAATCGATCTGTGTCAATTAAACTGGTGCACACATACAGTGTTTTTTCAAGAATAATGAACTTTTGGTAGGCCTTATTTGCATTGTGCATTAAATGGAAAGGAAAAGTTGTGTCGACGTGGCTGTCCACTCAACGTTTAATGTTATTATATAGTAATTATATTTATAAATTATTATCATTATGATATTAATATTGCATGATGTAGTCTGTTTTTATGGCTGTTTCATATAATATATTTAATTAATTTATTAAAAAATAATATAACATGATATGGTCTGTTTTATAAATATTAATTTATTTAAATGGTTAAATATGTAATATTGCATGTTATATATATATATATATATATATATATATATATATATATATATATATATATATATATATATATATATATATATATATATATATATATACTTTTTTAATATAAATATAAATGTACTAAATATATATAGTATGTAGCTTCATAATTATATTTGATAATGTTTTATTTAAAGCAGCAACACATGGTATACATTTCCATCTCAGATTAAATCAATCAAAAGTATTACCGCTATTCAGTTATGATTGACAGGTCTTTTCATGATTCCCCACTCCAAATGCTCTAAAGCTGCAGATTTCAGTGTTTGTGTAATATTTCCAGAGATCCCGTTTATTTATTTATCCTGTAGGCTGGCATGTTGAGATACATCATAGGAGGATTACGTGTCCTACTTTGGATACAGTGGCACGCAGAGGCAGGCACGCACACTGACAGTAGTGCCGCTGAATGACTGAGGCCAGGGGAGTTTAATAGGTCATCGGCGAGAGAAGATATGTTGTGACAAGGACGCAAGTTGTAAAAGGTCAGAGGAAAGGGAGCGCACCCCACCCGCTGCTCCCCCCAACTCAACAAGCTCCAAAAACTGCCAAATCAACAGATAAAGCTTTATTAACCCTTCACCTCATCATTATTTAATCTAATAGAGTCTTTCTTTGTTCATAGTGTATTTTTTCGGCATCAGTTCTGGTGGCTTGTTATTAGATGGATTGGATGGATAATTGAAGACTGCATGTGAGAAAAATGGGATACTTGTGCATTAGTTCACATTCTAATTTGAGCTTGAAAATGGATCTTAATTTCACACCCGACTGTAAACGAAACGTGTCAGCTGTGGCTTAAGCATGAATGACCTAAATTCCGAAAGCACAAACAAGAAAATTGTCTTTGGCGAACAAGGCAATATTAAATGAAATAATTCATTTAATATTGCACACCCCCCCACCCCACCCCCCTTTCTCCTTGTTATGTCACAGAGGACTTGAAAACTGTACAGGCAGCGAATGAGAGACATGTGTTTAGACACATTAACACTGTAGAACTCGATGGTCTATCTGGTGCTTGGCTGCTTGCACGCACTCCCTAGTGTTTCCTCAGTTGTTTTGCTTTATTTTGATTATTGCCCTTCCATGCGATAAGCATAGCTCTGCATTTAGCACTCAGAAAACAAGACAAAGTACATGTTTCATAGGTCTTAATGCACCCTAAAAGAGGATGTCTGTTGCTCCCCAAATGCACTCAGAGGTGGCAAAGAAAACAAATATATTGAATCTCATAAAGTAGAAATGCTTTCTTGTAATTACAAGCTATCATTATGCTGATTTTATTAATTGCATTTCTAAATATACCGATAAACCGGTGTGACTTTTAATAATTTTAAAAGTGAATGCTCAATTTTAATTAAATAAATATTTATTATGGGATTTCCCAAAACATCTTCTCCTGTTGCTTATCTTCACAACACAGGAAGCAGATTCTTCTGAATGCATGAATGAACTGACCTGAAAATCAATGTGCGTGTGTACACCGTTGCACTGTCTGACAACACTAACAGAGAAATGGAGTTAAGTCATGTAGCTGAGCTGAAATTTCCCATAACTTACACATAGTACACTAAGATGGTACCACGGTACAGTTATCACATCAGATGGTAATCCCATGGTACTTTGATATATACCATGCTACTGAATTATAATTTTCATAAACTATAGAACTCCAATATCCTTAAACAAACCCTGTATAACCATTTCCAAAAATCATGGTACTAAGCGGTGTCCATAATTTTATAAGCAAACGCTAACATAATTTGACATAAAAACAGGGGTCAGCTGAAAATTGTGCTGCAGGAGTTCTGTTAAATAATTAATTGAATTCGTACAATGTTATTCATATGGAATCATGATTTTTAGGGGGGAAAAATACTGTAAAAGGTCCACCCTAACCGTCAGCGGGGCGTAAGAAGATTGTAAGAAAAACACATTTTACAAATTCATATGAATTAGTCAATTTGCCAAAATGTAAGATAGTTATGAATTTCCATGCGCATGCTGTTTTAGGTAAACATTTAAAAAGTAATGTGCAAGTATATAACAAATATACTGATTAAAGCATGTAAATAGATGAATATGTTACATGCATATTATTATAGGCCAGGCTTAAAAAACGCAAGCACTTCATAATATAACGTGAAGTATGTAATGGTCCCTCTCACAAAGGGGTCTTTGGCTTGTGAAGTTTATAGATTTACATTGACATATATATTAAGAAATAAAATCTTTATATTTTTATACTGTAAAAAACTGTATATTCTATCCCCCTACTCTAACCCTACCCCTAAACATACCCATCACAGAAAACCTTCTTAAACATCACTTATTATGATTTATAGGGACCAAAAAATGTCCCCATAATGTAGGGTTTACCAGGACACACACAAAAGCTTAAAGTTCCACAGAAGAGAAAAGTCAAACAGCTTGGATTGACATTGACAAAGTCTTCACTACTTCACAAGTGAATCAATGCGTCCTCATGTCCATTTGATTCTACCAGCTTTAAATATCATTCTATCAGATTTCTACCATTTTCCATTATTAAAATAATTTTTGCTGATACAAAAAATGAGTCAGCTCCTGACTACCTTGAATAGAACTTGCCATTGAATTTACCACATCCACTCAAAGCCACTGCTACTGTGAATCTTTCTGCGTCATATGGGCCATGTCCTCCTCTTGACAATGACATTATAGTTCTGAAGCCCATCGAAAGACATGATCTGGCACCGAACTCTACACCTAACATCAGTGGTTTTTGTGGCCCTTGTTAGCACCGGGACTCTTTCTGCCTCCACCCCTTTCTGTCTGTGTGTGTGTGTGTGTGTGCGCGTGCATGTATGTGATTGTAGAGTGATAGACAGCTTGTTACCCTCAACCTAAGGTGGCGCCTCGTTAACACAACCCTTGGAATATGGACATAATGAAAGAACCTGGCAACACATCTCACTCGCTCTATTAGCCTCTCAGTTTCCTCTCTGGGAAACTGCTCAGGGCCTCCATTCAGAGTGGCCGCACAAAGGGCCCGATTCTTTAAACGCTAGACAGGCCCACGGACAGCTGGGTAGAAAATGTCACACGGTGCGTGGAATGCCCATTATCAGGCACACTCATTTGTTCTCTGGGCCCTCCAAACCCTGTCAATCTCCACATCCCCCTTCCCGTCAGCCACACACACAACCTGATACCGAATTGACAAATCGAGCCTTGCGTCTGTGACAGAATATAATAAACTCGGGGAAGGGGGAGCGGCGAGTCCACTCCGTTCTGCCCAATCTAATTGGTTTCGACATCAAAGATGTCAGTCAACGCTAGACTCCCCTTTTAGACAGTTTCTCTCACTCTCTCTCTCTTTCTCATTATGCCAATGGTCCCATTAAAGGAGCCGTCAGTTCCCTGCACTGAGGGATTTGGTGGAAGTCATAATTAGTGATTTCATTTGACAGAGCAGTTCTGTCTCCATTTAGTTTTTAACACCCCCAGGCCACATGTTTCACATAGAGTTGTCTCAAACACGCTGATCAGCATAGGTGCACCTGGTCTGAGATCCAAGCTGTCACACTTTCGCTATTGTCATTTGTACACTGTGTTCATAGATGGCTTCAGGGGTTGAGTGGATTTTGCTGAGGTTTTACCAACTAATTGACACTTCCATTCATACTTGGTTAATAAAGATGCTGTCGAACGAGCATGCTAAATATTCAGTGAAAAATTCGAGATTTTGGAGTTCCGTTGTGCCTTTCATTCAGTATTGTCTTTTAAATTCCTTTTAAATTTGAGTTGAATTTCAATTGAGGAAGCAAACATGATGCACATTTGAATTTGGAAGTCGAATTAAAATGAGTTTTACATAAAGTAATATCGTAAAAGCCATATAAATATACAGTCAAGCCAAAAACGATTCAGACACCAGATATAATTTGTTATGGGTGCAGGACACTATCGTTAATTTATGTGAGGATAACAAAATTAAGTAAACTGTGACATATTATACCCAATACTTCTTGATAAAGTGGACTACCAGTAAAACTGATACAATTTGGGACCAAAATTATTCAGAAACTTTGACCTGACCATGTTTTGCTTAAGTGTTTTTTCTTTAATTGCTAATGCGACCTTTTACACCACAGACTGAACAAAATGAAGCATTGCTTGGTAATTGACCTAAATTGGTATTATCTAATTGTGTACTTAAAGTTAACAGCTGATTGGTTGATTGTAATCCATTACATACCTTTCTATCAAAGTTATCTGACATTATCAAGATGAATTTGTGAGTTCTTGTCATATTTTATTACCATTTTCGAAACTACAGCGAATAAGCTGTAATAATGTGAGAAAATGTTGAAGGTGTCTGAATAGATTTTGGTTTGGCTGTATATTTTTGACAGAATTATCTTAAAAATTGATTATAAGGTTTGAATATTTTATAGGCCAGATAGATAGATAGATCAGAGAGAGAGAGAGAGAGAGAGAGAGAGAGAGAGAGAGAGAGAGAGAGAGAGAGAGAGAGAGAGAGAGAGAGAGAGAAGAGAGAGAGAGAGAGAGAGAGAGAGAGAGATGGCCAACCGCAACTGAAATGCCAAAATCAGTCTGAAAAAAATAGGCAACTAAACACACACTTTACCTTTCATTTGTGCACTCATGCAGTCAGGTAATAATGATACTTACTTGCACATACAGTAGCTGGTTGTTAAATGCGCCTACATCACCCTCACGGTGTGATGAGGAACCAATCACTCCTGTAATCCCTTTACCTCCACTCTTGCTTTCTGAGAGTCATGTGCTGTGCCTGGGAATAAAAGCGGCGTGTCTTTTGGTATAGGAATTGAACTCTGCAATCCATCATGTATTTCTCAGAACTAATTTATATAGAACATAAGACTTTCCCCCCTCCTTTGTTAAGAACAAAACAGGAGCAATAACAGATATAACTGCGATTATAGGCCTATCCAACCTTACCGCGCAACATCCCTAAAGTTAAAAAGATTAGGTCTGGCCTGTTTGACATTTGGAGTCTCAGAGTTTCAACACTCACCGTACCATACAAACCCCAGTTGATTGGCAGTTTGTGTGTCTATGCGCAGCTTGTCTATCCTAGAAGCATCACCACCTGCTGTTGCATGACTGCTTAAGCTCCTGCCCCATACAATTTGACATTCAGTGTGACGACGGAAAACATCAATAAATAAATAACCTAGACAAATAAAACCATAGAAATACTCATTTGAAGGCTCAATGAAACGCTTTGTGAATGTAATATGCTGTGGATGCATTTCAAATGTAAATTATGGTATTCTAACACATTTGGTTTTCCATCTTTTCCGTCTTCATTTAGACGCTGGTTCTACAGGCTCACAGCTGGACTTTTGTTTGCCACTCCACTCACCCTCTCTGCCTCTCCGTTTTTTTTATGTCGCCGTTCAGACGATATTCATACGGCAGGTTGTGAGAAATCAACGCGTTAGGCCTCAAGTTCATGTGGCAGAGCTCAATGCCGTAAGCCATCCAAACACTATTACATCAATTGGCTAAGTCAAATTTCCTTCTCGTGTTGGCACTGTCTGTGTGATTGGACATTAGACACTATATGTTTCCTGATTCATAATGTATTATATCCTATGAGAGGAGACATCCATTCTCCAGTCCCTGATGTTTAATTCAGATCGTCGGCTTGAATCGCAGTACCTTGTCATATGTGAATCCTATAAGCAGTTAGAGAAGAGAAATGATTACAGTGAGGTGCTGGAAGACATGAGAGTTGATGAGTATTTTATATGATTTTTTTTTCTTCGATAACAATAACGGTTTCGTAAGAATACATTTAAAATCTTTAAACCACATTTACAGACTACCAGACTAAAGTATAAGATTAAATGCACTGCATGAATAAATAAATTAAACTATTAACTATGACTTTTGCCTCAATAAACTCATTACTGCGTATTAATAGTTAAAGGGTTAGTTCACCCAAAAAAGAAAATAATGTCATTAATTACTCACCCTCATGCCGTTCCACACCCGTAAGACCTCCGTTCATCTTCGGAACACAAATGAAGATATTTTTGTTGAAATCCGATGGCTCTGTGAGGCCTGCATATAGCCAGCAATGACATTTTCTCTCTCAAGATCCATTAATGTACTAAAAACATATTTAAATGAGTTCATGTGACTACGGTGGTTCAATATTAATATTATAAAGCCACGAGAATATTTTTGGTGTGGGCACGTGAGCATCAGAACTGGACCACCGAGCAATGGAAGAAGGTGGCCTGTCTGATGAATCACAGTTGGTTTTACATCACGTGGATGGTATAATTGGCCCTGGAAAAATTGTTCAGGAATGGTTTCAGGAGCACAGCAACGAGTTTGAGGTGTTGATTTGGCCTCCAAATTCCCCAGATCTCAATCCATTCGATCATCTGGGATGTGCTGAACAAAGAAGTCCGATCCATGGAGCCCATAACTTACAGGACTTAAAGGATCTGCTTCTAACATCTTGGTGCCAGATACCGTAGCACAACTTCCTGGGTCTAGTGGAGTCTATGCCTTGACGGGTCAGGGCTGTTTTGACAGCAAAAGGGGGACCAACACAATATTAGGATGTCATAATGTTATGCCTGATCGGTGTGTGTATATAGACACACTGCAAACTATACTGTTTTTACTTACAGTTTTTCTCAATTGCTAAAACACTAAAACCCATTGGCTGAACAAAGTTCTCAGTTGCCTGAACTCATTTAGCTAATTGTGCAGTCTGTTGTCAATACCTTAAACCATTTCACATGGTAAAACACAGATCTCACTTAGACTTTTCAGCAAAACACTAAACACATTCTGCACTCTAATGCACGTCATCCATACCGGTAAACACAAGTGGCAACAATCAAATACAAATAAAGAACAAATGTCATTGACTGAACACAACCACTCAAAATTGATTTAATCTGTTTCAAATGATGTGACAGCCAATATAAGCCCGTTCAGAGAGCAAACAGGTTATTGAAGGTGGAAGGAGAACGTCTGAGAATGGACAGAAGAAACAATGTGAGAGGAGGAGGGCAAGAAAGAGGAAGAACACATTTTTTCAAAGAGCAAAGCAGAGTAGTAATTTCTGATCAATTTTGAGCTACTATGATAGAATATGTTTTCGTTCATCAAAAGACAATGACGGAAAATATGAAATTTGTTTTGAGATTAAAAATGTACTTCTCCCTGGAACTATATGTTTTGAACAATGTGTTTTCTATTTTTTTGGTGTATTGTTTACTGACTGCTTGAAATCATTTTGATCACTTTGTTTATGATTTGAGAGCAGTGTTTGATTTTGAACACAGTTTTGAGGCGAAAGTTTCATTTTGCGAGAGGAGTCAGAATAGTGCTTGAAGATGAGGTTTTGTGTTTAATGTTTTCAGAAAATGGGGCAAGGAAAACTTGCGAAAAACTGTAAAACAATTAATACAATACGAAATACACTTATAATACACAAAACAGTAATAAAAATAATACGATAAAGAAAACTGCTTGAGATACTACAAGAAAATCTATCTTGTTTTAGAGATTTAAAAAATGTTTATGATATAATTTAACTGAAAATTTTATTTAAAAAAAGAATGTCAAAAATATCTACAAGTGGGATTGTTATCATGTAAAAAATTCCAGTAAAAATAACTGATCTTCTTTTAAAAAGTGTTCTTTGTTTCCAGTGTCAATATCTAAAAATCCTCAAAATAAATTAAAGTTAATAAGTAGAGTAACCATAGCTTGTTTTGAGGATGTTTAAATAATTGGATATATTGTGTTTTAGATGGGTTTTAGACACCCCTCTTTGACTCCATTTCTTAACGCCACTGTCTGGCTACTATACCCAGGGATTGCTGGAAACCACTGTCCCAAGGCTGACCGGCCTTTGACATGTTCTGTCACTCACAAGTGCCGTATTAGGTGCTGTAGTGACATGCCACAATATAAATCCTTACAGCATCTGTGTTTGCACCAATACTTTGCGGTCAACAGGCTATCACAAAGGCCATAATATTTACAAATATAACGTGGATTACCACACGATGACTGCAAACATGAACTCCTCAACTTAAACCAATGCACTCAATTAAGCATTTGTCATAAATGAGTGCAATTGAAAGATTTATGGATTATCTTGGAACAGGTTTATATGCAAGCTAATCGCATGGAGCAGGTCATCGCTCATTACCGTAATCCCTGATCATTTGTTTGAGTCAGACAGAAACAAACAGGTTCAACCAATCCAAACACTGAATTACTGACTAAATATAGGTCATAGGTCATCAGCATCTAATTGGATCCAGCACAGTGAACTACGGCAAAGCATAAGCCACTTTCCAGTATCTGATCATTAAGCTAATTTATTTTCTCACAAAAGCTTGAGCCAAGAGGGCAAATCCTATAACTACTGGGCATTTGCTTCTTTGAGATACAATGACCACTTCAGCCCCGTCCGTTCATCCTGCACACCTCAGTAACGCAATTTCATTTGGTGTCTAAAAGGGATCCCAAGGGTTGGTTCACACATACAAATAGTTTTCCACTTATAGGCATACATATTGGAGTGCCCACCTCTCATCCCCGGCACTTTCGAATATCCACCCGTAAATTGTTGTGATGTAATGATTTTCACATGTGAATTGTTTTCAATGTATATACATGCCCGTGCGAATTACTGTTTTTCATTTGAATTTGCAGATATTGATTGTTCCTCATCTGTGAACTATAAGTGTGAAGGGGATCAGACCTGTAGATAGAGTGAGCTGACACAGCTCACTCTATCCATATGATAAGTATAGTAAAGATGTCTAGAAATTTAGAAAGAATTTGCATGCTTATAAATGTGAAGGTTTGAACACTAATGCACTGTATTCATACTACTCTAAAGCTGTCACAATCACACATTTTCAGTGTCTAAAAGAGTCACGATCAGGTGTCAAATCAAAGCACCCCTCTCTGAAATAAAAATTATATACGAGAGAAAAAGAAGCAAGATTAGGTACACAGCGCCCCCTATCAAACAGTGTGGAAGTAAGTGTGGACTGAGGCTATCTTCCTAACATCTGCATGCACAGCTAAACATTAAGCCATTTTGAACATGTGTATAACAAATTTGAGCTCTTTTTGAAATATAAGTCAAATAAAATATATCGCAAAATGTCACAAATGTTTAAAAAAGTAAATACAGTGCAAAATGTAAAAAATTGAGCACTTTTACTCAAATGAAATATAATTGAATACACTAAAACGTATAATTCAATAACAAAATAAATACATAATTTTAAATATAATAAAAAATAATGTGATGTAAAGTATTTTTAAAAAGTAGTTGCTCTGTGCATGCAACACCTACAAATTTCATTTTAAAAATATGTATCATCGTGACATTTCACAATTATTAAAAGTGTCAAATCGGCAAACTATAATAATAATTGAATAAATAGTGTAGTTTTATTCAATGCCCAAATTTGAGGCAGTATGAAGTGTTTCTATCAAGCTTTGCCTCATCTGGCCTGTAGATGGCAGTGCTCCATAAAGTTTCATGTTAAACCTTTAATAAGAGCTCAGTCTTGACTTCAGTCTGTTTCTGCAGGAGAAACCTAATTATACACAGTCCTTTTGAAACCACCGCTCTTGACACATTAATGTATCATCAAAATATTTTTCGCTCATTAATATGACTTGTTTGTGCTACTGCTTACTAATATCTTGTGTTGTTAACATGCCTATTAGAAAAGGCATTTGGATTAAATCTGATTTTACATAAGGCAAAACTTACTTGTCAATTAGGCTGTGACTGCATAGGTGTTTTTCGACAAATAAACGACATAAACACACCGATGTGGCATGAGAGCCTATTTCAGAAGGGGGAAAAAAGAGGGGAATTTGGCGAAATTTAGTGCGGCTCTCAAATGAACTCAGTCTAACATCTTAACGGAGGTTTTGTTATTGTCTTTGGCACATATTTTGTCACTGCAATGGCAACTCAGTGGCTGGAGGGCAACAAATAGCCTATCAGATGTGGGGAAAGACTCAAAGAAAGAGAAATTTGAGTGTGAGAAGGGCGGGAACCGTCTGAGGGATCAAACGGGAATTGCTCATTTAAGCTTGATCGGGATGGGAAAAGGGTTGTTAAAGTCCTCATGAAATCAAAATCAAGATCTTATTTACTTTGTTAGCACACGTTAAGGCCTACAGGTCTTAGGGTTAACAATTAATCTGTGCTGTTAAAGATATGACTACTGCCTTGTAGATATATTTTAAAACGTGTGACTTGTACGAATACTCCGGCTATTTTAAGGATGAATTGGACATTAGTTTTGGCAATTATTTTGTAGGCTACTTGGTTCTTCATATAGGCCTAACGTTACCACATAAGTTAGCCTACCTGTCCTGAAGCACACCTCTGTCCTTGGCTGTCAGGGAGTATTTTGTTGATTTATAGACATTTGTAGGTCATTATGTGTACAGTCTAACTTTGATGAAAGTTTAAAAGATGAATGGATAGAAGGAAAAAGACAGAGCAACTCAAGCAGTTCAAAGGCCTAGTGTGTCAGTTTAGATTTGATACTTTGACAGTTAGAGCTTCAATAGCCGTGGCTCATTTGAACATAGTCAATGAGTGTTTTTTGTTTTGTTTTTATGAAAACTTTAAATCCAATCAGTTAGAAAAGATATCAATATCACACCCCGTGAGAATAGTCTGAAGGTGTAACCCGAGTTTGGTGTAGCTTAAGGGTTAACGTTAGTTCCCCCAAAAAATGAAAATTCTGTCATTTATTACTCACCCTCATTCCAAACCCGTAAGACCTTCGTTCATCTTCCGAACACAAATTAAGATATTTTTTATGAGCTCTCTGATCCCTCTATATATATAGACAGCAATTTAATTAACACTTTCAAAGTTCATAAAGGTAGGCCTAGTAAGACATCATTAAAAATAGTCCATGTGACTCCAGTGGTTCAACCTCAATGTTATAAAGTGAGGAGAATACTTTTTGTGTGCAAAAACAAACAAAAATAACGACTTTATTCAACAATTTCGTTCTAGCCTGTGCCAGGCTCCTGCAGTTTATGTCACATGCATGCGTCGTGGTGCTCACGTGAACAACTTCGGCTGCCACGTAGAACTCGAAAGCGCTGCACTGTTTACAACAACGTCAACTGTGTAGGAGACTGACACAGGCTAGAACGAAATTGTTGAATAAAGTCGTTATTTGTGTTATTTCTCGTTGTTTCATAAAATTAAGGTTGAACCACACCCTTAAAAATAAAGGTGCCAGGAAGAACCAAAAAGGGGTTTTCACAGGGATGCCATAGAAGAACCATTTTTGGTTCCCTGAAGAACCATTTTGTGAAAGGTTCTTTAAAGACCCATTTTTTTTTCTAACCATTTTATAGTCTAAAGAACCTTTCTGTGCTACAAAGAACCTTTTGTGCAATGGAAAGGTTCTTTGGATATTAACGGTTCTTCATGGAACCATACACCCCGCCAAATAACCTTTTAAGAACCTTTATTTTTAAGAGTGCACTGGAGTCACATGAACTATTTTAACAATGTCTTTATCTGGGCCTTGAAAGTGTTAATTTAAATAGCTGTCTAGAGGGATCAGAGAGCTCTCAGATTTCATCAAAAATAGCTTCATTTGTGTTCCGAAGATGAACGAAGGTCTTACAGGTTTGGAACGACATGCGGGTGAGTAATTAATGACAGAATTTTCCTTTGTGAACTAACCCTTTAAGATTTAGGAGGAGATGAGGTGCAACATAGTTTAAGTCTTAGAATATTAATAATATATTTGTTTATAATAATATATTTCTCACGCCAACGTTGTAGAGTAAGTTAAAGCTATAGACATTTCAAGGAATGTCAAAGGAACAATCACCATAGCAACATCACAAAACATCATCAACTGCAAGGTAACAGCTGCGAAGACGATCGCACACATAACGTTAGGCTACACCATCCATAGGCCTACGGTTGGTCTCTGTCGAGATGTGTTGTTGATCCTATCCTGTGTTGTTTGGCAGTGGCACATTTTACCTCATTGTTCGTCTCACTCATTGTCTTCATCACGCTCACAGTTGCTCCAGTGGCTGTTTTTGCGGATTTTAAATGTTGTCTGAGCGCTAGAAACAAAGTGTGATTTGATGGACACTTTGTTTGTCCACATTAGAAAACAACAACACTGCTTGTTTTCCATGATCTCCCACATCAATTTTTGAACGGCTGCCTGCGTGTAGTTTAAATATAAGATTAAGATTTTACTTCTGGTAAGATGCTTGAAAATTACACTTTTTGAGAGGGCAAAAATGTACAGAACATTTTATGCGAATCACGGCGTATGTACAGCAGCATTGTGTGTGTGTGTGTGTGTGTGTGTGTGTAGCCTGCGCGCGTGTGCTGTGCTGGAACAGAAATCCCACTGTGCTAAATGACCTGTGACTGAAGTATTCCATGTCAACCCTATGATTCACAGCGAGCCCCCACGTCACCGTGCACACACATGCTCAAATGAAGTCGGCTTCTTACAGACGCCATCCGGGCCTATTAAAGCGCGTGCACACACACACACCTACGCACGAGCGCAGGGCTGAGACTGAGCACACATCAGAAATATTGTGATTTTGACGATGTTGCGCGCAGGCATTTCCCTCAATGCGTACAATTCAGTTTCCGCCCTAGACGTTCAAGGAAGAAGTCCTGCTACGTGTTGATCGAAATGATTATTATTTAGTTTTTCACCTCCGGTGTTTTGTTTTATAAGTGAAGGCGGATTCCCAGTGCCGGCCCTAACGTTATAAGCGGTTGGATAGGGCCCCTGTGGCCACCAGGGGGCCCCACGCCAGGCGTTAAGAGTAATGCGTAGGCTACA
Source organism: Gobio gobio (assembly GCF_949357685.1). Classification (NCBI taxonomy): domain Eukaryota; kingdom Metazoa; phylum Chordata; class Actinopteri; order Cypriniformes; family Gobionidae; genus Gobio; species Gobio gobio. The sequence continues at coordinate 15,793,264 of NC_137106.1, forward strand.
TTTGATAAAGTTTGCTTGTGCCAGTCGTGTGCGTTAATGTTTGAAAATGAAGATGCGGCGATCAATCTGGTGTAGGCTAGAGAGAGTAGGAAAACTGAGAATTAAGTGAACAGCCTAGTGTTACATTTTAAAAAAGTTAAAATGGCGGTTGCTGCATCATGTCTTGTTGGTTTAATTCGACATTCACGAGTGCTTTGAAGACGATGCGCCACGGTATCAGTGTAGTGCATGGCATTGTTATCGGGGGCACTTCAAAATACGTTAATAATTCTAGATATACCTACCTTAATATCCAAATTGTTTAGATTTTTAGAATGCACTTCTTTTCCATCAATTCAGTGCAATTCTACAATACTGCGTGTTTGCTGCGTGTAAATTCGATCTGGTTTTCGCAAGCGCGACTTTCTGTTTCTGCTCGTAACGGAGAGGAAAACAAGGTAACCAGTATTTACGTTTTCAAACAGACAGAGGTGGACAGTAACGAAGTACATTTACTTGAGTACTGTACTTAAGTACACTTTTTGAGTATCTGTACTTTACTGAAGTATTATTTTTTAGGGAAACTTTTACTTTAACTTCACTACATTTGAAAGACAAATATCGTACTTTTTACTCCACTACATTTCTATCAAGGTCCTCGAAGTCAAAAGTCGTTTCTGTAGCAGCTTTGCAAGTCAGTGGATGATCTTTTTTGCTAAATGTAAATGTCTGGGAGAAAGAGAAGCATAGACATATGGATGAATCTGAAAAAGCATGATGAAAGAGCTCAGTTCAGTCAGTTTTTTTGTGCCTCTCAGATGCCAGAGCACGAGTACTGAATAGAGCTTTCTTTTGTGTTTTTTTCGCACTCAAACAGACCAATACACACAAAATGTCAAAATTTTCATTTTGGGAAGTATTCACGTAAACAAAGTTGATTATGTCTTAAGTGAACGTAAACAGTTGGGGGAATATCGGATGTGTATCAGTGTGTAGGATTTGTGCATTCTGCCTTAAAGTGACAGCAGCTTTGTAAAAAGCTTTCTAACTTTTAAGTATTTAAATTAGTTCAAGGTGGTTGTATGCTAGCATGTCAGATGGAGCAGCACTGACTGGCTTAAACCACCATGGCATATCGTGCATTTATACAACAATGCAATAATAATAAAATAATGCATTGACATAAAAAAGGAAATTTACTTTTGATACTTAAGTACTTTTAAAAGCAAGTACTTCTGTACTTTTACTTAAGTCAAAATAGTTTTTAACAACTTTCACTTGTAACAGAGTAATATTTGACTAGTAGTACTTTTACTTTCACTCAAGTAATGGAGTTGTGTACTTTGTCCACCTCTGCAAACAGCCATTCAGATTTTTTTATTCGCTTTAGTGTTCGTCAAAAAACTCAGAATATTTGAATAGACATAGGCCTACTTAAATAGCCTACTTTTAAAACATGTGTTTTTACACTTATACCGTTCTTTGCATTTTAATCTGGACTAAAACATGCCAGCTCAGAACAATAGCCTATTTATTCTCAATTATTATTATTATTATTATTATTATTATTATTATTATTAATATACTATTCTCTATGTAATTTTAATAACCCATTGGCATGGTGTTTTTGCTTTATTAAAGCATTAATTCACTAAATGTTGATACATTTATCTAAAAGCAATCGTCAAAATCTTCAAAGATTTTAAAAGTTTGCATAAGTAAAGATATCTTCATATTATATCTTGAAAGATAAATATATTAATACAATTCGGTAAAACTTTGCAATAAGGTGTCAAGATGTGTACGTTGGAATGGGTTTGTGGTGGTTAGGTGAAACTGCAGGTAGAGGGCCCCCCTTTTGGAAATCTGCTTAGGGCCCCCAAAATTCTAGGGCCCGCCCTGCGGACTCCAAACAAACAAACAAACAGCCAAAGTGGGGAGGAAAAGCTCATCGCGCCAACAAAACCTCAGAGTGAGAAACAAGACGTGATTGGTTAATTCTCACTGACACCTTGATAAATACACACACAATATCAAAAAACGATATCCTCTCATTCACGTCAGTCCGGATAGTGTTGCCAAATTGTGCTTTTTTAAGCTTCGCTCCACTTCTACATTAAACAGCAACGTGTTTTTTTGTTCACTCAGTACCATTTTTTCCTCCTTCACCATCTGTTAAATCATGGGGGGAAAGGGGGAAAAGTTGGGAATTAACAAGTTTCCACATGTTGCAGGTGAAAGTGGCACAATTTTTAATTATACCTGGACTCCACTAATTCCAAATACTTAATATAACAAATGGCAAATCAGCTCCTGGGTGCTCCCTGGATAATTGGGACTCGCTGTACTCAGAGTTTCTTTAGCGTCTGCTACATTAATTAACGCTGCAATGAACCCAGCCACAATATGTTCTGTATTTGTTCAAATTGATTCCCCTGGTAGCGTCTGTGAAAGGTGGGAAAGCATAGGACGATGAGGCTCCAACCTGAGCTTCATTAGTTCAGCTCACAACCCACTCGGCCTGCCACTGTTCTCGTTGAGCTCTGTAGCTTACATATATATGTTTGAGCTGGGTAGTTTAGAGCAAGCTGCGTTTTCCCGACTGGATTAAGTGGCAGAGCTATTGTCCTGGTAAAAGATATGGAAAGTGATTTGGATTAGGGGCCATTGCTTTTGCTTTTCAGGACAAAGATATACACACAAAGTGTAGGTTTACGCTAGTGATATAATGTGTCTTTTCAATACGTGTCCATCCAATGAGTTTCTATAATGAATTTCATTCAGAGCGCCGTATTAAATCAGGCCTCATGGAGGCGAATTCCATTTTGTCCATTGCAGTAAAAGCCAAAATGCACGCTAATCTTAATTTAGAAATATAATTTGCCTCCCTTCGGAGATTGTTGTCAGCAGGTGGGCAAAAATATTATCAGATTTATTCCCGGAGTATCAAATCTAAAGATTAAAGATGAACAAAGAAAGTGATGAATTTGTTCTTTTGTTATTACAGGAAGTCATGCATCTGACCACATCTGAACAAATCTTTTACTGTTCGAAGGGAGGAAAATTAAACGGTTAGCTGAATATTTACCCCCTCCCCTTTCCCTCTCCTTTTCTCACTCTCTTCTTAATCAAGCAATTTCATCATCCCTCCTCCACTCCCTCTCTCTTTCTCTCTCTCTCGCCACATACACACACACACCTAGAATAATTATCCCGATCTGTGGTAGAGAGTGTGCTTCTGTCTACAAGCAATGTCTGTGCTAATGTCCCCTCTTTCCTTCCTCTGGTGTCTCTACCTTTTTTGGATTAATTTCACCTCACAATTCTTTCTCGTTTTCTCTAAGAGGATTGTGCATGAAGCCTGTTGGACGCCCACACACAATATCTCCTGTCTCCGCCCTTATGTGTAACAATGAGAGATAATGGTTAAGAGACAGGATTTCGAAAATGAAAGGCTTTACATAAACACATTAAAATGAGTTCTCTTTATGTGTATGTGTGCGTCTGTATGGGGAAATGTGACGAAAAGAGTACGTGAAACAGAAAATAGAGAGGGAAAGAGAGTGTATTATTAAGCTTTGTGTTTTCGAAAGCAAAACTCAGACATTTCCAACATTTTGCCAATCTGATTTCTCTCAGCCCAAAATATATATAACGAAATGTAACTGACAGGCTTTCATCTTTATACAAGTCATATCTCTAATTTCCATCACTTTTTTTTATTTAAATAGTGACAATTAAATTTAAATCTTTATTTTATGGCATGGCGAAATAAAACTGCTGCTTCCGATCATTATTATTATGTCAAGAAATATAAGTCATTCTGCAATTTTTGTATATTTAAATATATTTAAGAACTTTCAGTAATTCTAAAAGTAAAAGATTTGTAGTAAAATGTATTAACTTACATTTCATTTGTTGAATTTTCAAACATCATTATTGCATCATCTATAGTGGAAAACAACAAGATAATGGGATAAACTCATGGACTCGGTAAGTTAATGTAATATTATTACATGCTAATGAGATAATTGACTGTGACGGCCATAATGAGCCAGTTCCCACTAATAGGTTTTGCTTTAATTTGCCCACATAAACCTTCGAAAATTTTTAGTAATGGAGCTAATGTCCAGATGGAGAGCGGTAGTTGAATATTTCAGAATAAAATCCAATTCTAGAATTGCGGGTGGAGACATTGCAGGTACTCATCTGAGACAATATCTGTATTTGAATTTGCTTTCATATAGTTATTCACAACTTGAATATCAATTCACATAATGGACTCATAATATGCCATGATGTGGGAACAATAAAGCAATAGAACAGAAAGAGTAATATCATATAATGGCATACATTGCACAACAAATATTCTTCTGAATTGTGTATATCATCATAATAAGTACTGATGAATTGCAATATTAGAGAATGATTTTTACTACAGATTCATTCTGGGAAGCACACATATATTCAGATTTTTCACCAGATTTTTCTCTGCTTTTCTTTAAATTGGGGGCTGTTAGACTGTAATGCATTTTTTAATAGATATTCTGCTAAATATCCTATTAAATTATAATAAAAACAGAATTCACAGTAAAAACAATGTGAAAATGTTCACAAGGTGGCATATTGGTGCCTATTTTATAACTTATAATCATATTTCATTGAGTTGTATAAAACTTCTTGAACTAAAATCTTTCAAGCTTTAAAACGTACTGATATCTACCATAATAATACAGGTGGTACAAAAGAAAGTCACAAAATGAATCAGAGTAAGTGGCTTGTCCATAAAGTAGGGCCAATGCTTGTGTGTAGACGGTGCAAGACAACACCATCAGGGTAAAAAAAAAAGGTTCTTTATTTACATTGATGGTTCCATGAAGAATCTTTGACATCCATGATACCTTTCCAATGCACCAAAGATTCTTTATTGGGAAAATGTTTTTAAAATGATCTTCACACCAACAAAATGGTTTGTCTATGGCATCACTGTGAAAAACCCCTTTATGAACCTTTATTTTTAAGAATGAAGCATTAAATAACATAAAATGTAACACAAAACACTCTACATTGCTGAATGATGTACAAAATGATGTATATAAATGGTATATAGTTCATAGTTGTTACTTGCAAAAACATACATTTGATGTCATATAGGTAACTTGTTAACCAATACCATTTTTGTCTTTTTCTGTAAAAAAATGTTTGCAGTGAAAAATAATTAGGCGTTAGTAGCTTGAAACATGGTAGCTACAACCTAAAGGACAAATTTGCGTTTCTTCCGATGTATCTGTGGGAATGTCCCAATTATGAACACCCATTATGGCCACCATGACAGCAAGACTCCTCCCTGGCAGAGCGCCTGTACATTTGTATACGTGAATTTATGTAAAGGCATCTGGAGGAGCTGAGAATATATGCATAAATGTAAGTGTCTGTGAGAACACGAGGGCAAAAGCAAAACATTCTCTCTCCCTCTCCTTGGCCCTCTCGTTCCATCACACACTCACGCAAACACTGTCTCACTCAGTCGTAAGGCTGCTTTCTGGTGACATACAGTATGCGTGAGGCATATGTTACACAAACATTGTCAGCGTACCACCATTTTATTGGTAAACAACAAAACTCAGTTTGGTCAATAAATGATCCGTGGGCGTGCCACCGAGCTCAGGAAAGCCTTCGTCGAGTCCCTCAGGAGCGCCCTGCTGTTTTTTTGCGTCTTTTGTTAAAAGAAAAATCTTCAATAAATAACTACTCTTTAATGAGCCTCTTTTTTGGCGGCGACGCGTTTTCAGACGTTTGCAGCCAAATGTCTTTTGTTATTTACAGCAGCTATTTTCATGCACGCCTGGCGTCGTCGATGTAAAATAACAGTAATTGCTGGATCGTTTGCAGGTTGTTTAGCTTGTGTACCGAGCCAGATGAGAACAGTTAATGAGCACAGCTTCCAGCGGCAATTAGTGAAGCAGTCGTGTACATCACAGATGATTTGCAATTAGCTAGCTACATATTATATACACTATGCCAGGAGTGCGCGAGGCGCTTCGGTGTGTTTGTTGGAAGGGGGGGTCGATTGGCAGGGGAGAAAGCTGTATGCAGGGATGAAGGGGGCATGGGACGCGATGCTAGCGAATATTCACACCTATTTCTCATGGGAGACCTGTGCTTGAAAGGATTAGGCCCCTCCTCCTTTATTCCGCTTTACATTATGTTAATTGGCTTAATGGTCTGTTTCAGAGATAGAAATTTGATTTGTCGTTGTGCTGCGAGGAAGTGAGGGAAGATATAAGTGCCACACATATGCTGGAAATGTGGTATCAGATGCTAATAATGCTGTTCTCTAGCTCGGCCATTATAATCACAATCATCTGGAAAGAAGGAAAATGCCTTCAAAAGTAACAAATTAATATCTGTATCCGTAGCCTGCTTATTTGTACGGTGATAAAACATGGAGATGTAGGCTATTCGGTCTCCTATAGAAGGAGCGTATATGTCAAAAGAGCCAGTGTGTTCACGGTTTATAATAGTGCCATGCATAGGAGGGGGCGGGAAATCACTTTGGAGGCTGTTTCTTGTGTGACATCATACAGCACCCTCTGTGATATCTGGTAAGACTGTCAGGTCCTCTGACAGACACGCCAGATGGCTGTGTGTGTGTGTGTGTGTGTGTGTGTGTGGATTATCTCATTGTTGTTACACTCCAGGATAGCAGCAACGTTGACACCTTTTAGCTGCTAAAGTTCAAAACTTAAAACATGAATGTATTAGGAAAAATACAGCAACAAAATATCATTAGCATTTATCTATACCAGCAGACTTTCTCTGAAGCCTGTTTGGTCATCCGGATAGGAATTGCTACAAGTGTGTAACATAAATTCTCAGCGTTTCTAGCTATCATTGAGGCACGGAGTGAATTGTCGTTGCCATGTTTATACCACATTCTGCTGTGATCTGACCTCCTGAAGTTTCATTATTTATAAGCTTGAATGTAATCTGTTCTGAACACTGTAGTTCTTTTCTTCATGTAGTCTTACAGCTCAGGAACGAACTGAGACACTGAGAGTAATATAATATTAAGGTCAACTACCCAATACTCACTAGATACCTATGTTTATTAAGTGAAAAATATTGTCATACGTACTGTGTACACTCTCAAGGCTAAGCTTCAGGTTTTATTCTGGTTTCTGACAGAAAACATGTCTCTGTTTATTTGCCTGCTGGGGCAGAGAAGAGCAGAGACTGAAACCCGTGGATTGTGATACGCCTTTGTATCTCCCTGACAGGACCTGTCAAAATGGCCACCGGGTGACAAACTCTTTGGCAAATTTCTCCCTTGTGGAGATTAATTAGACCACCAAATATGACACTGGAAGATGTGTTCTGGAGAGACAAATAAATATTTCAAAATGGGATTTTAGAAAGCTGTAATGTAAAGGAGACCTAGTCACGCATTTTCTCCTGTGAATTTATACAGAGAATAAAGCTTATACATTTTTTAGCACTTACTGTGGGCTACACAAAATTGTTGAACACTTCCAACATTATTGTGGAGAAAAGAAATTGTTAATTTAACAGCTGCTCATCCAATAGGGGCATGCTGACACAATAAGAACATAAAGGCTCAATTCATTAGCAAATAAGTAAGTTTGCAAACAGAAATACATCACTAATGTTTAGGCCGTCACCTGGGTTACCAGGTTGTTATATATATATACACACAAGTCATATCACCTCACTCCTTTATTTATTATTTATTATAAAGAATATTTCCTTCATAGTTGTATCATCTGGCCTGGTTCATCAGAGGATTTTCTCTCACACACATAGTGGTCTGTTATAAAGTATTCAAATTGTTTATCAATTCTCTTATTTTAATGTATTAAAACGGAAAATAATTTTTTATTTGGTAAAAATCACACCATTAAGGGATCATTAAAGACCAATGAACATTCCAAAGAAGTTAGAGTTGCATGATAACGAATGCATAAATTAGAAAAAGGGTTTGCAAGTATACAAGAGTTTGAATGTCCCAGACACTGCAGTTGGGTTGATTATCAGGAAGCTAGAGACATTAAATAGAAAATGTTGTACCTAAAATGCTTTGGGCAGAGGCCAGCAATCATTTCAAAGAAGAAATGTTCAGTAGCAAAGAATGGAGTAAAGCAATGCAGTGTAGTAACCATTGCTACAAATGTGAAAACACAAACAGATGTTGTTGACCTATGTTGTAAGAAAAGAGTGTAGTAAGATGAGACCAAGATAGATCTTGTAGCCACAACACGATCAATACCCGCAAAAGAACCTATTATTAAAAAGCTGATATTTAAGAGAAAATCTTCAGAATGATGCCACAAAACTGAGCCAAATTAACATCAAATGGATCAAGAGCGAAATGGTGAATGTCTATCAGTGGTCAATCAATATCCAGATTTGAATATGCGGCAAATCTGTCTGTAAGTATGAGCCAAAAATATAATAATAGTGTTTGAGGCTGGTACATATTCCTAAAAGACTTTTTACAAGAAAATATTCAAATAAAGCCATTGTTTGCCCCTATAGCACATTTAATTTTTTTGTTCCCTGATGTCAATGTCACATTAAAGTAATGTATTTCTTTAATAATGCTTTTTGAAAGAAAAATATCAGGGGTCTGAAAATTGAACATAGGATTTTTAATCATGTAAAAATGAGAGAATTGTACTTTTGTGGCCAACAGACATTCCTTGACATAATATTGTGACGGAAAGTCCTCTGGAGAGAACTAGGTACAAATGAAACACATTTAATATATGCTTAATTCATATTCATGCAGGGGCACCTGCAAGTTATTGGGTAAAGGACTGAATACTTTTGCAAACCACTGAAGAATTATAAAATCTATAGCCTAAACGTCAGTCAGCGGTGCTGTTGTGCGACGCCAGCTGAAAGAATGACCAAATTGTGACCAAAACAAATAACTCCATATATTTGAACTAAAGAGCACGATTTGTTAGGGGGCGTCGAGAGAAAATCCAGACCACGGGTGTTCAATTTACAGGTTTGAAACTGTAGATTAATGTAGCCTCCCGGGAATCTATTATCAAGTGTACTCATACATGCAACAGTGACCACCATCCGCCCTAAGTCCAGCCACACCCAGTACCCAATTAGGCCTGTCCCTGGCGACTGGGCAAGGGGAGGGCCTGCCGAGGTCTGCCCCGTGCTAACGAGATGGGTGACAAGCGAGTCATTAGCGGCCTGTGACTGCAGAACTAGTGATGTGAGCCATTAGGGGACAGTATCCGTCCTCATCAAGTCCCAACTGAACACAGGCTATGCTTCCACAGTCCCTGCCTGCCTCCACAAGCCAATTAAAGTTGTTATTGGGAGACACAAAATAATTAAAGGTGCACTTTGTTGTTTTTTATTTGGGGTGCTGAGGGACCGCCCCTGGCAGTGTTGCAATATGTTTTCTGATGTTTGCTTTTCAATTTCCCAGTTAAGTATCAAAAATAAGCCCTGGCCAGCATAACGAAGAAGCAATTTCTCATGCGAGGGTGTTGTAATCATGTAAACTATTTACATACTGCCATGATCGTGTTTCGTCATGATGTTATAAAGACTAAACATGCCACTTGTTGATAAATATCTATGCAAAAATGAGGTGTAGCAATGTTTTCTGTCTAAAGCTAATTTTCTGTAAACACGTATGTGCAGATTAATCCATGGAAGTAAAAATTAGCTCTAATAGTTAATAGTTGTATTTCACACCTTCATATATATTATACATAAATTGTGTGTGTGTGCGTATTTTATATATATATTTTTATATAAGAAAAGAGAAGGGAAATAGAAAGTCAATAGATCATACTGTATGTTGTTATATTGTTCCATATAGCCCTAGGGTTTTGCAAAATATATATACACACACACACATATATTTTCCGAAGGAACAGACTTTACCTTTATATCAAATGCAAGTTCTCTGCACACCACTTGGTTTCCATTGTGCATGAACTATAATTTGTTTAGATTTATAAATGCTCTGCAGAGGGCTCTGTGACTCTACATCTGTTTTATGAGCATTGTCACTAGAGGATTCCCAAGGCCTTAAATTAAATGTCCCGTAGGTTCCAGACGTATTCAGGGGACAGAGCATGGAAAAGATACACAATATATGCACACACCGGCAAACAAACATACATAAATCACAAACAACTTGCCACATCATTTCATCAACAGCCTAAAACAAATATGAAACAATCAAGAATCATTATGTATCTGTCACCACAAGCAAGGCCTTAAAATGATTTACTTACCCTCATGCCATTCCAAACCTGTTTGCATTTCTGTCTTCTGTGGGAGAAAGGTCTAATTTTTTTTGTCCATAAATGAACGTCAATAAGATTCAAAGTTGTTTTGGACCCCATTGACTTTCATTGTATGTACACAAAGATTTTTCAAAATGCTCTTTTTCTTTCGCAGTATTCACTCTAAAAAATGTTGGGTTAAAAACAAACCAAGTTGAGTTGAAAATGGACAAAACCAGCAATTGGGTTGTTTCAAGCAAACATTTAACCCAACCGCTGGGTTAAAACAACCCAATTGCTGGGTTTGTCCATTTTCAACCCAACCTGGGTTGTTTTTAACCCAGCATTTTTTAGATGTAACGGAAGTCATACAGGCTTGGAATGACCTGCATGGGTGAACTAATACTTTAACAGGTTATTTAACTAATGCATTTTATTTTGACCAAACGGAAAAATAACAGCATTTAAGGCCCTAAATGTTCTTTCACCCTCAATATCCTTGCCACCAATCAATATGATGCAGTTAAATGCTCCACAAACACAATAAAAGTGCAGGCCCAACCCAAAACACTTTACTTCACACTTCTATCGGGGTATTGGCATTTACATACCCTGTTATATATGCTTCCTATTGTTATTTGAATTTCACCCAGCAAAACTACAACATTCTAAACAGGACCTTTTTGCAGAGTCCTCAGAAGTGTCATTACAGAAAAGGCGTCTTCGCTGTGGGGATTTAAATCGCTGCCAAAGTCACAATCACAATGAATATAAAACAAACAGAATTAGCCAACAAAACGAAGACTTTTTTCTCTCCAGATATTTAATATGCATCCCTGCTGACCACATACTAAATAAACAAGCCCTGCACAAGAAAGTTTGTGCTGGGAAGATGAACTGTCAGGGCCAATCTCACTCACCCCCCCCCCCCCCCCCCCCCAATCATAATAATTTATCATATCAAATTAAACCTTTTGCAGTGCCCACGTTATGAACCTGAGCATTAGCAAATACTGTAGAGTTTCATGGGGAAGCAGGCACCCGATTGCAAATCATTTGGATTGTAAGTTTTGTTAGCTTTGAAGATGTCTGCCGAAAAGATAATGAATGGTAACAAAAGGTCAGTGAATGAAGGACTGAATGAGATTGAGCACGCAGAGAGGGCACAGTGGCTGAAGAGGCCCACAAAAGATTGATGAGTGGCTCTTGTCAAACAATGGTTTCACATCAGACATGCTTTTTTTCCTTTGATGCACCCACTTTAACCCTTTGATTGCCATAACGAGTTTATTTCAGTTCTGTGTGCATCCTGTATTTGAGGACTGGCGATTTTACATTGTATGTTATGGAGACATTTGATTCAATAAAGAATAAAAAAATGTGTTTTTAAAACAAATTACTTAAATATTTCCGAATGATAAAAGCATACACTATTTTGCCAAAAGTATTGGGACACCCCTCCAAATCATTGAATTCAGGTGTTCCAATCAATTCCATGACCACAGGTGTATAAAATCAAGCACTAGGCATGCAGACGCTTCTACAAACATTTGTGAAAGAATGGGTCGCTCTCAGGAGCTCAGTGAATTCAAGCGTGGTACCGTGATAGGTTGCCACCTGTGCAATAAGTCCATTCGTGAAATTTCCTCACAACTAAATATTCTACGGTCAACTGTTAGTGGTATTATAACAAAGTGGAAGCAATTGGGAACAACAGCAACTCAGCCACGAAGTGGTAGGCCACGTAAAATCACAGAGCGGGGTCAGTGCATGCTGAGGCGCACAGTGCGCAGAAGTGGCCAACTTTCTGCAGAGTCAATAGCTACAGAGCCTGGGTTTGGCGGTTGCCAGGAGAACGGTTGCCAGACTGCATTGTGCCAAGTGTAAAGTTTGTTAGAGGGGGATTTACGGTGTGGGGGTTGTTTTTCAGGGGTTGGGCTTGGCCCTTTAGTTCCAGTGAAAGGAACTCTTAATGCTTCAGCATACCAAGACATTTTGGACAATTTCATGCTCCCAACAGTTGGGCGGATGGCCCATTCCTCTTCCAACATGACTGTGCACCAGCGCACAAAGCAAGGTCCGTAAAGACATGGATGAGCGAGTTTGGTGTGGAGGATCTTGACTGGCCTGCACAGAGTCCTTACCTCAACCTGATAGAACACCTTTGGGATGAATTAGAGCGGAGACAGCGAGCCAGGCCAAGCTGTTATAGCTGCAATAGATGGGCCAACTCCCTACACTGTAAACCCGAATGTTCATGTTAATTAAATAGATTAAGTAGTGTATACTCAAAGTTTTAGAAAAAGTTCTACTAACTTAATTATTTCAAGTTGGTGTAACATGGTCTTCCTTTTGAGTAATTTCAACTAATATTTTTTGATTAAATGGAACTTTTTTGTGAATAAGTAAACATAACTTAAAAACATAAATTAAGTACAACTTAATAGAATTAAGTAATTACACACTAAAAATCCTAATTTTACGGAAAATAACTCTAAATTGTTTACAGTATTTTCCTGTAATTTTGAATTATGTTTAAAACTATGTAAAATTACAAACAATATCTGTAAATAAACAACTTGACTGATATTTTAAGGATTATATCATTAATGACAAATTACAGTAATTCTCATTTTTATAAAGGAAAATTACTGTATTATTTATACAGTATATTTCTGTTTTCATAAATTACATACAAATTCATGTAAAATTAAAAAAAATATCTGTAAATTAACAACTTGACCATTATTTTATCATTAATGACAAATTACAGTAATTCTCATTTTTTATACAGGGAAATTACTGTATGATTTATACAGTATTTTTCTGTTTTCTTAAATTACATACAAATGTATGTAAAATTACAGAATTGTAAAAAAAAATTACAGAATAATAAAATATTTAGCTCATTATATTAAAGGTTTATGTCCATACTAACAATTTAACATTATTCTTTGTAATTTTAAAGTAAATCTTATTAGTTTCACTGAAAAATAAAATCGTAAAAAAATGGTAAAACCATAAAATTAAAGTAAAATATCTTGAATATCTTAAAGTGCAAAAACTTTACATAAATTTACATTAAAACTTTGAGAGAAAACTGTTTTTTTTTTTTTTTTTTACAGATTTTTCCTTATTTAAATTAAGATATTTTACTTTAATTTTATGTTTTTGTTTGGCAGCCGTTGCTGCCAGTCATTTAACTTTTTTAATTATTATTTTTTTACAGTGTTTATTTTTACATTCAAACTGTAATTCTGGATACAAATATAACAAACTATATAGGAAACTAAATATCAAACAATAATCTGTTTTTAAAGAGTACAAATCTGCACTGCTCTCCAGGTTGAAACTTTCAAGCCTCTGCCCACACCACAAAACACCATTTGACCAATTAATTAAATATAACAGCAAATAAAAATAAATATACACATTTGCAAACTGTAGATTAAAACAAACATTATTATTTGTAAGGTTATTTGCTGTCTTTACGTGTTCACTTGAGCGTGATTGGTCAATCTGAACGTCATCTAGAAATCTGGCCAATGACAACTGTGCACGCCTTCTACCGATCGGATTTGAAAATGCACCCGTTGCCGTTGGAGTGCTCTGCTCGCGCGCGCGGCAATTCTAATCTGCAACAGGACTGCTTCGTCGGTCCATTAATGGCATCACATGGATCATTTTACATCTGTTAAAATCTTATTTTGGACGAATTTTGATTGTGGGATGTCGACTGAGAACGAAAAACATGGATATGAACAGACATTTAAGTTACCAATGGTGGACAACAGAAGGCAGAAGGTAAATAAATCCCTTTATATTTTTTCTACTGTCACATCAACATATAACTTAACGTTAGTGCATTAAAGTTATATGCTAATCGCGAATAACTTGCATATTCTGTTTCTGTGTTTTGTTATGTTGTAATACTGTTAAGCTAGGACTGGGCACTATGACCATGATAGTGACTATCCAATATTGCACACAATTATCTCAAAATCCCTGTCATGTGAGGTATTCGCTTGATTTAAACAGTCAGTTATGTTTTAAGTTAGAGTTCAACGGTTCAAGTTAATGTGGGGAATCCCGGATGCTTGTCATTGTGCTTTCGTTCTTAAAGGGGCAGCAGCTTAATAAACTGCCGTCCATTAATTTGAATCAAACAACAAAAGACTAGAGAAGACCTTCTGTGTTTTTAAGAATCAAGTGATATTAATGTATAGAATATCATACAGTGAAGACTAAGCAGTATTATTCTGTAGTATTTCTTAATAAAATATCTATAAAATAACTATACTGTGATTATACTGTGACTATATTACTGTGATCTGAGAAATTTCTCATGTATGTAGAATAATATGGTCATAATGCCCATCCCTACTGTCAGCTAGTTTTAAGATCAAGCTTGTCATAAAAGTAAAGGAGTATTAGAATGAGTAATCAGAGAAGAGAACAGGAAACCACCATCCTTGGACTCTAAAGAATTATAGGCAAACCAGGAGTTTGGATCTACTGTGAAGTTTTTGTATGGACCTGGTGAGTACATTTTACAAGTCCATGTCTCTGTCAGTAAGTTGATAATTAATATTAATGTTTTATCAAATAAATTAATATTCATTTGTGTGTGTGTGTATGTTTCTTCCCCCCTCATGATCCTGAAGTTTTGGGAATGAAAATCTGCCACATGATCTTCAGAGGAAGTGAGTATTCATGTCATATCCAACATTAAAGGGTTAGTTCACCCAAAAATGAAAATTCTGTCATTAATTACTCACCCTCATGTCGTTGGACACCCGTAAGACCTCCGTTCATATTCGGAACACAAATGAAGATATTTTAGTTGAAAGCTGATGGCTGAGAAAGGCTTCACACAGGCCTCCATTGGCATTCAGTACATTGACACTTCCAAGATCCATGAAAGGCACTTAAAACGTCGTTACAAAGTCTATCTCACCACAGTGGCTCTACAATAATCATACAATGCGACGACAATAGTTTTTGTGCGCAAAAAAAAATCAAAATAACACCTTTATCCAACTTGTTCTCGACTTCCGTGTATGCCTCCACGACGCATGCGCGAGAATATGACGCAGATCCGGCGTTCGGACACATGACCCAGAAGCGATTTGTTTACGAGCAGAGGAAGACGCGCGTGTCTAAGCTGTTGGATTCTACATTGATCGTGCTTTAGGTCTCGGCGTAGTGCTCAAAATGGGGCTTAAGTGTGTATTTCATCGATTCCCGAACACCGGCGCTACGTCATATTCTCGCGCATGCGTCGTGGAGGCGCACACGGAAGACAAGAACAAGCTGGATAAAGGTGTTATTTTGATTTTTTTTTGCGCACAAAAGCTATTGTCGTCGCATTGTATGATTATTGTAGAGCCACTGTGGTGAGATAGACTTTGTAACGACGTTTTAAGTGCCTTTCATGGATCTTGGAAGTGTCAATGTACTGAATGCCAATGGAGGCCTGTGTGAAGCCTTTCTCAGCCATCAGCTTTCAACTAAAATATCTTCATTTGTGTTCCGAATATGAACGGAGGTCTTACGGGTGTCCAACGACATGAGGGTGAGTAATTAATGACAGAATTTTCATTTTTGGGTGAACTAACCCTTTAATACTGTTACGGTACGTACCTTCTTGAGTTTAAAAGCATAGCTCTCTCAAAATGAAAACTCCCTCATCGTTTTCTCACCCTTATATCTTATCAAACTTGTATGACTTTCTTCTGTGAAACCAAAATATTTTGAATAATTCGGACTCTGTGTTCATATAGCCAGAATATCTCAATGTCAAATGCTGTTTAAAGGAAAGGTACAAAAACAAAATCCTCCCTTTTTAAGGACTTTTCAGTGAATCAATGTCTTTTTCTTTCTTTCTTTTACAGATCTAGCTGATTATTGGAGATTTGGAAAAGGATTGCTCATTATCTGCGGTGTCTGTCCCTTCTGGTGCAGAATTATGGACCTGTTGTATGTTTGGATTTATATTTCTTATAACACTATATAGCTTGGATTCTGAATTAAAAGGTAAATGTTTGTCTACATATATCATCAGAGCTATATGGAGCCCTCGGGGGTCAGTTGAATATAGAGGAAAAGAACATAAAACTTATTTGGAAAATACAAAGTCAATACAAAACGGTAAATGGCACAATTTGTTATTTTGTTATAAGGTGATATCATGACCTCATCATGATATTAGTAACCCTAACTTACAAGATAAATGCAATTTTTAGTTTTTCAATTCCTCCTGGGGGCTCTGAAGAATTTGTTTACATAAATTTACATCTGAATAATACAAGTTTTAGAATCAATAGTGAATCCGTGACAATCTTGTAAATGTATCAGTTTTGTACTTTTTATTTCAGTTTGAAATTGTATTCAACTTTAAAAATTTGATGAAACTGTTCCGCTGTTATCTGTATTTGAAATTTATTATGTATTGTATTGTTTACAGACTGTATTTTGTCTTCCAAAATAAAACTGTAAATTTAACACTTGATTGAAATTTTTTTTTATTGTAATAATCTGTAAAATAACTGTTTTTCTGCAGAATTTTTAGTACTGTCACTTTATTTAAGATGTTTGATCATAATAATCTTGGAAAAATCAGTAAAATAACAGTTTTACACTGTTAAAAAATGGTAAATGACTGGCAGCTACGGCTGCCAAACAAAAAACTTAAAATTAAAGTAAAATATCTTAATTTAAACAAGGAAAAATCAGTAAAATAACAGTTTAACACTGTATAAAAAACGGTAAATGACTGGCAGCTACGGCTGCCAAACAAAAAACGTAAAATTAAAGTAAAATATCTTAATTTAAACAAGGAAAAAAAACTGTAAAATAACAGTGTTTTTCACTAAAACTTTTAATGTAATGCAATGCATTCTGGGTGCATCATGCGAAACTCATCCATGGCTCCCATAATGCACTGCGGCATGAAGCGTGTCACCATGGTTGAGATTCATAGGCTGATTCTTGATGTCTGTGTGTGAGTAAATCTCACAGGAGGTCAAAGTACTCAACATACAATCTATTTTATAACTTATTCAGCTTTTCTGATTAAAACCGTGCAGGATATCAATTGCCTCAAAAATGTTTTTAATTAAACAAACTCAACATATTTGACTACCGTGTACTTAAAGCAATGACAACACAAAGCAATAAAAATTTAGTTTTGTTAACATAATATGGTGTGGTTGTGTACTTATTTTTTAAAGTTCTGTGAAAACTGAAAACTTTGTTATAATTGAAAATAATTGAGTTGCCTTAACAGAAAACTGTAAGTCATATTAACTGCAAATATTTGAGTTGAGCTAAATGAGCACTTTAATTTAACTGTTATCAAAAGGTACAAGTAGCAGGTAATCCAACCTTTTAAGTTCTGGAAAATTGTGACTTAAGTTATCCAACTTAAAAAATTTGAGGCAATCGATTGCCTCAATTTTTTTGAGTTCTGGGAACTTATCCGGGTTTAATGGGATGTCATTAAAGTTAATGTGCATGTAAAGGCTGGCGTCCCAAAACTTTTGGCAATATAATGTATATCCAGATGATAATATTACAGCAATATTTTGGCCACAATAAGATATCCTGAAAAGTAAAAATAAAAAAAAATCTATATTTTTAATGTTTGCGATTATTTGGTCCTTCTGTGTATTTGAGTTAGTGTTTAATTATTCAAGATTCTTGAACTTTGATGTGTCACTCACAGTGCTGGGGTGTAACTAGTTACATTTAGCCTAATTTAATTATAAAATAAATGTAACTGTATCCGTAACAGTTACTGAGAAAAATTCGTAATTCAATTACAGTTACTTGTGAAAATGTCAACGATTACAAAGGGGGTTACATCTGAATATTTTCTGTAAAAAGCTTTTTGATGATGCCTCCTGCCATTTAATAAAGTGATGTTGGCAGTGCGTTGGGAGGGCAGGAGCGGTGCGTATGGAGAGCTGGAGCCGCGCGCCCCCGTTGTGCATTCACACTGGCAGCGTTTGTCTCGCGCAGCTGAACCGTGGCTCGTGTATTGCAAATACAGACGAATATTGTCCATTATGTCACATTTTCCGGTCTTCTCCTCCGAACCCCGTCTGTCTCGTGCTTTGATTTATGATGGGCAGCATATATCTGCTGCAAATGCGACCGTGTTCCCCTCTGTCTCATACATGCATGCATATAACATGTTGTATATAAGTAGTTGTTCACATGATAAATGTAATATTAAAGTGAAGATATGCTTCTAGTTTTAATCATTTAAACAGGCTTTTGAAGTTTGGGCTAAAACTTCTTGCAGTGTTGTATTTTATATAATTTTTTCACAGTGCTGGATGTCATATGGTGGTGATCGTGAAACACACGGGATCACATCAATCCACATTGCCGCTGAAACCTTGAGGCTACAACCTGTCTGTAAATTTAAAAATCATTTCATGCAGAAATCAGAAAAGGACGCAATATAACTGTTCAGTGCAAAATATGTTTGCCAACCATTAAAACGCTATCGACATCGAAGGTTTCAATGTCGAACCTGTGGAAGCATCTCCAATGACGAATATTAACCTAGTGGACAAATCTCTCTATTAGTTTTTCCAGTTTTGACTTGCAAAATAGAGCTATTTACCCACACAACGATTGGTCACTGCATCTAAACAATATTTAAGTTGGAATATATATACAGTATATAAAAAAACAATACCATGCATGTTATGACAGGTACACTTGGGGAATCTGTTTGGGTTGCCAGTGAGTAGGTGATCAAAAGTATAGAACTATCAGTCTATTAGAACTATTAGTCTATCACATCAAGTTATCATATCCATCTCCATCTTCAATCTCACCCTCACTCTCTCCCTGCCGGATTGTCACTATGACCCTCATCTTCCTCATCACAGTATGACACCTCATCCTCACCCTCATCAACTGGCAGTTGTGTTTTATACCTTTTTTAAGTGCTATAGAAAATGTGCAGATCATAATATGTGCAGTTATAGTATGTGAATTACTATTCTTATATGTGCATTACAAAATCATGCAAAAATGCAAATATATTTAGAGAATTCTAGCTCTTTTCCTTACAAATATACTATATTTGTATACAACCCAGTGTGTCTGGCATGGCCTTATGCGATTCCTTTATGGTACAATGTTGCCTTGAGGCAACACACAGTTTTTTGTTATTTTTCTATAAAACATTTGATGATATATAATGTAAAGTTCTTGAAAATACTTCTTTACTTACCAGTGAAGGTGACATTTTTTGTGGGTGATTAACTGGACGTAAATTTGTGAAAAATGCACTTTTCATTGGAGAAAATATGTGCTGAAACAGGACACAAAATGGACCCCAGTGGGTCATGTGACCAATTTTTTGCACTTTCATTGATTAATATTTGAGTTCTTCTTCCCTGAGATAGGTTTGAACAATAAATTAGTGTTTCATTTTATTAAAAATAAACTAAAATAGACTATGTTGCCTGGAGGCAACACCGTACCATATATAACTGTCTGTTTTTTAGCGTTTAACCCTGCCTGGTTTAAATGTATGAAAATGTTTAACAGTTGAAAGCATTCATTAGAAAAAGTAATCAAATGTAATCCGTTACATTACTTTAATAAAGTAATTGTAATAGTTACACTGCTTATTACATTTTAAATAGGGTAATCTGTTTGTAACTTGTAATCTATTACATTTCCAAAGAAACCTTCCCAACACTTGGCTCAATCTTTGTTTGGATTTTGGTTGAATATAAGTGATTAAGTGTGTTAGTGCACAGTAATGTTACAGCATAGTATTATTCAAATATAGTTTATTTTATTTTAGTTATGCGTGTTTTTTGCCATTTATGTATTTTTTTTTTATTGACTATTTAGGTTTGTTTTATTTTGATTTCAGTTTTAGTTAACAATAATAACCCTGTATATCACATTCGCATATCTGCTCTGAATAGTGGTACATTTCCATTTCCCCAATATTCATGTAAAATAAAATATCAATATCAAAATATTGTAGTACTAGTACTTTGACATTTTGATTTCCTTTTTGCCACTAATTGACCATATTTTTCTTCCCTACTATAAAGAAAATATATTAGCTGGAAATGAAATGATTTAGAGTTGGATTGTGTGAAATGCATCTTTAACTAAACCAAAGCACAACCTGCACTGCACCAATATGCCACACCTGACACCAACAGTATCAGTCAAAACCTTCATGTCACAAAAAGGCTTGATGGAGCAGTCACTCCACTCTCCATAATTATAAATATAGACATTTTCCCTGTCAGTCAGATCAGCACTGAGGATGTAATGGGCGTTGAGTTAATTGCTGAGTGAGCCACAGCTAGAGAAAGAGAGAGTGAGCGAGTGAGCGGGGTACTAAACTGAAAACTGTCATTTCTGCCAAGCCCCTAATCATTTATTCTCCATTTTCGACCATGTTACTAAATCTCTTTCCCACTTATTACATAAATTGCAATTAGAAGTCATCGTGACATGCTGCTGGGGGTCCTGACCTGTAATGGCTCCTAAAACAGAGAAACCTTATTATCTGTCAAGAGGTGCTTTGGCATATGCCAGCGCTTTCTCGCTCTTTCTGTGTGACATGCTCCAATAATCTTTTGACTTCCTGTCTTCTGTAATTTAGATTTATTTAAGGAAGATTATTTTACAGGCTTATGAGTGGAATAATTTCAGTCCTTTTTGTCAAATGAGAAATTCGGTGTCATGAGGAGTTTACGAAGTCAAACAAGAATCGATGCACATGGAAAGGTTAGCCACCTGGAATAGAAGCAGCATGCAAGATGTTTGCGTCACCTTAACAAAATGCTGTGCCGCAGTCGATCTTGGCATTGTCTTCTACAGAACCAACCACAAAACCACAAACATGCAAAGTGAACGACAAAGTAATGAAGAAAACTGACTTTGGTTTACACTAATGAAAAGTCATAATTTACTCACCCTCATGTCATTCCAAACCTGTATGACTTTTGTTCTTCTGTGGAACACAAAAGGCAATGTTTTTTTCTTTTCTCTCCATACAATTGAAAGTAACGGGGTTCAGTGTTGTTTTGGACCTGATTGACCTTAAAAGAGTCATACAGGTTTAGAATGGCATGAGGGTTTTGGTGTGAACTATCCATTTAATTAAATTACCTCTAGGGAACAGGGTTAGTGTTCAAGCAATATAGTTATTGTAAAAAGGACGTGGATTTTGTATTGCAAAGTGAACACGAGGAATCCATACAGTTGACTTAGAAACATTACATCTTAGGCAAAAAATGCTCCACTCCAGTCATTCATTTTTTCTATAAAAGCAAATTTTGACAAACAGCCAACAATATAGCTTCAAATAACACTTCCTGTTGTGAAAGAACTCGACTGTAACAAATGTTGCCACAATCAACACATCATTTGTTTGGGGAAATTTGTCTGCTCTCTGACAAAAGCGGTAGGTCTGTGTGGGTCTAATTTGACCTAAAACAAGCAGTCCTATTAGTGATCTCTCTAATTGAATCGAGTGATATTGGTGGCCTTCTGTGTGATGAACACACAGTTGCTCTATGCGTGGGAGGCGAGCATCAGCTGGCCTCTCTCCTAGCAACTACAAGTCCTTGAGCCCTTCGGTTTACAAAATGCCGGCACACACGGAGGTGCATAAACACAGTTGGCCCACTCGAGCCTGGTCAGAGTTATTTGCATCCTAATAAGTTTCAATCTAAATAAAAGACATTTAATAAGCCACTCAACTCTGTCTGGGAAAACGGCAACTGGTGTGCCCTTATTAATGTGAACACTGGGCCGCACTAGGGCAAACACTAACTCCTCTCTAATCAGTTTAGCAAAGATTACTGCAGCATTGTCACCTGATAGTACAACATTTGATTTACTCATGACACATGGCAGATTTAAATTCAGACTCGAAAACAGACAGAGAAATAAAAATCTTTCTGAATTTGTACCATTTTTTTGTGGCTTGAGAGTGGTATTATTTATTATATATATAATTTACTCATGTGTTAGAAGCAGGAAAAATGGACAAGCGTAAGGATTTGAGCGAGTTTGACAAGGGCTAAATTGTGATGGACTGGGTCAGAGCATCTCCAAAACTACAGCTCTTGTGGGGTGTTCCCGGTCTGCAGTGGTCAATCTATCAAAAGTGGTCCAAGGAAGGAACATTGGTGAACCGGCGACAGGGTCATGGGCGGCCAAGGCTCATTGATGCACGTGGAGAGCGAAGGCTGGCCCGTGTGGTCCTATCAAACAGACAAGCTACTGTAGCTCAAATTGCTCAAGAAGTTAATGCTGGTTCTGACAGAAAGGTGTCAGAATACACAATGCATCACAGTTTGTTGCATATGGGGCGGCATAGCCGCAGACCAGTCAGGATGCCCATGCTGACCCCTGTCCACTGTCGAAAGCGGCAACAGTTGGCATGTGAGCATCAGAACTGGACCACAGAGCAATGGAAGAAGGTGGCCTGGTCTGATGAAACACGTTTTCTATTACATCACATGTACGTCGCTTACCAGGAGAACACATGGCACCAGGATGCACTATGGGAGGAAGGCAAGCCAGTGGAGGCAGTGTGATGCTTTGGGCAGTGTTCTGCTGAAACCTTGGGTCCTGCCATCCATGTGGATGTTACTTTTACATGTACCGTTGCAGACCATGTACACCCTTTCATAGAAACAGTATTCCCTGGTGGCTGTGGCCTCTTTCAGCAGGATAATGCGCCCTGCCACAAAGCAAAAATGGTTCAGGAATGGTTTGAGGAGAATGACAACAAGTTTGAGGTGTTGACTTGGCCTCCGAATTCCCCAGATCTCAATCCATTCGATCATCTGTGGGATGTGCTGAACAAACAAGTCCGATCCATGGGGCCCCACCTCACAACTTACAGGATTTAAAGGATCGGCTGTTAAAATTTTGGTGCCAGACTATAGCACACCTTCAGAGGTCTATAGTGGAGTCCATGCCTCGACTGGTCAGGGCTGTTTTGGCAGCAAAAGGGGGACCAACACAATATTATAGTTTTTAATATTGTATTTTATAGGATATTATGTTATGTTGACATAATATGACCTTTGAACCAAGTCAATGGGGCCCATTTTCTTTCTCAACTATTTACGTTCACTTAAAACATAACTGACTGTGTTTACATGAATACTCACCAAGACCGGCATTTTGACATTATTTTGTATGTATTTGACTGTTTAAGCGCAATAAGCAGCAAAAATAACTTTTTATTTGGGATTTATGTGCGTGCGCTTTGGGTGTGAGCACAAAATCTGCAGGACTGAGTAAAATTATGGGCAATACGCGCAATCCCATGCTGAAATTCAAGCCCTGGAGCAAATGAAACGAGGGAGTGAGGGGAGGTGGGTTTGCGTGTCAACTCACTGTACGAGAGATGAGAGAACGAAACAGTGCAGCTGGTGTGTGTGTGTGTGTGTGTGTGTAGGTAGGTAGGTAGGTAGGTAGACAGACAGACAGACAGATCGTGGTATTTGACTGACAAGCGTATCCATGGCAGAATAGAGGGAGTGGCCTTTGACGACAACATGCCCAGTGCATTATGGGTGTTGAAGTTTTCCCACCTATTTGGCAAACGGGAAGACAGCTGCCTTTTTTTTCTCTATTTGCTCTAGACAGGTAGCAGCAATTAAAAAAAAATATTCCACTACTGTATCCAAGTTTTACTGAAAGCCCATTTTGTTAGCGGCGAAGAAGTGGCATACTTACGCTGCAATGCTACAGTTTTGTGTGTCGTTTGTGGTTGCCAAGGTGTTGCCAATGTGTTTTGAGTTGTTTAGCATGTTGCTATGTGGTTGCTAATGTGTTTTGGTTGGTTTCAAGAGTGTTTGCTGTATAATAAAAAAATCTCACCCTCCAAGTGTCTAAGATATTCTTCTCCCTATGTGTATGGCTTATTAAGAAGATGCATGTTGTTACTTTTCTAAGCAATAGAGTGCAACAGTCGGCTTCCGGATGTAAAAACTTGATTCATTTTCTCCATAGGGAAATTGATTTGAACAATGACTAGTAAACCTTTAAAGACAGACCTACTGTGAGCTACGAGGTTGATAATGATGGTATTTGCTTCTGTTGAAGATGTCTGCTGCATTAAGCTTATTTTTAAAATAATTGTGTTTAATAGCGGAATTCCTGGTGAAAAACTACGTTACACATGATGCTGTACAAAAAACTACACCAATCAGTTGAAAAAAGCAACATGTGCCAAAAGATATTGTTAGCTCTGCCCACTCTCATGAAGCACTGAGAATGGCGTCATCAAGTTGATCTCTCTACGCAAAATACGTTTATGTATGTTTATAACTTAAAAATATTGTTTTAAAATATATAATCAACATTTGTAAATGGGTAGGCTACTTTTATGTTTCTTGTATCTGGTTTTTAAGTGGATTCTACTGTCCGCAATGCCATCATGTATGCAATGATAGTTCTTTCCCTGACTAAAACCTTTGTAATTTTTTCTGATTTTCAAAAATGAAAAAGAGGGCAAGGACATTATCATGACAAGTCGGCATGAAATGAAATTTGCGATAGCCTTTTCTCTCAAGAATAAAATGTAAGACAGGACTTGGTTTTGTCCATCAGGAATTGATTAGATGGTTGTGGTTTGCTATTGCTGTGATCTCACAGGCCGCTCCGCCCTCTATCCAATAAACACATCATCAGAGAAGAGAGATGTCGCTGCAAGAGGGAGGAGAAACTATTTTAATTAAAGATTACAAGGGCACATAAATAAAATTAAATACAAAAATAATGATGTGCAAGGATAAATCATTTACAATAAATATAATATTTCATTAAAAAAATGTGAACAAAAACTGTGACATATTTCATTGTCAGTTGTTGTTTTATCATTTTTGAGTGGTGTCTTGAGGGGTATTATTTTAGATTTTATTTTATTCTATCCTAGGTTTTTACACAATGTTATATTAAGTGTCAAACTTACACGGCAAAGCTAGAGTTTTGTGGGTGGATTGTGGTCACCATACCGTTTAGCACGTTGCTATGTGGTTGCTAGGGTGTTCTATATAATGAAAAAAGCCCACCTAAGTGTTTCTGCTCCATATATGTGTAGAGCTTTTTGAGAAGTTGCTGAAACAAAACCTCAGATAAACCTAACTAACACTGACAGTTAAACCAAATAGCAACACACATACAGACACACACACACACACACACACACACAATCAGAAAACTTTGGCAACAGCATAACAAGAGTTTTTCTTAAAAAAAAAAAAATCTAGTCGTTCAAATTACAAATCGTAAGGTGGCATTAGCAACAAATAAAACAAAAACGAAATATTCTTCTTACACTGTTACATGGTTTCGCGGAAGTATTTTGGCGGAAACTATATGGTTACCATGGCAATTTTTGTCAGGGTACCGACTCTATTCCCTATGACATGTAAACGAAAATAATTGTATCTCTGTTTTAGAGCGGAAAGTATTCATCTATAGCGCTGAAACTTTGACATTCGCATCCTCGTTCGCCATTGCAGCATCATCTGAGTCTCCGTGATGAAGGAACCAGTCAGGAGGCGGTGTCTGATCCGAGCCCAACATTAAACATATCTGACGTCTATATCTCCATCATCATCTTCATCATCGTCTCTCAATGTCCAAATAACTCTTTGCATTTCCGTGCTATAGGTTTTCCTTCAAATTCGCGTTTTTCGTCTGTTAGCCCTCTCAACGTCTTTGGGGATCTGAAGTTTGCCTCAGTTTGCGCAACCGGTGTGTGTGAACTCGAACAGCCAGATTTGATCGCTGTCCAGGCGTGATTGTGGTGACAACAGGGGATTCATATGAGCGTGCCTCCGGTGATCCGACCGCCGAGCCCCCTCCCGGGGTCGCAAGGCATTTCCTTCCAAATCCAGATCGGGTTGAGCCGGGAACCCGTCCTGCTGGATTCCGGCGAGTTCAGCCTGGCGCAGGTCCGAGAGATGGCATGCTCCATCGTAGACCAGAAGGTAACACTTTCCATTTTCCTCATGTCACATTCATTGCCGTTCCCGTGGAAATATCATAAACGTCACACAAATACTATTTGAAGAAATAACTTTTACCTGTGACTTGCACGTAGGCTACGTTTGTTGAAAAGTGGGGCTTGGCGGTTATTTTCTTTCCAAACTCACAGGATTTTAAGTTTCGACGAACTTGAAATATATTCATATGACCTGCATTGTGTTGTGTGCGTTAATATAGTATGCTAATTTAGAAGTGTGTTAGGCAGAACATACAGGTTTACACAAGTAACTTTCAAAATATAGTCAGTGAGAAAAAAATGATAGAAAATGGCAGTTCAATTCATTCTTGTCAGAGTTTACTTCATAACCCGAAGCAGCAGAATCACACTGGTTTTGTGTAGCTTCATCAAGTGTTCTGCATTGTATTTTCCATTGACAGTGATGATGACGACATGGTGACGTTGGGTACTTATTGAACCAGTGAAGGGCTTGTACTAGCACACATCAGAGTACAGCAGGCCTGTCTCTCCTGCTGAAACACTTTCTTTCAAAACTATTCAGTGGATTGTATCCAGGAGCTTTTTCTTCTTTCTTTCTTTTTTTTTTTTTTTTGTTGATATTTGGGATATCCTGTCGCTGTACACGTTTGTTACATTGAGTGAAAATCAGGAAAAGGAATTTATGGTTGTATAAGGTGGCCTTGAACTTAATTAAAAGGGACCTATTATGCAAAATTCACTTTTACTTGGTGTTTGAACATAAATGTGTGTCGGCAGTGTGTGTGCACAACCACCCTATAATGGCTAAAAATCCACCCACTCTTTTTTTAATTCCCAATTCCCATAAATCATAAGCAGAAGGACATGGCATTTGTAGATTCTAGCAGTGTGATGTCACACATGCTTAGGCTCCGCCCACAACTGCTGACAGACTCATAGTTTTCAGTCACGTGACTGTCGCGGAGCCTTGGAGGGCAAAACCGCCATAGAACTCCATAGAACGGCAGCACAAGCCTGTCAAATTTTCATCTTAAAACAAAAATATGTGAACAAGATGCACGTTTTGGGCACTTATGATCCATATACAGCACCTGCTGCAGTATTTAAATCACTGAAAACAGCGGGACGTTTTTAAAACGCTTAACGTGAAAAACTCTATAGGGTGAGTTGCACCAATAAGGATTAAATTAAGCAAAGTTTAAAGGATTTGTTGATATGGGTTTTATTCTAAATCGAGTCGTTGCACCACTTCATTTTAAACACAGATAAATTATGCAGTAAAAACGTTATTTACATTTATGCATTTGGCAGACGCTTTTATCCAAAGCGACTCACAGTACCCGTATTACAGGGACAATCCCCCTGGAGCAACGTGGAGTAAAGTGCCTTGCTCAAGGACACACTGCTGGGATCGAACCAGCAACCTTCTGCACATCAGTTGAGTGGTTTAACCCACTAGACCACCATCTCCGTTATAGAGCTGAACAAGCAGCAGACGGAGGTGAACTGAAGACAGGCTAAAGAATCCTTAGTGCAACCCACCCTTAAAGTGCCGTAATGTACTACAACAGTGATATTAAAAGATCAAATTCAGTTTACACCTTTTTGATGATGCATACTATATACAGGCGAGTAGATGAGGCAAGAATATGAAAGCTACGTGTTTTCTTTATAATGGGTATGCAACATCAATAAGGTGTATATTGAATTTGGTATTTTAATATCACTGTCTTACCGCATTAATACTGACTACAAACCTGGTAAAAATGACTAGCGGGCAATGGAGGAGAGCCTTCTTTTGCCCTCCAGGTGGGCGTTCCTATAAGCGTGTGACGACACGTGAAAACTATGAATTAGCATGGCCAATCAATAAGACGTGAAAGAGAACCCAGCTTTCTGTGCGTATGAAAACCAGAATACCATAGGCCCATATCAGAAGTTTAGACTATATGTATATGGCGTTAAAACGCATGCACATATGAAGAACTACGATGTCACATGACCACAATAGAGGTGATTGCTAAAAAGAAAACATCTGTTTGGTTTTGATTTGGTATCCGAGGCAGGAGCTGTACAGGCTCCGTCCTCTTCTGTAAAGCTAGTGGGGAGCAGCAGCTCATTTGCATTTAAAGATACATGCACAAAAACAGCATGTTTTTGCTTCCACTCAAAAATGGGAATCTATAACATGGTATAATAAAGGATCTGTGGGGTATTTTGAGCTGACAGACACATTCTGGGGACAACTGAGACTTACAGTGGTGGCCAAAATTATTAGAACATCTAAACATATTGACTTTTTTTGCCTCCAAAACATGATTTCATTTCGTAATGTTCATGAAACATGCAGATGGTTGCTCTGACCATCAAATATCAGATGAAGTGAGTCATACTGTTTTTATCCACTTTTAACATTAATATTTGGTATGTCCGCCTTTTGCAGAAATTACAGCAGCACATCTCTCTGGCATAGTGTCAATATATTTCCTCGGAGAACTTCAACACTAATGTTATCCCATGCCTTCTGCAACTGAAGCCAAAAGCTTTCCTTTGAATGTAGGATAGATCTTTCCAGTTTATTACAAAAACTTACTACCTGCATTGTTGCTATGGTTTTCTGCCATGAGATAGATGCTTTGACAAAATTACACTATAGATTTATGAATACGAGTAGTGACAATGGCATTACATTTGGCAATAGTTTCAAACATATTCGGAGATTGTAAGACTAGAATACATGTAAGACAAGAATATTTATAGTTGTGTGTTAATTTTTGTTTGCTCCTATTAATTTGGCAGAATGGTCTACCAATTGTGATTTGCTGAAGTAAATTTTAACTTGAAATTGAGCTTTTGGAGTAACAGGAGTGAAAGTAATAGCATTTACCAACATAATTTCTTTTTTTTTTTGGAACAGAAAAAAAGTTATTTAGCAACACCCATGTCCAAATTTCAATTTTCCATCCTTTTCTTCACCCAGTCTAACATAATTAATTTTTTATACATAAGAACTGAAGTTAAATTTGTATATGGTATCAAGTGCATTTTGCTTCCAGCATGCAAAGTTCTCACATTCATGAAGACGTCGGGTTTCAAATACGGTTTTCAGTGAATAACAACATATCCTCACACAGAACCACTGTGTGGCTTTAGAAGACTTGTAATATAGCGAACAAGTAATGTGGACTTTGATACCATTCACTCTTGTAGGGAAATTAGCATTCTGATAAATACATTTTAATGCGTTTCATTTTGAAAAATATGGTTTATGGTTATGTTTTTTTTTTGTGTGTAACTTTAATGTTTTTGGAATGACATGAAGGTAAAAGCCAAACCTGACTATATAAAAATCTAATGCAGTACAAGAGCATGTGAACTCAAAAGTGCTTACAGTAGTAAAAAAGTTCTGCGAAGATTCATATTCTCAGAAATTGCTTAACACAGTGATAGCACAGCAGTCAGATTGTCACCACTCCTTAAAATGCACATAAGATGACATCTGCACAGTTATTAATATCTTTTGGCGAAAAGTGTTTTCTGTTTTGTAAGCACCTGTGCTGTGACACATCACCAGAATGATACTACAGCTCCATAAATTTTATGCATTGTGTTCGTTGTTCGTACAAAGTTTGTGACGAGACGCGAGGTGTTGACAACAACATAATTTCCCACTATTATCAAACGTTGTTTTCTTCCTAAATCTCTTTCTCTCCCTTGCGGCTTCTTAGTTTATTCTGACACAGTGCAAGGGTTGCAGTCTGTGTTTTTAAGACATACAGGTGTTAGAATACAGAGCAGTATTTTGATAAGCATAACAACAACAAGCATCATGTGACGCTTAACAAGAAACACCTTTTTTTTAGGCCTGACGTTGTCAGTAAAGTTTAGGAAAATAGAAGTACATGTTTAAATATGGTTAGTAGAAAAAATGTGAATGAGATCCGCAACCTAATCTCCTTCAACGCACACGTTCTCTTGCTCTCTTGAGCAGCACTCGGAGCATTTAACACATTAAACAGTTAGATGTGAGATGTTGAATAAGTGTGTATGATGTGAAGGTGACATTGTTGTGCAGACAGTCTTAAACAATGCTGTGCTTATATTGTTTGGTTGTATGTGTTGGAATGTGTTAGTGGGATGGGGGGAGTTCGTTTCGTTTTATCTACCTGCAGTGCTTGTACAGGTGTTCACACATGGAAAATAACATGTAGGCCTAGCTCAGACTTAAACGTAATTCAGACAACCCAGAGATGTCACTTTGAGTCACACTTCACTTCTTTCTTTTCTCTTTTATTGTTACATATAGGGCAAGTCTGATGTGTGACAACGCACATGTGACAACAGATGAATGAGTTTGTTCATATGTTCAATTCCCTGTCATATTATAGACAGAATCAGATAATAAAAAAATCCATTCCATGCCGATCCGGCCCAGCCTGTGTGGGGCTGATAATAACTCTTTAGCATTTAATACAAATGTGTCGGTCCTTGCCTTGGTAATGCAAGAGTTTACAGACATTATGAGATGTAAATAGTGACTGGAGGATGAACAGATATTCATTTTAATTTTATTTTTAAAGTACCCCTATTATGCTATTTTAAAGGTTCCTAATTTTGCTTTTGAGGTCTCCTACAACAGGTTTACATGCATCAAAGGTCAAAAAACACTTTCATTTTCTCATAATATACACTCACCTAAAGGATTATTAGGAACACCTGTTCAATTTCTCATTAATGCAATTATCTAATCAACCAATCACATGGCAGTTGCTTCAATGCATTTAGGGGTGTGGTCCTGGTCAAGACAATCTTCTGAACTCCAAACTGAATGTCAGAATGGGAAAGAAAGGTGGTTTAAGCAATTTTGAGCATGGCATGGTTGTTGGTGCCAGACGGGCCGGTCTGAGTATTTCACAATCTGCTCAGTTACTGGGATTTTCACAACCATTTCTAGGGTTTACAAAGAATGGTGTGAAAAGGGAAAAACATCCAGTATGCGGCAGTCCTGTGGGCAAAAATGCCTTGTTGATGCTAGAGGTCAGAGGAGAATGGGCCGACTGATTCAAGCTGATAGAAGAGCAACTTTGACTGAAATAACCACTCGTTACAACCGAGGTATGCAGCAAAGCATTTGTGAAGCCACAACACGCACAACCTTGAGGCGGATGGGCTACAACAGCAGAAGACCCCACCGGGTATCACTCATGTCCACTACAAATAGGAAAAAGAGGTACAATTTGCACGAGCTCACCAAAATTGGACAGTTGAAGACTGGAAAAATGTTGCCTGGTCTGATGAGTCTCAATTTCTGTTGAGACATTCAGATTGTAGAGTCAGAATTTGGCGTAAACAGAATGAGAACATGGATCCATCATGCCTTGTTACCACTGTGCAGGCTGGTGGTGGTGGTGTAATGGTGTGGGGGATGTTTTCTTGGCACACTTTAGGCCCCTTAGTGCCAATTGGGCATCGTTTAAATGCCACGGCCTACCTGAGCATTGTTTCTGACCATGTCCATCCCTTTATGACCACCATGTATACATCCTTTGATGGCTACTTCCAGCAGGATAATGCACCATGACACAAAGCTCGAATCATTTCAAATTGGTTTCTTGAACATGACAATGAGTTCACTGTACTAAAATGGCCCCCACAGTCACCAGATCTCAACCCAATAGAGCATCTTTGGGATGTGGTGGAACGGGAGCTTCGTGCCCTGGATGTGCATCCCACAAATCTCCATCAACTGCAAGATGCTATCCTATCAATATGGGCCAACATTTCTAAAGAATGCTTTCAGCACCTTGTTGAATCAATGCCACGTAGAATTAAGGCAGTTCTGAAGGCGAAAGGGGGTCAAACACAGTATTAGTATGGTGTT
The DNA here is from genome assembly GCF_949357685.1 of Gobio gobio. Lineage (NCBI taxonomy): Eukaryota > Metazoa > Chordata > Actinopteri > Cypriniformes > Gobionidae > Gobio > Gobio gobio. Next base: position 15,825,422 of record NC_137106.1, read on the forward strand.
CCTAATAATCCTTTTGGTGAGTGTACATTGCACATCACATTTTTTAATGATTCTCAAACGACTAGTCAGATGAATCAGTCTCTCTAAGGGTGCTTTCACACTTGGTTCAATTGCCTGGACCGAACCCGAGTTCGATTGTTCGATTGCTCTCGCTCCATCCTTTATCTTTACTCAAAGTAGAGAGAATGACAGGCGATCTGCTTTAATAGACACAGTATTAGGTAATAGTGGCTCACAGCTGTTTAGCAGAAGTATTTCAGTAAAAAAAGTAATAATGCACACAATATAAAACACAAAACTACGTATTTTGAACACCTGGTAGAAAGTATATCAGTAATTACTCATACTTACAGGTTGTGATTCTGAGAAGCAAGCTGGTCCAAATAACCTGAGTACTGACCATAAAGTACTGACCCATCTTTCAATAGCAAGCGTTTTGCAAATCCCGCGTTGAACTCCGAGATTTGAGAAGCAGTCGTCAGTAAAATCTTACGTTGAAGGGCGGGTCGAGTTGTGACAAAGTACAACATAGGCGGGCATTATGCAAATGTATTATCTAGTGACACAGTGAGATTCCACTTGTTTAGGCGCTTCAGAGTCTATTCTTTCTTTTTGGAGACAATAACTGTATTTATCGTGAACTTTTAGCAGTTGGCTAACCATGCTGACAATTCCGGGACGAGAACAGTTTGTAATCGTGCCGTGCTGAACCAAGTTCTAGTGGAAATATAACGGGAACCTTTCCTTATCATTCTTAGAACCGTTCGGCCAGACGGTGAAAAAGCAGCTATAGGTTCCATGAATAACCTTTAACATTTCTGAAACCTTTCCATTGCACAAAATGTTCTTTATAATGGAAAAGGTTTTGTAGAATGGTTCTTCTATGACATTACTGTGAAAATCTGGTCTGTTCCTCACGCTTAACTACTCATAGGACTTCAGAAGACTGAATATAATGCATGAGTAGTACGGCTCATTTTTAACGTTTATTGTCTTTTTTTTCAAAAAAATTTGACAGAAAGTTGCAGAACACACATTTTCATAACAGAAGTCATTTTCTCATTCATCTCAGAACTTGCATTTAGGTCAACTTTCACTTTAAGGACAATATGTTCCACACTTAAGTTGGCCTTGGAAATGAACTTCATTTACTACTTCCTTTGGCCTCTTTGCTCAGTTATTATCTGAGCCAGTGGTTTAATACAGCAGAGGGCAACAAATGTCTCTTGAGCTGTAAGGATCAAGGACCATTCTTAGTCAGATCACAACAAGTCATGAAAGGTGGAGCAAGACTGCTTGACCATGAACCAACTGATAGAGTATGATAGCATTTCTGTAATAACAATAATGTGCAAACACTTCTAACAAGATAATGTGGTGAGTATAAGCTTGTCAGTGCTGATATATATACAGTGCATCTGGAAAGTATTCACAGCGCTTCACTTTTTTCCACATTTTGTTATGTTACAGCCTTATTCCAAAATTGATTAAATTCGTTATTTTCCTTAAAATTCTACAAACAATACCCCATAATGGTAACATGAAAGAAGTTTGTTTGAAATCTTTGCAAATTTATAAAAAATAAAAAACGTGTACACATGTACAACCCCAAATCAGAAAAAGTTGGGACAGTATGGAAAACGCTAATTAAAAAAAAAAGAAGTGATTTCTAAATTTACTTTGACTTGTATTTCATTGCAGACAATATGAACACAAAATCTTTCATGTTTTGTCTGGTCAGCTTCATTTCATTTGTAAATATGCATCCTTTCCTGTCATTCAGACCTGCAACACATTTCAAAAAAAGTTGGGACAGTAAAGCATTTACCACTTTGTAATGTTGCCATTCCTTCACGAAGCTTCTTGAAGGCAGCATATTATGCTCCAAAATCTCTATGTACTTTTCAGCATTAATGGTGCCTTCACAGAAGTGCAATTTACCTTTGCCAAGGGCACTGACACAACCCCATACCATGACAGACCCTGGCTTTTGGACTTGTTGCTGGTAACAGTCTGGATGATCCTTTTCTTCTTTGGTCCGGAGCACACGGCGTCCATTCCTCCCAAAAAATACCTGAAATACTGATTCATCTGACCACAGTACACGTTTCCACTGTGTGATGGTCCATCCCAGATGCCTCCGAGCCCAGAGAAGTCGACGGCGCTTCTGGACACTGTTAACATAGGGCTTCCTTTTGGCACAGTACAGTTTTAACTGGCATTTGTGGATGTAACTACGTATTGTGGTACTTGACAAAGGTTTGCCAAAGTAGTCCTGAGCCTATGTGGTGATATCGCTTATAGATGAATGACAATTCTTGATGCAGTGCCGCCTGAGGGATCGGAGATCACGGTTGTTCAGCTTAGGCTTGCGCCCTTGTCCTAATTACGCACTGAAATTCCTCCAGATTCCTTGAATCTTTTAATTATGTTATGCACTGTTGAATGTGAAATATCCAAATCTCTTCCTATCTTTCTTTGAGGAACATTGTTTTTAAACATTTCAATAATTTTCTCACGTTTTTGTTGGCAAACTGGCGATCCTCGGCCCATCTTTGCTCCTAAAGGATTAGACCTTTCTTGGATGCTGCTTTTGTACCAAATCATAATTACAATCACCTGTTTCAAATCACATCATTATTTAACCATTTTACCTCATTACTAGCCCTAAATTGCTCCTGTCCCAACTTTTTTTTAAATGTGTTGCAGGTCTGAATGACAGGAAAGGATGCATGTTTACAAATGACATGAAATTTACCAGACAAAACATGAAATATTTTGTGTTCATAGTGTCTGCAATGAAATACAAGTCAAAGTAAATTTAGAAATCACTTCTTTTTTTTTTTTGCGTTTTCCATACTGTCCCAACTTTTTCTGATTTGGGGTTGTACATAAGTATTCACAGCCATTGCTCAATATTTTTTTGAAGCACCTTTGGCACCAATTACAGCTTTAAGTCTTTTTGAGTATGATGCTACAAGCTTGACACACTTATTTTTGGGCAGTTTTGGGCAGTTTCTTCCATTCTTCCATTCTTTTTCATTCTTCTTCATGTGCCTTTTACTGAAGAGTGGCTTCCGTCTGGCCACTCTACCAATACAGGCCTGATTGGTGGAGTGCTGCAGAGATGGTTGTTATTCTGGAAGGTTCTCCTCTCTCCACAGAGAAACGCTGGAGCTCTGTCAGAGTGACCATCGGGTTCTTGGTCACCTCCCTGACTAAGGCCCTTCTCCCCCGAACGTTTGGCCGGGCGGCCAGCTCTAGGAAGAGTCCTGGTGGTTCGAAAACTTCTTCCATCTATGGATGATGGAGGTCACTGTGCTCATTGGGACCTTTGTACCCTTCCCCAGATCTGTGCCTCGATACAATCCTGTCTCGGAGGTCTACAGACAATTCCTTGGACTTCATGGCTTGGTTTGTGCTCTGACATGCACTGTTAATTGTGGAACCTTATATAGACAGGTGTGTGCCTTTCCAAATCATGTCCAGTCAACTGAATTTACCACAGGTGTCCTCCAATCAAGTTGTAGAAAGTGGAAACAGGATGCACCTAGGCTCAATTTTGTCATAGGTGTCACATGTGCATTCAAAGACAGGGAATAGCTACTTATGCACATGTGATTTTTCGCTTTTTATTTTTAATAAATTTGCAAAGATTTCAAACAAACTTCTTTCACGTGGTCATTATGGGGTATTGTTTGTAGAATTTTGAGGAAAATAATGAATTGAATCTATTTTGGAATAAGGCTGTAACATAAAATGTGGAAAAAGTGAAGCGGTGTGAATACATTCCGGATGCGCTGTATAAATACGAACAGATTTATAGCTAAAGACCTATTTATATTGTCATTTTATGAGCAGAACATGAAGATATTTGCTGTATTGAAACTTCACAGAAATGACAGTCATTCAAACTTGCAATTGGAAAGACAAACACTTATAAAAAACAATATTTCAACAAAATATGTTTGCCATAGGAAACACAACAAATCTAGCAACAAAGAGCAACATGATCTTAGGCAGAAATTAAAAGTCTCTTTACCATCTCCTCTTTCTCACATTGACAAAAGTCCTTAGTGCTATCAAGGGGCTGCCTAATAGACTGTGAATCCATTAGTGCTCTGGATTATCAGGCTTAATTAAAGTGATAGCGCCTTTGTTTGAAGTTTGCACCTTTTTGCATTACCGCTCCTCAAAGTGTTCTTATTAATCAGCGGGGCTGCCGCACTCTTCATGCTAAGCGCTAACCGATCCATTGCTCAGTCCATAGCATAGACGTGGCTGGCAGATGAGCATAACTGATGATGGCTGTGTGGAACAGCTACTTGTGTTTGATGGGTTATTTTATGTCAGCCTAATGCATCCATCACAGGTCTAAAACGAGTTTGAAAAAAAAATGGATACTTGTATTTGTGGAGCTAAGTTTAATAGAGTCTTTCTGTAAACAGGCATAAAAGACCTGCACTGTATTTTGCACATTGTTACAATGAAATAGCCTCCAAAATGTAGATTTTAACGCAATTATACATTTACCCATCCTAAGACATTATATTTGAATTATCGATATTAGCTTATATGGTCATCTCGCCAGCTCTGGTCTTTCTATGTGAGTCTTTCTAGTTGCTTGGCAACTGATTATGATTGCCTGTGAAGTACTTATCTGAGTGCCATTATGATGACGAGAGCCATGTGTGGTGGGGTCACGCACACACACACACACACACACACACACACACACACACACACACACACACACACACACACACACACACACACACACACACACACACACACACACACACACACACACACACACACACACACACACACACACACACACACACACACACACACACACACACACACTCCCACACTGGGGTAAGAGATGAGAGCTGCACATAGCCCATTGTTAAGCAGCTGTTCTGGAGAGTATTCAAAGAGCTTTTATTATCATGAAATACATGACGGTGTGCATGTGTGTATGCCTGTTTTTGAGGGCAGTGGCTTCATAGCGTCTCATTCATCTTGGTTTTTTTCAACAACGTGTAGCGGTGCCGCAAAACACTTTGGTCTTTAAACCAGTCAGGTTGCTGAATGGATTCTTGCTGTCATATATAATGCTGTGGCTCTGGCAAAGTAGTCATGAAAGGTTTCTTGAGTAAAGTGGACCGATGGAGCCTCAGTTTTGCACTTTCATTTAATAGCATTATTGAGATATGGATTCTCATGCGGTCCAACGTGGAAATAAGGAGAGTTAACAAAGAAACTTGTTAATTGCTTTCCGTAATGAAGTAAACACTGCATATTGCAGTAATTGAAATGACTAAAAATATGTAGTTTGTCTCGGTGTCAATGCAGTTTACTGAGAGGTTACATCATTTTCATGGGTGTTCAAGCAGGATTGGATCTTTTCAGGAAAACCAAGCACAAACATGGTCATGTAGTGTTGTTTTAGACTGTACATTCAGCCACTGAAAAAGCCAACCTTAAAGTATACCTTGCAACAAGGTATATTTGAGCAGTCCTGCTGCTGGCAAATCTTGGTGCCCTAAGCGTAATTACTTTATGGTGCCCATGGTGGCAGCGTTTGTGACTTTTTAGAGCTGGTGCTCCCTCAGCTCTTGGTGCCCTGCGGCAGCGCTGTATTTGAGTCACTCTTGTTGAATCTTAAAGCATTAGCATGTACTTTACAGACAAAGTGTCTGATTTAATAAAGCATTGATGTGATGCTTGTTTTTGTCCAATCTATCAGTATAGTCTATAAAAAGATGCAATTCATGCAATGCCCTTAATACACCTCTTCTATGAGGGGTAGGGGAGAGCGGGGCACAACCTAACGCTTTTTGACTTTCTCAGTTTGTGTAAATCCACTTGGGGTTCAGAGTATTTATTTTTTCCCACATTAATTGCACACATGTCTAGTACAATTATGTGGTTTTGTTTCATTAATACAGTGTATACTTTTTTCTTGATTTACCCCGAAAGAATGGAAGTCAAATGTGACAACATGGCCCATAGGTGGGGTACATTGTAACATGTGGTGGGGCACAATGGAACATGAGCAAATAACAGCTTAAAATGTTACCTGATATAATCAAAAAAATATACAAGACAAACTAAAATATTTTGTCAACAAAATACAATTATTAACTTTTTTAAATAAAATAATGGCATTTTTAATTATTAAAAATATAAGCATTTTTGAGTTTGACTACAAACACATAGCTAAAAACAGCTATACAGCATAGTTCAAAACATAATAATAATTAATAATTTCTGAACATTAACTCAGTCATTATTCACCCTTTTCTCATGGTTTCTCAAAAGAATTCATAAAAGTAGAGAATATAATGTTATATTTTTAATAGGGGCTCATTGTAACGCAGTGTTACAACGCACCCCATCTGCTCAACTGGGATTTAAATCGCGGCTCGTGTCTTCTGCTGGTTAGATCAGCATTAAAGAACGATCTCAACTGTTAAATAACAGATATAAGATTAAAATAATATCGGATTAGTCTTATTTTAAATAAACACAAAAAACAGAGATGAAAACTAAACTTAAGTAACAAATTTACATTTGTATTGGTTAAATACATGTTCATATCTTCCAGAGATTTTTTTTCCCTATTTTTTCTCTAAATAATGTTGACATGGCAACTAGTAAATACACTAAGTTTCGTCATTCTGGCATGTGTGGAAAGGGTTAAAACGTGCACACACGTGCAAGAAAGGAATGTTATTTCACTATAACCCGTCAGCAGGCCGGTGATAGCCCATCTGAAAAACACATAGCCCCGGGACTTTGGGCTTTGCGAGCTGGCGTTACAAGTCCGACTCTGATCACGAATGAACCAATAACACATTCTCCAGCCTGTAACAGCGTGCTAAGGTATGTAATCAATAGATATCAAATGATCTGTAACAATGCAATACTAACACATATAAAAAAACATGTTTTACTCACATGAGTGTGTTGCACCATTCCTGTCAGATCCAATATAGAAGGCACAGCATTGTGTTTTAAAGGGGTGTTTCCGTGTTTTTTTTCTAGGCTTGGTTGTGTTTATGGGGCGCAGTATAACATGTCTTAATACTTATTCTTTTTAAAAACGCCGTATTTTTCTAATATTTTACCTTTATTCCACACCGCTGTCTCCACTGTCCTTTGAATGGCTCGTTTGCTTCCTGCTTCTATGAAGCCCATCCCTCCGAAAAACGCAATGGTCTTAGATTGGTTAGATGGCCAAATGTAGTTTGTAGTTCTGCAACAGCTCTCTCTCTTTCGTAATGACTGCGACGTGGCCTCGCCCACTTTGTTGCGTGTTCGCGGGGGCAGTGTTTATGTTAATAGCAAGGGTTTATGATGTCACCAACCCGGGAAGAAGCTTGTTGTAGTCCAAACCAGACGTTTTTGTAGGCAATAAACTGCCATAACTTTAAAAGACAATATCTCCGTTTGCATTGAACTTTCAGCACTATAACTTTGCAGATACTGTTTATGCCCAAGCAGAAACATTACACACTAACTAAAGTTTAAAAAGTGAAATAGCATGCAACCACCCCTTTAATCTCAATATGTCTGCAAATCCAGTCTCGACCTCCATCTTGTTTACAATCGATTCCGCTGTGAAATGAAGCGAACAAACGCAATGTCTTACGCACGTGAGCTGGAACCAACATCGTTTAGCTCCACGAGTCAGTGGGAAGGCTTGAGGCGGTGCTTCTGCGTCCTAATACGTTAATGGTCGACATATTGTGAGATTGCTCGTTTTCTGGGCCTGGTGTCTATAAAAGCTTCTCTTTCTCTAACAAGGACGTTTTCAGCTCTGAAACTTACAGGAGATTCTTATATCACGATTAACTTTTATATACCAAAGGCTCTCAATTCATCACCCCTTTAATGGTACAACTTTATTTTGATGGTCCCCTTTAGACATTCAATTGACTATAAGTAACTTTGTACCTATATGTCTCATGAGAGTATTAGTAGACGGTCTGCTTAATATCTGCTAACTCTTTATTATGATGGTCCCTCAACGGACATTCTACTGATTATAAGTAACTACATGTCAACTTATTCGACTAACCCTAACAGTCTACTAATACTCAACTAATACTCATTAGGTGCAACGTTACTTATAGACAACAGAATGCCTAAAGGGAACCATCAAAATGGTGTAAAATTATTCAATTTAATAAAAAAATTATATATTTTTCCTTGAAACAATTATGTAATTGATTAATAAAACATGTTCAAGAGGCACATGCAACGATTTATAAATATAAACAGCTTTGATAATCTTACTTAGGGGCCTCTACATGTTTAAACAAACTGAAATGAGTGCCAACTTGTCTCTCTTTAACTGCTTAAGACTTTAATTGTTCTTTAATCTCGCATAAAACAACTGGAAGTGGTGCAGTGATTGCAGAAGCACACAAAAGCTTGGCTTATGTATTGTTTCATGATTGTTGCACCTCATGCTGTGTGAGGGAGTCCAGTTCACCTTATCATAGGCAAAATATCGAAATTATAAAGTCAATTTAGAGGTGTACCACCCGCTAAGCCTGTCATGCTATTTTAATGATCTGCTGTAGCACCTCAAAGCCCAACAGAACTTGTGCTGTCTCCAGCCGAGTGCACTTTGCCAAGGGTTAGTTAGTGGGCATGTCGGCACTAAGGAAGAGAGCTGTAAAATACTCACTAATAAAGTGTGAACATACAGCTATTAAGGTGACAATGAGAATCTTAGCAGTCCTAAAAGAGAGCTGTAATTAGATACAGTGTGCAGTCTCATCTTATAGTGTCGCTCATCCAGATGATTCTCCCCAGGATGAAGCACATGGAAATGTACAGTATGTGAGTGAGAACTTAAATTCTGCAACATGATCTTTGAATTGAGACCTAGACATATTTGCAATTTCAATTATTAGGGCCTGATTTTTTTTAATGATGCTCTGCTCATTTTTGGCCCATCTTGTTCTAGTAAAATTAGTCACTAGAAATTGTCAGTATAGATTTAGTTAAAGGCATAGTTGGCCCAAAAAATTGACTCATCATTTACTCACCCTCATGTCATTCCCAACATGTATGACTTCTTTCTTCTGTGAAACATAAAATATATTTTGAAGGATACTTGTTGTCCATACAGGGAAGTCACCAGGATCCAAAACAAATAATTGACTTTCATTGTATAGCCAAAAGAACACTGAACACTTTTAAAAAATATATATATGTATGTGTTCCTTTTATGTTCCACAGAAGAAAAAAAGGGACACAGGTTTGGAATGACGTGAGTAACTGACATGATAATTTGTTATTTTTTTTATTTTTGGGTGAACTGTCTGAAACTTGCTTTTACAGACCTTAATAGGATGTGATATAACATGAACCAATAACATCTTGATCCAGCAGCCGTGGCTTTGGCAGAACACCTAGATGGTTGTTTTCTTGTATGTGTGTGTGTGTGTGTGTGTGTATATAGGGTGTATAAATAGAGGAGCAGTGCTCCAATAGTATTGATCAGTGGTTGTTCCAGCACAGCCAGCAGCTACTAACCTGCAGACTACACATGGCTTGGGCAGACCGATTGACTGATGGTGGTTATGGTTCATGCTGGCTAGGCTCATTGACTGGCTCCCTGAAATCTATTATGTTTGCTGTTCTGGTAGGTGTACAAAGCCATGCATTTTATTTGATAAAACTACAGTGACACACGATCCTTCAGAAATCTGTTGCTTTGGTGCTCAAGAAACATTTATTTTTATAATCAATGTTGAAAACAGTGCTACTTAATATATTTGTGGAGACCCTGATACATTTCTCAGGATTCTTCAATGTATATTTTCACATTGCTGCTATGCACACTTTTGTTTCTTTGCACTAAATATGTGTAAAATTAATTAGATAATTTTTACATACATTTTAACATGTTTGCTTTTAAAACATTTTTTTAATTGAATCTGTTGCTCTAAAACATTTAAACACATTATTAGTGCTCTCTCTTTGTAAAAAAAAAAAATCAACAGATGCTTTATATTGACATTTTATGCATGAATTGTGTCATCATTTACTCACCTGGAAGAAGGAAGATATTAGGAGATATCAGATTTGAGAGAGAGATGGATGAATAACAGCAGTGCTTTATTGAACAGTGTCCAAAGTTGCTGAGTATAGACAACACACGATGAGCTATGCAAGTATAATGCTTCAGTTCTTAGGTTTGCAGGTGAAGATCCAACTGGTAAGTATATCCACACATGCATCATATAATGCTTAAGTCCGTTAGAGTGAATGAATAACAAACAATGTCTTGGTCTTACAGGGATTGCAGGAATGCTAGAGGTGGAGAACAGATGAGAGAATAGCAGACAGGATCTTGGAGAAATCTTAAGCCCTCTTCAAACTGGACTAGTTTTCTAAACATAGTTTGAGGAACAAATCTTATCACCCAATGTCTGTGATTTCTGTGTTTATTACAGAGGTGTGAGTGTGGGTGTTACAGAAGGTCATCTTCTCTGCTTGCATGCATCAAGTATATGTTTTTTTATTATTTACTTATTGATATAACTTATTTATTATTAAAACCCTATTTAAACAAACTTCATATAAGTTTATAGAAGTGGCTGTTTATAATAAACCCACGTAAGTGACATCTAGAGAAGCACCTTATTTGACACAATTTGCCTACTCATTTTATAATAAAATTTTTTCGTCGGATGCCATCCATGAAACGAAAGCATGTAGAAGATTGGAGCACAAATGGTAGCTCAAAAAAGTTAGTATATTACAATATCAGCAATCGAAGACATTAGCAATCAGAGGACCGTTGAGTTTGCTGAAAAACAGTGGGTAATTTGCCCTGGAATTTTTACTGAGAATGTGAGAAAAACAAACACAGACATGGCAGATACAGACAGGATTAAATTAGCAAAGTACGTCTGTGAAACAGCTATTTTTTTAACGTCCCCCTAGAAAACTAGTCCCGTCCAAATAGGGCTTTAGAGGGTAAATATTTTAGGTAAGTTGACAGGTAAGTAGTCCAAGTAATAGCAGGAGGAGCCAGGGCAAAACCCCCAGCAGACGGTCCAGGATGCAGGACAGAGCTGAAGATTCCCAGCAAGCCAGGGTAGATGCAACTGATCAGGTGGCCAGTAGGATGGAGCAAGTAGATAGGACCAGGCAGAAGACTTCTCTGGTTTTATATATCCTGGGTCACATGAGAATTTGAGGAATGCCGGCTAAACTGCTGACGTCTGGAAGGCCGGCTGAGATGCGGGCTTCTGAACTGCCGACAGACATTATACTTCTGGAGTGCCAACCATGACAGACCTGATGAAATACAAACAGAGAACTCAAGAATGGCCACCATAGGCGAGTGGCGACATAAGTGAGCTATGATCTGCCTCCGTGGCCGTGACGAGGGAGCTATGACTCTGGAGCGAGCTCTGGGGCTGGAGCGTACTCTGGAGTGAGCTCATGTGCTGAAGTGGAAAAATTTAGTTTTAAATTTTGGGTGAACTGTCTGAAACTTGCTTTTACAGACCTTAATAGGATGTGATATAACATGAACCTATAACATCTTGATCCAGCACTCCCATAAGGCCACCACATCCAAGCAGACGATTCAGCAAGCCAGGGTAGATGCCACTGATCAGGTGGCCAGTAGGACGGAGCAAGTAGAGAGAACCAGGGAGAAGACTTCTCTGGTTTAATATATCCTGGGTCACATGAGAATTTGAGGAATGCCGGCTAAACTGCTGACGTCTGGAAGGCCGGCTGAGATGCGGCGTCTGAACGGCCGACAGACATTATGCTTCTGGAGTGCCAACCAGGACAGACCTGATGAAATACAAACAGAGAACAGAGAACTCAAGAATGGCCACCATTGGCGAGTGGCGACATAAGTGAGCTATGATCGGCCTCCGTGGCCGTGACAACGGAGCTATGACTCTGGAGCGAGCTCTGGGACTGGAGCGGGCTCATGGGCTGAAGTGGACTTTGGACAGGGTGAAACTTCAGAAATCGACTTCACTGGCCCATTCGGGGGGATTTGGTATGGTCTCACTGGTCGTGACAGGAGCTGTCAAATGTAGAAAAACCAAGCCCCTTTTCATTGCCACCCATACTGACATTAGTGGAGGGTCTGCCAACTTAGAAATCAAATCCATACTTGCAGAAATAGCCTTCTTATACCTAGGTATGGGAACGCTGAAGCTGACTCTTGGGCAGAATGGGACTCTGGACTCTTGAGCACGCATGAGCAGTGATGATAGTGCACGACTTGGGAGGAGTTCTAAGACAGGTGGTGTTTCGATGGCGATGACCACTGGCACCTGGAGGACTGGGGTGGTTGTGACTGAGGAGCAATGGTGTCTTCAACCACTTAACCTACCGTCAATGAGGATCCACTCAGCCACAGCACATAATAAATGTATCTTTCCAGGGAACAAGCGGTAGCTGCCGCTGGTATTTGTTGAAAAAGATGATCGTCTAATCCACTCCAGAAGAAGCAATGCAAGTATAATGCTTCAGTGTTTAGGTTTGCAGGTGAAGATAGAGTAGGTGACTTCAACTGGTAAGTATATCCAGACACGCACCTTTTAGTTGCCGTTAGAGTGAATGAATAACAAACAATGTCTTTGTCTGACAGGGATTGCCGGGACGATGTAGGTGGAGAACAGATGAGGGAACTAGGAGACAGGATCTTGGAAAAATCTTAAGCTTGGTACATACTCTGCAAGAACAAAAAAAATTATTCGTTTTCTCGAGGTGGCAAGAACAAGAAAAAGTTCATTCTGGCCAGGACATTCCATACTTCACGAGAAAAGCAGGTGCCGAACGTCTCCATTTCTCTGCATTAACCCCGCCCACTTTAAAATCCAATCACACAATAGTTCTCGGACACCCACAAGAAAAAAGTTCTGCTCAGACGGTGTCGCGAACGAGCTGCGAGATCTCCCAAACCCGGGCTCCTGCCCTGGGAGCGAGAACTTTTTTCTCTGTTCTTGCGGAGTATGTAGCGGCCTTTAGAGGGTAAATATCTCAGGCAAGTAGTAAACCAGACAATGATTATGACCAAAGGCGGAGGTACACTGTTGAAGTTTGGACATTCGGGAGCTTGTGCGCCATTGCACACACCACGAGTCAGTTAATCTGATAAATGCGTCAATGCAGCTGGTACGCTGCACGACTGTACTGCACGGCGAGCCGGAGGCAATCACATTAGCTTTCGTGCTAAACACAGAGACTGGAGCTTTCAATGTTGCTGCTATAGTTTCGGATAAAAAAAAGAAATAAAATGATTTTGTGAAAAGCAGAGAACAACAGCCATCGCTATCAACCAAAACAATTGAATTTGTGTGTGTCAGTGTATGCGCATCATAGATCTATCCTATGTGATGTGTTTGTGTATGATTTGGCAATAGGGGACAGCCTGGTCAAAAGTAAGTCCACTCCCCAAATGTTTTAAACATGTTTGAAAATTATCTGGAGGTCGAGAGGTGCTCATAACGTACTTGGCTCGGCTCGTAATTCCTCTCACACAATGCAAGCAGCGACAATATGAGCATCAACAATTTCCACAATTTCTCAAGAGAGAAAAAAATAATAGCCTGTGATCTCATACAACAGCAAAAATCGCACCATGTGTGCCCAGCTTTTAGGTGTGTGCTTAAATACTGTGGTGATGAGCGTGCTAATCAGGTGCAGGTGCAGATGATGGCTAAGTAAGTGCAGGTGATGAGCAGGAGGAATGCTGGGAATTGTAGTTTTGAGTGTGAGTGAGGGAGGACCAGTGCGCTCGTATTTTTTAAAATATAAAATATATTTTTTTGTTTTCTGCAGAAGAAAGAAAGTTGCACAGGGGAATGACATGATGAGGATTATTCAATTATGCGGTAATGTGAGGAAGTGTGACATGACGTATAAGAGCTAACTGTGTCATAACATAAAGCATCTATTGATAAATAAATAAAAATAGAAAGAAAATACAACTATCCCTTAAACAACGTGTGCACAGTCCTCTATTGGTGCTTCAGTGACAGCCTTCTTAAATATTAAATACAAGTCTTCAGCCACAGCTTTAAGAACTGTTTTGGAAAGCATAATATTGAAAATTATATTTCTCTGTACAAAGCGTTCTGGCACGTTTATACAGTTTCTCACAGCAAACTGCACTGCCAAAGTTACAACAGTGTTAAGTTCATTACACTTTACCCAACCACTCTGAATTTACTTATGGTGAAACTAATGAAATAAATCAAGAAACTCTGAGAACTCCTCTAGAAATGCCAGAAATTATTGTGACGAGTCAAATGGATGAAAACACTAATGATGACTAAAGAAAAGAAAAGAAAAAAAGCTACATAGTATTGCATCTGCTTGACATTTAGATATGCCAAATATGAGAGCCTGTCAGCCAAAAGTACTGAATCCTTTTTCCTTGAGGTGCAACATTTGACTCACTCATGCTTTGAATGCACAAAATGGCTTGTAATATTTAAGGAAACAAACCACCCTGTTCTACTGACTTTGGCACAGTGTGAACAGCCATTTATCTTCTGCTCATAGCCTCAAAACTGATTACAAGACGAAGGTCTATGCATCACGGGTGTCTGTTGTTCTACTGGCATGGATTCGTAGCCCACTATAGTTAGACATCAACGCATTTGTACTGCTGTGGTCATTGTCATCTTTGTTGCTGATAACCAGCAGCAATCCTCACTGCAATTTTTGCTTGTTTTGAAGTGAAGTGTCACATAAACCACCCTGATTTTGCATCAAATTGATATTTTGTGTTGTTTCCCTTCACTTTCCATACATCTGCCATGATGGAACATGTACATGTATGATGCACAGTTCTGATGTTACAGGGCCGCCCTCGTACATCCCAGTGTTTGCTTTAGCTTCATATATACCCAGTGTCCAAATAATGCCTATGTTATATTGCAAACTAGTATTTCTTATGACATTACTTTAATGTACTGTTGTAATCATAAACACACTGGTTTGTAGTGCAAATAGTTTTACTGTTTTGTGCACTTTGGTGTTATACTTATATTTATTTGCCAGTGAATCGAAAGTTTCACATATTTACAGAAAATAGCTTACTTCCACTTTGCAAAATATGATGAATATGCGGAAAACATTATGTCAAAATTAATTGTATTTATAAACCAGTAGGCAAAACATACTTGGATGGCCTACTACTTATGCTGGGATTTTAAAGCGTGCATCCAATGGAAACCTCACTGTCCCATTAGGCCACGGGAGAGGAGTTGTGAATGGCACTGAAGCGGCGCTGTGAGTCACATGACAATGACAACATGGCGGATGAATACATCCAGATTTTCATAGTACATCCACCTTATTCATGACGAGCCTACTGTGTTTTGAATTACGGGTGACACTTCCGGTTTGAGGAACTTCCATTCAAAAAGATGAATTTATCCGGTTTATCTCCACGTAGGCCTGTTATATATGTTACATGTCATGCGCGAATCGGTGGGCGGAGCTACAGAATTAGGCGTTCTTCTTCGGTCGAGGCAGCGTTTCACTGCTCTCTGACGTCACAGGGAAGCAAATTGCCCGATCGATCGTTTGATGAGCCAGCTGTCAATAAAAGCTTTTCTTTGACTAACAAGGAAGTTTTCCGCTCTGACACTTACAGGATATTCTTCTATTACGAAGACCTTACATCAAAAGCTCAAGGAAAAGTTTCTCAATTCATGACCCCTTTAATATCAATGCAAAGGTCAATTGATTTCAAATCATCTAACTTATCCATATGCACATCCACCAAGATATGAAAATGTATTTATAAATGCTAAAGCTTAATTGTAATAGCTGTAATCCATTATGTGTTTTATATGTAATATAATGCCCGTATCACAATATGACAACAGGTTGATATCATTAGTTTGAGTAATTAAAGGGCTAAGGTTCTGTAGGATGTCAAAGCGTTGCTGGGAGGAAGGAACTGCGGTTTAGCATTAAGAGCAGGGCATTGAGCCTGGTATGGCGTAGGCGAGAGGGGGTTGACAGTTAGAACGGATGATTCACTCCTTACGAGCTTTCAGAGCGCTCGCTTGCTCTTTCTCTCTGCCCGTCCATCTTTCTCCTTCCATTTTTTCCCAACACACCTGCCTTTTTTGACACGCACAAGTGCTCGCTCCACCCTGACAACCAGCTTCAGCAACCAGTTGTTTAAAGGGAAGACAACATCCAAATTGATGTTCTTCTCGCCGCTCTAGCCTGTCATCTATAAAACACATACAGAGAGATGGCAGAAAATGACAGTCATGAAAGACCATCAAGCAAGGGGGTCTGGGCTGCTCTCTAAGAGGCAATAACAGAGTTATTGTCAGAGAATTCCACCGATCGGAGCCAGACATCTCCCAAGGGGTTAATGACAAGGATCGGTGTGTCTTTGGCTTTGATGGCTCAGACATGCAGCAGATATATGTGCATCCATTTGTGCCAAACAAATGAATAGTGCTCAATCAGGAAAGAGCCTTGGGTGTCCGCTGCCATGACAACCCACACTGTTACAGTGAGGCTGCTGTCATGGTGACCTCAAAAGCACACTTGCCTCTGTGTATCTTCATTGTGTAGCACTCATTAGAGCTACACAAGAGGGGAAGGAATCTGCACAATTAAACCGCAAAAAGATGGAAAGGAAAACAGATAGCCCAAACCGCAAGTGGTATCAAATTGAATCGAATAAACGCCGTAACCTTGCGCAAGTCTCTGTGTGGTGCTTGAATCTAATAATGTCCATGCATTGGTTTGGAATGTGTGCTTGCGGTGGTATGCTTTTAAAAGGCGAGTCTACCGCCTTACTCTGTAACCGTATGATATGCTAACAGCGCGTTTTGCTGCAGTGCACATCTTGTGTGGGCGTTCGGAGGTGAGCTCCTCTCCCGGGTTGCTCAACAATAGATAGAGTCATCTCTATTTTCTACAAACCAGTGCAGTAGTTAGAAGCAAGCCTGAAACGTTAGCTCTGATCAAATGCTCTTTCTTACTATAAAATGGCACATTTGGAATTGTGAATAAATGTGACACGGCTATTTGACTGGATTGGGAACAAGGCGAACGATTAGTGTTCAATCTGTTAACCTGCAGTCTGATAATCATCATATGCTTTCACGGTCTGTTAGCATCCAGATATCTTGGATGGAGACGCTTTATAATCCCACAGTTGCTTTTTCAATGTTAGTCATTGCGGCTCGGTGTCTCTATTTAGAAATTGGATTTTTTCCACATCGTTCACTTCCTATTCAGCTCTGTGCCTGCCATACTTTGCTCTCTGTAGATGCCTCTTCAGAAATCTCATTTGAAGCAGCTTCCTGAATTTTTGTACACTTTAATGCATACAGGAATATCAGGCACATACATAACTCTCATTTGCACGATATAGAGACAAGCAAAACTAGAAAAGCATTAGAGAAGTGTGGAGTGAATTCAGTCAGGAAAAGGTTGAGCAAAATTGAGCATTTAAGAGCTGGGTCCAGTTGCGTAAACACTGTTGCTGCATCCGAAATCACATACTTCACTCACTACTATATACAGTATAGGCAAAAAACAGTAGGTGATTAAACCAGTATGTCCGAATTCACAGTACACTACTCATAAAAGACTAGACAGAAAGTCCCTGCATGACCTACTATTTCCGGCGAGGTTCTGAAGTGTGCATACGATGGACACTTTACTATCCCATGAGGCCACAGGAGAGGATTTGTGAATGGAAGTGAAATTACGAATTGTAAATTACGAATTAATTACATTTAAGTTGCATTTCTTAAATGGACTAATATATATATATATACATGATTCAAATTTTTAAGTTGAATTTCATTAAATTTAAGTCTAATTTCTTAAATTCAAATTTGAATACCAATACTATATTCTACCTCAACTTAAAATCAAATTCAGTAATTGGAATTTAAAAGATTTTCTCAATTCCTTATATGTGTTGATACTCAGCACTCAGCGTATTTTGGATTTATGAACTTACAGAATAATGTCAATGCAGATGCAAATCTCAAATACAAGTTCATAGTGACAGCTAGAGTAGTTTTGATTTGTGATCTCTTTGTTTGTGGTGTAATAAAACCCAAATAGCTTAGATGCGAGTACCCTTTGTGAATTGTGTAGGTTTGAATTGCCATTACATGCAGGCCTTCTCTGCAGTGTTGCTGCAACTCAACCCAGCAGGGATCAATAGGGAATGAGGCTAGTGAGCCATTTCCCCAGCGGTCTACATGGGTCAGTCAATATGTTGCTCTCTTCTTTTGACATTGGATTGATTGCGAGGCTGCTGTTTGTAAAACTGTTTAGGAGCAGTCAAAAAATAGGGAAAAAAAGAAAAAACAAAGCATTTCATGCTACAAATCGGTTTTGTCCCATGAGCGATCATAATGCAGTTTCTGAGTACTGAATAAAAAGCTTCAGGTATGAGCAATGTCTGCAATTTGAATATGTGGGTAGGGCTTTTAGATGCATTATATGTCTGGCATCAGTAGACGAGCAATTCATGTAAGCTAACCATTATAAACTACACACCACCCACTCAATAAAGTCTTTACTCAGTAAAAACACCTGACAGACTTCATTTTTTTCCTTCCGTCGCAGTTCCCAGAATGTGGCTTCTATGGGATGTATGAAAAGATTCTTCTTTTCCGTCATGATCCAAACTCTGAGAACATTCTGCAGTTGGTGAGGTGCGCGGCTGAAATTTTGGAGGGGGACCTGGTGGAAGTCGTCCTGTCAGGTAAGTGTCATGTTCAATAGTTTTTGCTCAGCATGTTGTGATGCCCCTAGACACAGATGTACATCCATCGTCTTCTCATTTGTGGCGTAACACATTGTTTTATAGATCAGTTAGACGAGACACCTTGACTTTGTTGCAACGCCCGCCAAAGTTTTTGCAGTCTGCCACAAACCCGGGTGCGATTCCTGTGCCATTTCTGACTGTTTTCGTGTCTCTTAGTCCTTCCATTTCCCACTCTGGAAAAGTTGATGCGTATCCAAGTTTTGATGCCGCACCCGGTGTGAAAACCGGAGTTGCTTTGCTGAGGAAGCGATGGAGGTATCGCATTTGACACTGCTAAAGTGTTTCTCCAAACACTTGGCAGGCCTTCCCCTCCCTTCCTCCCCCTCTCCTCCCTGTGCTATGTCAGGTAATTGAGTGAAGTCTATTCTGACGAGATAAAGCGGGGACTGACACCTCCTCCACCCCCCAGCCTCTCTACCAGGCCTGGTGTGTTTCTCTGTTCATGTGCTTGTCTGTGACAAGATGAATCAGGTGATTAACACACCCAGATGCACACATTCTCATAGACGAGCCTTTGGGAGCCTAGAGTAACACTTCTCAATGACACACCTGACAGCTGCTTTCACTGTAAAGTAACATAGAAGAGTTTTACAACTGTCACAAAAGTAAGGTCAACGGTTATTAATTATGACACGTCCTGAGGGATCCTGTGCGATTGTTTTCTCGGAGGGTATAATTACTGATGCAAAAGTAAACTGCGTCTTGGAAAATAAATGGTCCAGCTTTACTAATTAAGTAAACTTATTATTTTACAGCACTCTAAAGCATTAGAGTAAAACCTGATTTTGCTCACCATATGTTTTTCAAAGCACAAGTTGCGTGCTTTGTAATTGGCCTAAATTGGAAAAAAGCCGCAACGAGCGGGCCAATAAACGCTGATCTCTCAGATTATCACTTTGACAATATCTACTACAGTAATTAAAAAGAGCAGCATTTCATGAAAATATGACCTACGCTTTCTCTGCTGGGTCTCTACCCAGGCTGTTATGGTTCTTAAAGTCTGCTCGGAGTCTATTTTCTGCTGGATAAATTTAGAGTAACCATGGGTTGGCTCCAGTGAAGCGCGCTGACAGGATGTTTGGCTGTGCCTGGATCAACATAATTGCAACATAGAAAGTGCATTAAAATACAGGCGCTAGACAGAACGTGTGGGATTAATAACCATACAGATAGATATTGATTAAGAAGTATGCATAAACTTTTTTAGTGTGCCAAAGTGATAGTGACTCCTAATCATTGTACCTTTCTTGTTGCCTTTAATGTCTCGAAGAGGAATCGCAGGGCAGAGTGTGTACTGTGTAGGGCCAGAAAACGTCCAATTTCCACCAGAAGCAATGAAAAAAAAAACAGGGAAAACAAGTATTTGCATTAAGTCAACTCAGGATGCCTTTTCAGCATCATACTCATTTCCCTGAAGCATTTAATGACAGTTTACAGGTAGTTCAACTTGCAAACATATCTTGGCCTTTAAACAAAAGGCAAAACAATAATTTGAATGAATTGAGGTAATTTAGCTGCAGAATGGCTAATCAGAATGTATTCTACTTGAGCGTGCTAGGGGAAGCCATGTTGGAGAGGAGGCAACATGCGTGCGTTGAGGCAGGCAGTTCTCCCGCTGCGCTCGCCACTCAGCCGCTATTGGTCCTATCAACATGCAGCCAACAAGAGCCAATCAAAACACTCCAACCACCCCAAAAGCTTCCCTTTCATAGTACAATTTGCAAATATAAATAAAGCTGGGTTTGTTTGGAAGGGTTTGGATGGCAATTAAAAATTGTCATATCTCTGGATTTCGTTCTGTTCAGTGGTGCACAGGTTTTTGAGTGAGCATTATTTTTAGATGTTTCAAAGCGAAAATATCTCACGTGGATCTGAATCTGCTTCTTTGTCGTATTTTAAAGCACAACCAAAATGAATCCTCAATTAATTAGTGCTTGACCACGACCCCCTCTAAAGGGACCACCATCTCTAGCCCATTAACCCTGACAGACACACGGTCTGCCCATCTGATTAGAATTAGGCAAGGCCAGAGAGCCTGCTGCCCAGGCCTTGTGGCAGTTCTGTGGAGACGGCAAGAGCGTGCCAGACTGGCCATTGATAGATTGGATTTGGCCCACCCTCTCATCCATCTGCACCCCAAAGATACACATGCCTTGTGGGAGCTCGAAAGAGGATGCTTCATAAAATAAAGATATAACTCCCTCTGCAACATTTGTTTGCCTTTTTAATCACGACATGTTTACTCAGTGCTGCTGGGACTAAGAGCAAAGCAAATTCCCTCATGAAGTCGAAAGTCCAAATAATGCAAACAAAAAATGTGGTTATTTATGTCAGTTGTTATGGGAAAACAACTTTAATTAAGATTTTAATATGTAAATTGGAACTTAAGTACTTGGGATGATCTATGACTCACTTCACTTGAACAACCACAATTACACACAAATAACAGCTGTCTCGGAGTATAAGGTTGTCAAAACTTGAAGTCTCTCATCAGGTATTGCATATCCTTTAACCAATTACCAAGGATTTACATAGATGTTTTTAGCAGATACAGTTTTACCAAAGCCACTTCAAATAAAATGCACAAATCATGTTAATTGCAAGTATTAGGAATGTTAGCTGAGCATAATGAAAAAGATCAAATTTGAATTTTGTAATTGTGATGTGTAATTGCGGTTGTTAAAGTGAAGTGAAGTGAATCATTGATCTTCAGATTTACGCAGCAAATGAGAATACCTGGAACTATCACATATTTAGAGACAAAAGATTTTCATTTTGCTTGAATGTCAAACATGTATTTACTAAATGTTGAAATAAGTGAAAGGATATTTGCGGTAAAAGGGACATGGTTATTTTGAATAATTATGTTACTTAATTGTGTCTCAAGCATCTTTCAGCATTTATTTTTGCACAAATTGCTACACTGTAAAAAAAAAAAAAAACACGGAAAATGTATTGTTATTAAAGGGGCTATATGCGTTTTTCTGAAATTTAAACTCGCAACTGACACCTGTGGCCAAAAAACAGAACTGCTCTCATTTTCTGCTCGCTCTCGCAGCGGTGGTGACGTCACATCCGCAGACAGCGCGGGAAAAGACGACCCGCCAGAAAATAGGAAAAATAGGATACAGGCTTAATAGGTGCACCCACTGTGAGCGGACAAGGTGTCAGTATGCTCATCAGGAGATGTTTGAGTCATAAATGGTAAAATAAAAAGGCTATTGTTACGTTTATTATGGGGAAAAAGTTGCATATAGCCCCTTTAAAAACTAAATAAAAATGAAAAAAATTGCCTTGCCAACTTTTAAAAGTTTCTTTCCCCCCCCAAATTATAGTGTTTTTTTATGTTTTAGTTTTAGCTAACATTAAAATGGGACAAACCAGCTGAACAAAATATCACAGAACTAATCAAATCCATTGTTTATGTGACGACGTGCTGATGTCACTTCCTTGAGGATGATGTCATTAGGGAACCTGGGATTTTACAGGGATAATCCAAAATCTTAACAGGGGTGGTGGACACAAAATTATTATTAATACGTATGAAAATGATGTATGAAATGTACATTTTGCTTTTGTGCATGTTGTTTCCATCTTTCAGCCTCAGCTACTGTGGAGGATTTTCAGATCAGACCTCACGCTCTGTTCGTTCACTCATATCGAGCTCCAGCATTCTGTGATCACTGTGGAGAGATGCTGTGGGGTTTAGTGAGGCAGGGTCTTAAGTGTGAAGGTAAAGGTCAAAACATGCCACTAAACTTCTGTCAGTGTTACATCAGAGGGAGAAACAGACCACAGTGTGATCTTCTTTTGTCACTCTCTTTGTGTTAGGCTGTGGGCTGAACTACCACAAACGGTGTGCCTTTAAAATCCCAAACAACTGCAGTGGCATCCGGAAACGTCGACTATCTAACGTGTCCCTCACAGGCCTGACCAACACTCGCTCTGTATCTGCTGAACCGTCTCCCAGCACCTCTGATGAAGCTTTACTGGTGAGTTTGATGTCAAAAACAGATCAACACCATATTGTATCAGACGTTCCCTCCCTCAGTCACAATTTAGAATACTCAAATGTAAGTGTTCAAATATTAAGACCATATGAATCTTACTAATCTCCAATGTTATTGATATAGATTGTAGATTTGGCCTGTTTGTTCACCCTAAGTGTGTCCTGTTTATTAACACTAGTCGATCTCTGTCTGTCTCTCTCTCTCTCTACCTATCCCCACACATTCCTGCCCAGTCTCCTGTCAGCCCTAGCATGGAGGTAGGCACTAACTAATTCAGCTTTAACTAACCACCTTGTGATATTTTGTCTGTCATACACCCCCTATTGTATACAATATGAAAAAATGAAATCTGTTTGATAAAGGGGTGATAAGCATCTACTATTAATATTTACTGTTTGAATATCTTTGACTATACTATATATTTTGCATATACTTTACCTCTATATCAGGGATGGGCAAACTCGGTCCTGGGAGAACACTGCCCTGCAGAGTTTAGTTCCAACATGAATCAAACACACCTGAACCAGCTAATCAATGCCTCTAGGATTTTTAAAAAGCTACAGGCAGGTGAGTTTTATCAGGGTTAGAGCTAAACTCGGCAGGGC
Source organism: Gobio gobio (assembly GCF_949357685.1). Lineage (NCBI taxonomy): Eukaryota > Metazoa > Chordata > Actinopteri > Cypriniformes > Gobionidae > Gobio > Gobio gobio. Next base: position 15,848,875 of record NC_137106.1, read on the forward strand.
AGTGGCCCTCCAGGACCAAGGGTGCATTCAATTCGACAGGGTCCCTACGCACTGTTCACTGCTCCCTACTCCCTGAGCACGGGATGTCAGTTGAAGTGGACTTCGCTGACAATAATCGCTCATTTGGAACGCCCTGTAACGTCATAAAAGAAAGGCAACGACGGGTGCAGATTATGATATAACATAAATTAATATTGTAATTTACTTTACTTTCAAATTGAAAACCATATAATAAGCATATACATTTACAAAACATACATTATGTATCTAAAAAATATAATCAAAACATTGTCCATTAGTTTTATTAGTTTACTTATAAGTTACCTGTATTGACTATGAACAGATTTGAAGCTGCACCTGTCATTCAATATGAAAATAGGCTACTATGATTTGGTTAACGATGTATAAATGTAGGCTATTCTTAATCAATGGTCTTTGTAGCGTCTCATCTCGTGCGCTTTCTTTCCCAAGAGCAGCTGCATATAACATTCCTGAGGTAAATAAAGTAAAATATAAAAAATGACAGCCCTCAGGTGCTTCTCAACACTTTTAATTTACATATTCATAAAATATAATGTACGAATGTAACAGTTATTGCCATAACCATTCATAAATACTCTAGTTTGTATAATAACTATGAATATTCAAATGCATATGTAAACTCCTTAATCGCAGAGCTGTTTAAAAACTCCGACCAACGGCTCTGCACCATCATAAGTTCAGACAGGTGATGCATGCGACGCGCAAAGACATTTGGGTGTTTTTCACTCTCTACTTCCTGAGAAGTGATGTATCGATGTTCCCTTCTCCCCTTCGTCGTTCGTAGTTCCCTTCGAACTGAACATGTTCGCTCCCTTTGGATTGGAATCTCACTTAAGATGGCGGAATACCCTCTGAAGTCCACTTTGCAGTCCACTTACGGTCGAATGGAACGCACCCCAAGTTTACACATCCCTGCTCTATATACACTGATCAGGCATAACATTATAATATTGTGTTGGGCGACCTTTTGCTGCCAAAACAGCCCTGACCCGTCGAGGCATGGACTCCTCTAGACCCCTGAAGGTGTGCTGTGGTATCTGGCACCAAGATGTTAGCAATCCTTTAAGTCCTGTAAGTTGCGAAGTGGGGCCTCCATGAATCGGACTTGTTTGTCCAGCACATCCCAAAGATGCTCGATTGGATTGAGATCTGGGGAATTTGGAGGCCAATTCAACACCTCAAACCATTCCTGAACCATTTTTGCTTTGTGGCAGGGCGCATTATCCTGCTGAAAGAGGCCACAGCCACCAGGGAATACCGTTTCTATGAAAGGGTGTATATAGTCTGCAACAATGCTTAGGTAGGTGGTACGTGTCAAAGTAACATTCATGTGGATGGCAGGACCGAAGGTTTCAGCAGAACATTGCCCAAAGCATCACACTGCCTCCACTGGCTTGCCTTCTTCCCATAGTGCATCCTGGTGCCATGTGTTCTCGACACATGCACACCTGGCCATCCACATGATGTCAAAGAAAACATGATTCATCAGACCAGGCCACCTTCTTCCATTGCTCCGTGGTCCAGTTCTGATTCTCACGTGCCCCCTGTTGGCACATGGGCACCCTGACTGGTCTGCGGCTATGCAGCCCCATAAGCAACAAACTGTGATGCATTGTGTATTCTGACACCTTTCTATCAGAACCAGCATTAACTTCTTGAGCAATGTGAGCTACAGTAGCTCATCTGTTTGATCGGACCACACGGGCCAGCCTTCGCTCCCCATGTGCATCAATGAGCCTTGCCCGTCCATGACCCTGTCGCCGGTTCACCACTGTTCCTTCCTTGGACCACTTTTGATAGACACTGACCACTGCAGACCGGGAACACCCCACAAGAGCTGCAGTTTTGGAGATGCTCGGACCTAGTCTTCTAGCCATCACAATTTGGCCCTTTTCAAACTCGCTCAAATCCTTACGCTTGCCCATTTTTCCTGCTTCTAACACATCACATCATGAAGAGATAATCAGTGTTATTCACTTCAACTGTCATAATGTTATGCCTGACCGGTGTAAATAACACACACTACCATTCATAATCGGTTTGATTTTCTTTAAAGTTTTTGAAAGAAATCACTTATGCTCACCAAGGCTGCATTCATTTGATCAAAATAATGATACAGTAAAAACAGTAATATTTTTACAATTTAAAAAACATTTTCTATTTGAATCTATTTGAAAATGTAATTTATTCTTGTGATAGCAAAGCTGAATTTTCAGCATCATTATTCCAGTCTTTAGTGTCACATGATCCTTCAGAAATCATTCTAATATGCTGATTTGTTGCTCATGAAAAATTTCTTAACCACTATCAGATGGTTGTGATGCGTAATATTTTCGTGGAAACCATGATCCATTTTTTGCCTCTCTGATGAACAGAAAGTTCAGAAGGACAGCATTTATTTGAAAAAGAAATATTATGTGACATTATAAATGTTTGTACTGTCACAATTGATATATCGAATGTTTCCTTGCGGAATAATAGTGTATTTTCAGTTTCTATATTTATCTATATGTCTAATTATCTTTTGCTGCTACATTTACAGCGAACCCGAGTTCTGACTGTTTGCTCTTATTAAATGTATTGAGCCAGACTTTTTTTTTTCTCTTAAGAGGTTAAGGCCTTTTAACCTGACACCAGGAATGTTGTGGTACACATGTAGAGTTTGTTTGAAGAAAACTGTTAATCGGCTGTTGACGGCAGAATCAAACATCTGTTAGCTGCTCTCTAATCTGTTCCCTACACCTAAGACAGGTTACAGCAAATATACTGCCTCTGTACTTTAGCTGAATTGGGCTGTAAGATTACCTCACCTTTCCCATGAATCTTCTTAAGGCCTTTGGTGAAGTGTACAACACGGCAACAGGAAACTATTGATCATTTTCTTTCTTTAGAGCACATTGAATAGTTGATTATGCACACCTGCGTGATGTCAGATCTATTCACAACAGGTGGTAAGACATCTGCATCTTTGCCAATCAGCAGCACATTAAAGATCAGCTTGATGAGAAAGTTGTTGTTCTGAGTTGATGCAAATTCATCAAAGCTCAGCATATACAACAATCTCCCTCAGCATGAACCTCGTAGAGCCCTTGTGTTTTTGTTCACCTAATCGAGAGCGGGGTGGTGTTGACTTGGCTCAGGTTAATAATACCAGGGAACCTGTGTGACAAATTAATCCTTTTTATTTACTTTTGATAATAGTTATTTGACATTTATCACTAGCATAGTCATAGGTTTGATCTAAAAATGTTTTTTAAAATAGACCATAGAATAGCTCTCAGGGTGGGTTTATTTTTGGAAGTTATTTTTGTATGAATAAAGTATTGGCTAAAATCTGTTAAACATTTAAACTCATATTGCTCAGGGGGAAAAGAAGATACAGTTGTTTCCGTGACAACATGCCCCAATTGTCACACTATATCGGGGTAAGTTGTCACAATGGAAGCTATATATAAATTATATGCAAAATGCACACAGTAAAACAATTATAAAACTTAAAACAATTTATGAAACAGCAAACATGTAAACTGTACTTATCAGACAATTGGTTTGATGAACAAAAATGTAAATAAATAATTGTATATATCATAACATATCAATTCATCATGTGACAACTTGCCCCAATATAAATGTGACACTGAGAACACAGTCGAACCTGTGACATATATCCCTTGTTTTTTGTGAATGTCCTATATTTTTCTTGAAATAGAATGTCTACATTACAATCTACATTATTTGTCCACAGCAAAAAACACCATTGGACATCTTTCCAGGAAGAGGCCGATCCAACTCTCAGTCCTATATAGGTCGGCCAATAGAGTTAGACAAGATCCTGCTGTCTAAAGTGAAGGTGCCACATACATTTGTCATCCATTCCTACACACGCCCCACCGTTTGCCAGCATTGCAAGAAGCTTCTCAAGGGCCTGTTCCGTCAGGGACTGCAGTGCAAAGGTAGGAGCTTATCCTTAACATTTCAAGCTACGGGTGTTGGATTATTGTCTTTATTGTCATACAGTAATTGTTTAAGTGTCTTATTGCTTTTCATATTAAATGGGTCTCATCTAAATCCACTCTGATCTTGATGTTTCCATGTCATTTGAATTATTTTTAATACATTTGTTATGAACCCCCCATTGGATAAGAAAATGGAAATGAACCCCTCATTACCATTTCAAAATAACATCGCAGTTTATTCACAATATCCAAAAAACTAATTACACAAATTATAACATGTACACAAATGTGCTTTTGCTATTATGTGCATGGTGCACTGTATTAGGCAGAGAATGAAGCTCAGAAGGGCTGTGGTCAAATTGTAATACTAGTGAACTGCACAAAATATACTCTGTGTATGTATGTGTATATATATATATATATATATATATATATATATGTGTGTGTGTATGTATGTATGCATTTACTGTATGTACTGTATGTACAGTATGTATGTATGTATGTATGTATTAATATAATATGAAACAAAATGACTATGCATATGCAATATTGGCTGAATTTAGACCTGTACGATTACGGATAAATTGAGAATCACAATTTTTATTTTAGTTTAATTAGTTTAAAGAAGAGATCACGATTCTGCCAGTATCCCTGGATTTGTCGTTCTGTGTCGTTCCCTGGATGATCCACGGCTGTTTTTTTGTTTTGTGATGGTTATTCACAAGTCCCTTGTTTGTCCTGAGCAGTTAAACTGCCCGATGTTCTTCAGAAAAATCCTCCTGGTCCTGCACATTCTTCAGTTGTCCAGCCTCTTTTTCATATTTGAACCCTCTCCAGCAATGACTGTATGATTTTAAGATCCATCTTTTCACACTGAGGACAATTGAGGGACTCAAACACAACTACTAAAAAAGGTTCAAACATTCACTGATGCTCCAGAAGGAAACACAATGCATTAAGAGCCGGGGGGTTAAAACCTATTGAATTTGAAAATCAAGGTAAATTGTACTTAATTTGTCTTCCGGGAAACAAGTATCTTCTGTTGCTTCTGAAGGGCAGTACTAAATGAAAAAATATATATATTTAAACAAAATAAGAAGAATTTGAACATCATCATCCTGTTCAAAAGTTTTCACTTTTGAACACTTTTGATTTTTCTGAAGAACATTGGGCAGTTTAACTGCTCAGGACAAACAAGGGACTCGTGAACAACAAAATAAAACAAAAAAACAGCCATGGATCATCCAGGGAACGACACACAGCACTGAGAATCAATGGTTCAGAAACTTTTTATCAGGGTTATTTTAATAAATTCAGCAATTTTTTTGTCTTGTGGACTTTATGTAAACATTTTTTATGTAAAATATCTTATTCAGGACAGTACTAAATAAAAAATTATATGCATTTTACATGATCCCTCTAATTTAGTTAAAATTATTCCCATTTTTGGGGCATTTTAGGGCAAGCGGTTCACAAACTTTTATATATATATATATATATATAAAAGTAAATATATATGTATATATATTTAAATAAATATAAATGTATAAATTATTTTATACATAAAAAAAAAAATATTTAAAAAAAAATAAATATAAATGTAAATATATATATATATATATATATATATATATATATATATATATATATATATATATATATATATATATATATATATATATATATATATATATATATATATATATATATATATATATATATATATATATATATATATATATATATATATATATATTTACAGTTGGTTTGAAAGAATGATTTAATGACTCACTTGTTTTATCACTGGATGAATCTTAACTCTTTCCCTGCCATTGAACTTCTGAAAGGGTACTGAATCTCCAGATCAAAACACAGGAAAGAAGAAGCAGAAACAAGAGATATCATATGTAATCATATGCATATGTAAAATAACACGATCATCAATTTTTAAACGGCATACAAATCAAAACTGCCTAATGTTCCTGAATTAAATGTCGACCTAGGATGAGCTATAGGACAGTGCAAGATTTGGGGGTGTTGATGGATTCGATCTTCTCCATCTATGTTTTGATCATCGTTCTGAATCCGATCTGGATGTAGTCTTTGACAAAAAAAGCTTTTTGCTCAAAATGTTATTTTTTGTAACAATATTTTTTATTTTTATGAAACTTACCCACATACAAAAGAATGCATGAAGCTAAAATAAAACAATGTAATTCATACAATCCTTATTTGAACCATCAAGTTACTTTGGATCAGTGTTTATATCACAACTTTAATATTTTATCCCAGTACTTCTGTGATCATTTGAATTATTGTGACACAGAAATAATAATACTGTGTGGTTGTAAAGACTTTTCCACACTTTTCCCCTGCATGGTACCTTTTGGGGGGTTTTCCACTGTGTACAGTACCTAGTACCTGGCACTTTTTTACCACCTTGGTTAAAGTTCCAAGCAAGCCATACCAACACTAGAATGTGACATGTAAACACTGCAGATCACTGATTGGTCAGAGGGAATCGTCACTACCAGACACTGTCCCGCTAGATTTAAAGAGTCAGCAACAGTTGAGTCGTGCCGAGCCAAGAACGCAATCTTTTGATGATTAATCGTGAATCTCTACCTGAATTTTAAATAGCATTCAACTGACTATTTCTGCCATATAAAATACTTCATATCAAATGTTTAATATAGTGCATACAGGTTTTTTTTTAACATTTAGGGCCAGATTTCCTAACAGCTTACGCCAGCGCAAACCCTCTTTTGGTGTTAAAAAAAACTACTGTCGGGATTAGAGACACGCAGTGATAAATTAGCGCTGAAAAGGCATGGACAGGGCTATTTTTGCGGCTGACCTTATTGCATATGCATTTATAGGAGTTTCCTTTCAGGCGCAAAATTTATGGGAGGAGAGTATTTAATGCGAGAGATTATGAGATTAGAGATAAAAGAGAGATTATGCAAGGTGATTTATTAAGGTTTGCGCTTGTCAATTTACTGGTATTTGCACTATTATTTACTGCCCAAAAGAATCATGTCTTAAACCAGAAGCTAATTTGCACTACTTTTGGTAGATTGTGTCATTATGCAAATGTGTTCTTTAATTTGCACGTCATCAGTAGATCATGCACAGAACTTCCATCTGCGCTTTTATGGGATTGCGCTCTCACACTAATTTGCCCTGAATAGTAAATCTGGCCCATAATATGAAAAAGTACTATGCAAATATTAGCTTAAAGGTGCACTATGTAAAAATTCTTCAGTAAAATATCCAAAAACCACTAGGCCAGTGTTATATATTTTGTTCAGTTGAGTACTTACAATATCCCAAGTGTTTCCAATGTGAGAAATTGCTATTTTAACCAATGAACCGGGATGTGTGAGGGAGTCGCCTGTCAATGGCGTCAAATCTGCGCTCCCTCGGATTCCGTTTTTATTTTGCAGAAACGCTTTCATCTCACTGCAGTGTGCAACAAGTGTCATAGCAGCCACCGAGCGAACGCACAGAGAAATGTCATAACGTAATTTTCAACACACTCCGATGTATCTAATATGATATATAAAACGGAAATGGCGCTGATGACTGTGTCATAATAAAAGTCCCGCCGGCGACTATGCCATAATAAAGGTCCCGCTGCTTGCGAGGCTTGTGTTGCGCTCTTCTTATTAACAATCGCTCCTGCTTCTGCTTCATACTACAGTAACGTTAAAAATCACATCCACGAACATGATTTCTGCCCGAGTCCTATCCCGATTCTTTTCCACCGGCTGTGAGGTGAAGACCACATGTCCCAAGATTCTGCGCTCAAACGTGGTGTCATCAAACTACGACTTTGTTTTGAATAGGCGACCTGTAGTGGACGGAAAAGTTACATAGTGCAGCTTTAATTAGATATAGCATATTAGCATACAACCTACTATTTCTGGCATATAAAAATACTTCACCATGTTGAATGTTTAATTTAGTGCATGCTAGAAATAAATTGGTTATTTTCTGTTTATTTTTAATCCAGTTTAGCGTGAAAACCTTTGGCAATATGACGAAATAATCAATAGCAATAGAGATGTTAAAACGGTGTTCTATGGTTGTGTACTGGCCATTCTGGCGAACGTAGTAGATCAAATGTAGCATTCCATGCAGAAATAAAATGTGCATATGGCACAGCAGTACATAATACATGTTACAAAAATAGCAGGTGTAGCATTCCAAACATAGCCTATCCAAACATGCCAATATTTAATGTATTTATGCTTGCTTCCCAGATCCGACATTCTGATAACACCGTACAGTTGAACAGATCATAGAATTTGTTGATCCTTTTGTGTCATCTAGAACAGAGCATAAATATACTGTGACACAACAGCTGCTTTTATATACGATGTGTTTGTGTAAGAGGAATATATGGCATGTGCCAAGCAGTAAAGAGTGCAGTTGGCTGGGCTGTTACAAACAGCTTTAATGTTCATGTGTTCAATGTGCGAGGTCTCAGCCTGTCAGCCACCGGCACAACAGGAACTCATATGTTTACGTGCCAGATTGGTAGTAAACTCTCTCCCTCACTCCCCCCTTTAACTCGTTCTCCCTCTCTCTGTTGCTCTGTCATTCTTCCCTACTCTCTTTTCCCTCACACTGTCTCAGATTGCAAATTCAACTGCCATAAACGATGTGCACCCAAAGTGCCAAACAACTGCCTCGGAGAGGTGTCAAGAAACGGAGGCAAGTCTAACTTTAGAGTCTTCATGCGAATCAATGATCAACACTGCATTTTCACGACAAAAACAACAATATTTATCTCACTAAACATTAAATGCTATGCGAACATCATATTCCATATGTAACAGTGTGCTCAGATGAAAAAACTAGAGTGATGTTGTTAGACTGAACCTGTTTGTTTATATCACTGAAGCTGATTAACCTAAAATTGAAATTCTCAATAATTTATATTATTAGTTATAATACCAGGGGGAAAAAAGCAGATGTATAGTAAGCATAACATTTGTTGTAAAGGCTAAAGAGCATAATGATATAACTGCAAAGGGGACTCTACTAAATTTTCAACTAAATATTCAAATACATTTTCAACTAAATTTCTGATCTGCCTGCATTGTCACTATATGATAATTGAAACGAGCTGGATAACATCACCGTTTTCTCCAGAGCGGCTGTACGGCCGAATCAAATTCTGTTGCTTTATTTTCCTGTCTAACACTGTGAAGCTGCTTTGAAACAATCTGCATTGTTTATTCCCTATTTGTATTATAATATAATATTATTAACATTACTCTGTACTTTTCTGAATGGAAATTTAAAACTGCTCATTTTCAGGTTCTGCTTTCTAGGGATGGTGGTGTTAAAATTACAGCTTTTTTGCACACATACGTCACGTGACTTACATTGTCTTGCTATGCTTTACGTTTCTGTTCACTTCAATGCCCTTCTTATCATGGCTCACAGATCTGTTGAGTCCCGGTGCTGAATCAGATGTGGTCATGGAGGAGGGTTGTGATGACCATGACGGGGACAGACATAGTCCACTTAACGATGACCTGGAAGAGTCTCTGGTGGCAGACTCCGCTGCTCTTTTGGAAGCTGGACATGGTGACCTTGGAGATTTCCAGGACCAAGACCCAGATGAATCCAACAGAATCATCAGGTAGCTCCTCTTCACCTCTAGAAGCACTACAAACAAAACAAATGTCACAAATCGTTCCAAAAACTTAAATGACTACAAATATACATTACCGTTCAAAAAGGGTTGGTAAGATGCTCACCAAGGCTGTTTATTTGATAAAAAATACAGTAAAACTTTTTTCTATTTAATATATTTTAAAATGTAATTTATTCCTGCGATGGTAAAACTGAATTTGACTGAATTCATAGGACCCTTCAGATTTATTATCTTATTATCATCAATATTGAAAACGTCTCGTTTACGTATGTCGGAACGGCTTAATATTGCTGTGGAAACTGTGATAAAAAAAAATTCTTTGAAACTTCAAAAGAACAGTAATGTAATGCTTCCTTGCTGAATAAAGGTATTACGTTCTTTAGTGTAACTATTACAGTATAACTGACATTTTATCAAATAAAAGTACCTAATAATAAGGACAAATGCATAAAATAAACCCAGCCTGATCTGCCGGCGATTTGATTTCGCCCTGCAACTCAGTCTGGAAACCTGTACAATCATTTCTACTGCTTCTGTTACACTTTTGCGGGAACCAATCACAGACGGGCTTATCCACCTGGCGCGCTATTGGCGGGTTTAACACGATGACGGATAGAGAAGATGGGTCGTTGCCCGTTGATCACGCCTCTCATGGTCTGATTGGTTGAAGAACTATCCAATTGCGTACAGAGTCATTTAATTGTGCAGTAGAAAATACATAGCAGACTCCCCAGACCAATGTTCAATCTTAAATTGAGCTATGTCTGGTGACAGCCAGACAATAAAATACATTCCCAAACAGGACATATACAAGAACAACAATAAAAACTGAACGTACAAGTAGTCTTGCTGTGTTCTGGGTAACAATTTAAGCTAAAACATGTTGTTGTCTGTTCTTATCTTTGAGGTCAAGTAGAAAATAAAAATAAGAACTTAACAGTGAAGGTATTTGAATGCTATGAATCCTGACCTGCAATTGACATTTTCTAGAAGGTTTTGACATGTCACCGTGTTTGTAAGCCCTTCCACCAGCAACAACATCCCACTTATGCGGGTGGTTCAGTCTGTCAAACACACCAAGAGGAAAAGCAGCAGTGTTATGAAAGAAGGCTGGCTTGTGCATTTCACCAGCAAAGACACAATGGTAAGTTCTCTGGGTTTCCATTATAAACCTTAAGAATTCGTATGTGAATTACCAAGTGATCACTGATAGTTTCTCGTATATATGTTGTTTTTTCCCCCCACACTAGCGTAAGAGACATTACTGGCGACTTGACAGCAAGTGTATTACCCTGTTCCAGAATGACACTGGGAGCAAATACTATAAGGTGACTTCAAATATCAGCTTGACACTTGAAACTCACATTAGCAGATGAATCTAGGAAGTATCTAGAGGGCTTTCATCATTTCTTTAGAGAACATTGATAGTTTCTCTTGATAGGTTTCATGGATCACTGCACAGATCGGGTCCACATGCATGTCTCTGCAACATCATTGAGGTTTCATCTTTCAGATAGACCTCTGAACTCTCTCCAACAGGAAATTCCTCTATCTGAGGTGCTGTCTCTGGAACCGGCGAAAACATTCAACCTTCTCCCTGAGGGCGCCAACCCACATTGCTTTGAGATTGCCACGGCATCTCTGGTGTACTATGTAGGAGAGAACCTGGCTACGACGGGCTACGGAAGCAGCGTGCTTGTTAGCGGCGTGGGACAGGACGTGGCCCGCATGTGGGAGATGGCCATCCAGCACGCACTTATGCCTGTCATCGCCAAGGGCATATCTCACGGCAGCCATCACAGCTACCACAGTATGAACTTCATGGTGAAACATTTAAGGGCTTGTCCTAAGACCCTTAGAATGATTCTAAGGGGGAAAACACTACAAATACAGAAATGCAGTGCAGTATTATCCCTTTTCTAGATTTCTAGGCTTTGCTTCTGCCAGAAAACTTCAGGGCATATGCTGTGTCCGAATTTGTGCATGAGTATGTACTGTATTTGAAAAATACCTTCTTGCTCATTATTAAAATACATTCTATAAGAATGCAGGAGTATATTATTAATACAATCCATACATACTACATCTGGCATATTGGCATTGCTATGAAACATGCAATATTAACTGCGCTGCAATTTTCAGCTATTTGCAACTCCTCTCTCACTTTTTTCAGAAATTATATCTATAAATCACATCCAGACATTCTGGCTAATACACTATTTTATGGCTCTTTATTACACCCCATAAATGTATTTAATCATGTTTATGATGATCAACTGGACAAAAATTAAATACAGTGAAAAAGTGTGCTTGCCACGCCCAATCTTATTTTAGTATTACTTATATAGTATCATAGTATCTATTAATATTTTAAAATCAATTTTATAATTATATTACAATTTTTAGTTTTTTTTATTATTTTTGTTTTGTTTTTTACTTTTGTCTTTTAGTTTATATATGTATATATATATATATATGGCTTTAATTAATTTTTATTTCAGATGTAGCAATTTTGGTTCTTCAACTTATTTTATTTCAGTTTTTTGCTAGTAATCATTTCTAATTTTCGTTTAATTTGTTTGACTTTTTCATGTTGTTGGACTTTGAATATTTATATTAAATTTTATTTCAGCTTTATTTCAATAATGAAAACACTGGGCGCCCTCACATCAGTATCGTGCAGGTTTCATTTCTAATTTGTTTTTGAGGTTGTTGGGGTTTTTTTTTTTTTAGATGCTTTTGAAAAAACTCTTAAAATGTATTATGTATTGTCAAGTATTTCTTTTCCAGGTAGAATAAATTAGTAAAAGGTGTAAATCTGAGGCTGTGGCATTCAATACAAGAGAGACATAATGAGATTTTTGTTTTGTTTTGTTTTGTGTTTTTTACACCAACAGAAGAGATCTCCATTAGCATCTCTGTATCCAACTGCCAGATCCAGGAGAATGTGGTAAACATTTATGCTTTTTTATATTTGGAGACGTAATATCTCATATTCTTTCTGTATCAAGCTTTCTGTTTCTGTGTGCTAGAGCTCACTGTTCCTGTCGGTTTGCCGATACCTGCAACCTTGAGTTCCAGTGTGATATAAACACACAATGCCTCTTGGAGATTATTTTGATTACCTGCTTGGCCATGGGGTTGCCATGGTTACTCAAGTCTTTCTGACACAGTCCTAGTGAGATGTAGAAATACTGTAGCTCTTTAGGCTACTGGTTTGAATTCAGCCATTGTTACTGTACAAAAAAATAAATAAAGTCTAGCTCCGAAGAAATCTGATGTATCAAGCATTCTGAGCTTAGGGAACAGCCCATTTTGGCACATACGCTTACATTTTGTAATTTCTTACGCATTTGTTTTTCTTACAGGATATTAGCACAGTGTATCAGATTTTCCCTGATGAAGTACTTGGCTCTGGGCAATTTGGCATTGTCTATGGAGGTAATGTTTCAGTCTATTTACAGGGACTTCTCTGACATGGGCTCCCAGTGAGTGAGGAAATGTTTTGGAATCTGTATACTAGGAGAATGTTTCATACATATTTTACTGTATTTAAATATTGTAATATTTAAATACGGTACAGAACTAAAGAACAAATGTGGTACAATGTAATACAACGATCAATGAATGTACAATGAGGATAAACTTTATTTAAATATTTACAGTAAATAGCCATTTACATATAGCCATACTTCATATCTAATTAATGAATGACAAAAATGCACATAATCCTTTCTGATATAATGCAGGGAAACACAGAAAAACAGGCAGAGATGTTGCCATCAAGATCATAGATAAGCTGCGATTTCCCACCAAGCAGGAAAGTCAACTGCGCAATGAAGTTGCCATTCTTCAGGTAAATACGATACAAAGATATATATATATATATATATATATATATATATATATATATATATATATAGAGCGATTAATCACATCCAAAATAAAAGTTTGTGTTTACATAATGTGTGTGCGTGTACTGTGTATAATTATTATGTATATTTGAATACACACACATACATGTATATATTTAAGAAATATTTGCAGGTATATACTGTTTATATAGCCTGACAAGCCAGACCCACATCAAGATGTTGGGTCTGGGAACACACCATTGGCAGGGCTCAATCCGAGGGGCAGGATAAACGGTTGTCTTTCAAATTCCCTCTGCACGCAATAGGATAGCGCTACAACCAACCAGAGCAACGAACAAGGTGAAGAGGAGCTAGTTGATAGATTAAACTTTCGCCGTATCCGGTCGGCAAAACTCTGAACACATCTTCCTTTCTTAAGAATGACTTCAGTGCCGTTCTTTGCTCTTTTCTCAAAGAAAAGCTTAACTCCAAATCTTCCAGAGTCGCAGCCAAAGCAGTTTCGAAAGGCCGCTGTTTGCCAGCTTCTTTGTTTACGAGTAGCACACAGAACCGCGGCAACTCTGCCGTCATTATGTTAAGCCCGCCCACCGACTCTATACACGATGTGATTGGCCTGACCAGAGTTTGGTTTTTCCAGCTCGCAAGCCAACGGAGAGTTGCTAGACTACCCTGGCTGCAAATTACATTTGCTGCCGCTAGGGTGCATCTAGATTTCTAGACTACTGTTTATATGTTTATATCATTTATATTATATACAAATATAAATATTTTATATATAAATACATATTTTTCTTAAATATATACAATAATATAATAATTTCACAGTTACTCTCTAAATTAATGTAGAAACAACTTAAAGACAGTATATTTTAAATATTTGTTGTAATGGCATCTTTTTATGAATGAATGCCAGTATCACTGATACTAATACTCACATAGACAGGACATTGACAGCGCTTTCTCTTTTGTCTTGTTGCGCTTGAATGGTTTAAAAGCATTTACATGAATAAGAGCGTGATCACATAATGTAATGCCTGTCAATGGATGACAGAAAAAACGGATGCTGCATTAATTGTGTAAAATATATACGCATTAAACTGAAAAAAAATTTATTGCATGTGTTAATTTTGACAATATCCTAGTAATATACACTCACCTAAAGGATTATTAGGAACACCTGTTCAATTTCTCATTAATGCAATTATCTAATCAACCAATCACATGGCAGTTGCTTCAATGCATTTAGTGGTGTGATCCTGGTCAAGACAATCGTCTGAACTCCAAACTGAATGTCAGAATGGGAAAGAAAGGTGATTTAAGCAATTTTGAGTGTGGCATGGTTGTTGGTGCCAGACGGGCCGGTCTGAGTATTTCACAATCTGCTCAGTTACTGGGATTTTCACGCACAACCATTTCTAGTGTTTACAAAGAATGGTGTGAAAAGGGAAAAACATCCAGTATGCGGCAGTCCTGTGGGCGAAAATGCCTTGTTGATGCTAGAGGTCAGAGGAGAATGGGCCGACTGATTCAAGCTGATAAAAGAGCAACTTTGACTGAAATAACCACTCGTTACAACCGAGGTATGCAGCAAAGCATTTGTGAAGCAACAACACGCACAACCTTGAGGCGGATGTGCTACAACAGCAGAAGACCCCACCGGGTACCACTCATCTCCACTACAAATAGGAAAAAGAGGCTACAATTTGCACAAGCTCACCAAAATTGGACAGTTGAAGACTGGAAAAATGTTGCCTGGTCTGATGAGTCTCGATTTCTGTTGAGACATTCAGATGGTAGAGTCAGAATTTGGCGTAAACAGAATGAGAAAATGGATCCATCATGCCTTGTTACTGTGCAGGCTGGTGGTGGTGGTGGTGGTGTAATGGTGTGGGGGATGTTTTCTTGGCACACTTTTGGCCCCTTAGTGCCAATTGGGCATCGTTTAAATGCCACGGCCTACCTGAGCATTGTTTCTGACCATGTCCATCCCTTTATGACCACCCTGTACCCATCCTCTGATGGCTATTTCCAGCAGGATAATGCACCATGACACAAAGCTCGAATCATTTCAAACTGGTTTCTTGAACATGACAATGAGTTCACTGTACTAAAATGACCCCCACAGTCACCAGATCTCAACCCAATAGAGCATCTTTGGGATGTGGTGGAACAGGAGCTTTGTTCCCTGGATGTACATCCCACAAATCTCCATCAACTGCAAGATGCTATCCTATCAATATGGGCCAACATTTCTAAAGAATGCTTTCAGCACCTTGTTGAATCAATGCCACGTAGAATTAAGGCAGTTCTGAAGGGGAAAGGGGGTCAAACACAGTATTAGTATGGTGTTCCTAATAATCCTTTAGGTGAGTGTACATGCTAATAAGCAACTAGTTTATAGTGAGAATTGGACCCTAAACTAAATTATTACCATATGTATATATATGTATATACATGTATATATATATATATATATATATATATATATATATATATATATATATATATATATATATATATATATATATATATATATATATATATATATATATATATATATATACATATATATATATATATACATATTATATATATATATATATATTATATATATATATATATATATATACATATATATATATATATACATATTATATATATATATATATATATATATATATATATATATATATATATATATATATATATATATATATATATATATATATATATATATATATATATATATATATATATATATATATATATATATATATATATATATATATATATATATATATATATATATATATATATATATATATATATATATATATATACAGTCAAACCACAATTGATTCCTTCAAAATGTTCTCACGTTATCGCAGTTTATTCACTATAGTTTGGAAAATAGTAATAAAAGAACTCAAGAGTTAAACTGTATCAGAACAAATTCATCTTGATTATGTCAGATAACCCGAAAGGTATGTAATGGATTACAATCAACATCAGCTTTCAGCTGTTAAATACACAATTAGATAATACCAATTTAGGTCTACCAGTTACCAAGCAATGCTTCATTTTGTTCAGTCTGTGGTGTAAAAGGTCACATTAGCAATTAAAGAAAAAAACACTTAAACAAAACATGGTCAGGTCAAAGTGTCTGAATAATTAGTTTTACTGGTAGTCCACTGTATGAAGAATTTTTGGGTATAATATGTCACAGTTTACTTTATTTTGCTATCCTCACTCACATAAATGAACTATAGAGTCCTGCACCCACTAGTAAAAAAATATATCTGGTGTCTGAATCATTTTTGGTTTGACTGCATATATATATATTTAATATGTGCATTTACTATTTCTAATAATAACAAATGAATACAGTATATTATTGATAATATTTTAAAGGCATATTAAATCCAAATTTGTCCATAAAAATTATTTAGATTAAACATTTATACAGGAATTTTGTCATTTTATAATTAAATATAGATGTCATAACTGTCTTCTGCAGAACCTCCACCATCCCGGCATTGTCAACCTTGAGTGCATGTTTGAGACACCAGAGCGTGTCTTTGTTGTCATGGAAAAGCTCCATGGCGACATGCTGGAGATGATACTGTCAAGTGAGAAGGGAAGGCTGCCAGAACGCATCACCAAGTTTCTCGTTACGCAGGTACATCTCACAGCGCAACAATGGCAGAATCGGTATACAACACAATCCCATATAAATATTTGAAAATAAATGGGAAAGCATTGCATTTTAATTTACAATTTCATTCGTTTTATTCCATATCGAGATAATAACGCTGTTCCCCTCCTTTCCCAGATTCTCGTCGCTCTCCGCCACCTTCACTTCAAAAACATCGTTCACTGTGACCTCAAACCTGAGAATGTTTTGTTAGCCTCCGCTGACTCTTTTCCACAAGTGAGTAAAACCCGAACAGAACGAGAAGCGACAACAAAAGAAAGGAAATATCTGAATGAAGTGAGGCCACACCGAAATGAACATAAATGGATCTGTTTTTGTAAATGTGCAAGAATAAAAGATGGTAATTATAGCGTGTGTTCGAGGCACAGGGTTGTGTGTGTCTCTACATTCTAATGAAAGATTTCTAAATTATCCTCCCATTGTTTCTTCTGTCTACTGCACAAGCTTGTCTCTGGAAGCTCTCAAGCAGAAAGATGAGCGCAGGCAAACATTTCGGAAGAATACTAAACAAATCACCGCGTGTCATTTACAAATATTTTGCAGAGGTGGAAGCAGAGCTAGAGCTGTCAGCATCTGAGCTCGTGTCCTCAGGTGCTTGTTGCTGTGCTTAAGCGAACGTTTCCGAGGTAGAGAGCCTTAGATCAGCAGGAGATACATTGTAACCACATCCAACCGGGTGATAATTTCACTCGACTTTCGTTCAGACCGTGACAACTGATCATTACGGCGTCTGTGGTGTTAAAAGCTAGCGCAAGAACAAAAGGATGTTATTTTTTGGGTCTTTTGTGCATCTCAGTCCTAGTCGAGTAAAATAGCCAGTTCCTCCTGGTGGTGTGTCTGCTTATTGTGAAGCTCATTATCCCTGGGTTTGTCTTGCAGGTGAAGCTGTGTGATTTCGGTTTTGCACGTATTATTGGTGAGAAGTCTTTTAGGCGTTCGGTGGTAGGCACCCCGGCGTACCTAGCCCCGGAGGTGCTTCGAAACAAGGGCTACAACCGCTCGCTGGACATGTGGTCCGTGGGTGTCATCGTCTACGTCAGTCTCAGTGGAACGTTCCCCTTTAATGAGGATGAAGACATTCACGATCAAATCCAGAATGCCGCTTTCATGTACCCACCCAACCCCTGGAAAACAGTGACCCCAGAGGGTAAGTTTTGGGGGAATGTGAAGTTTAAAGGGATAGTTTACCCGAGAATGAGGAACCTACCTGTATGAGGAAAATAAAAGAATATATATGGTATTTTTTAACGGTCAAAACAATGAAAATCATTAGGGGGAGATGTTGTGTTGGACCCCATTGACTTTCATTGCACAGACCAATACAGTTTTTAAAAATCTTTGTTCATGTTCCACAGAAGAAAGATTAGATTTTGTAGTACATAGATTTAGAAAGGTTGTGAAATCCTGAGATGACTATTTAAACCAAGTCAGCTAGCTGTATTAACCTCTCTAAGCTGGAAGCGATTTAGAGTCCGATATGTGCGTGTTAATCCTCAAAAATGTAAGCGGTAATCCAGTCACAGAGCCATTTCTCGAATCCCATCTCACATACGAATAACCTTATTAGGATATTTATTGTGAATTAACTTCTATTAGCTAATTTCACTGCCAATGTACAAATATGACCTCTATGTACTGCTATTTGTGCTAGACGTTAAACTCTATTTTGAAGTCATACTTCAGCTTGATGTTCCTGTTGAAGCTCCGGTCGTTCTAATTATCACATACGCATCGCATAGATGACCTCAGCTCACCCAAATCATTCTTACTTGGATCGTGGTTCATGATCTAGGGAGATATGGTCAGTATTAATTCAAAGTAAAGGCGTGAATTGAGGTCTTGGATAGGTAATGTTAACGTTTAAGTCATACGCAACCTGTATGAATAGAATTGACCTTCATCTCATTACCTTAACTAGATTTTTGATGCCCTCACCTTTGACCCTGTTTATTTACTAATGCCCTCTTTCTTCCTCATTAAAATAGCAAGAGAACCAGAGAGCACACTTTACTTACTTGAGAACACTGGCAATTGGAACAAATTATTCACATAGACTTTTATTTATTTATATAGTTTGGCTGGTATCAAGTATGGCCATTTTAACAATTACTTTCTGTTTTTAAAACTGTTTTAATTGAATTTGTTGCCGTTTACTGTGAAGTGAAAATAATTAATTGGCATTACAGAGTATCTCAAAAGCGCTTTATAAAACAAATGGAGAAATTACAGAACAAATTAGAATTTAGATTCATTTTAACTGCAATGCATGTACATTTTTCTCTGTAATTTATATATAATAATTTAAATATAAATACATTTCACTATATATTCAATCTAAAAAACTTGTGTAGAAACTCTGCGTGCTACCAAGCTGATGGTAAACTGTGTAAATGTGGGAGAGAGAGAGAGTTGGAGGAGAAGGAAGGGGAAAAGAAAAGATGAAGAGAAGAGAGGGCAAGGGTTAAAGAAAGAGATTGGTGAGAGCGTGCTCAATTTTTGTTACGACCCATTCATGTGTATAATGCCAAGCGATCCCTCAGACTAAAGCGCAGAGGCCTCAAGGTTAAGAAACTTTGGAGTGTCTCGGAAATTTGTGACCCCTGAAATAATGTTAACATGATGTTGGTTTTGCTCATTATCCCTCTGGACACAAAATCCCTCAGGTTTTCCACCACAGTCCGGTCACTGACAACCTGTTTTGTTGTTACAGCAATTGACCTCATTAATAACCTGCTGCAAGTCAAAATGAGGAAGCGCTACAGCGTGGACAAGTCTCTCAGCCATCCCTGGTTACAGGTTAGTAGATAATGACTTTGATATGCCATGTGTTAAAAGAACTATGATATACGCACAAAAAAAAGTTTAGTTTTTCCCTCACAGACGCATTAGGCGGTTCAAATAGACGTGGAATTACCCCCTCATGTCTGAGTTAGAGAATATTAACGTCTTAACAAGACAATAATAACCCGTACTGGTAACTTGCAAAATAAGTTTAGAAATTTGTATAACATCTACATCATCTTTCCAACCATTTTTACTCTACTTTTACATTTTTAAATGAACCTTTGAAATAAATAAATATACAATAGCAAACTGAATGTAATGTGTCTGTAATGTAATGTTTAATGTTAACGGATATTAATTGCAATTGTAGTTAATGTCTGTAATGTTAATTGTTAATGTTAATAATTGTTACTTGCAATTAAATGTAATATTAAATGCAGTTAGCTGAACTTTAGAGTGCTTTTTTGACCCACTTATGTAGTGCATCTTTATTTGTCATTTGCTGACAAACATTTATGGGAAAAATTAAATATACTAATGATATAATTTCTGTTGAATGTCATGCATAGACATATATTTGTAATGGAGAAGTTACAATTTAGAACATTTCAGATATATTGACTTTAAATGTAATAATGAATAACACACTACAGTTACAATTATAATCTAGTACCTTACATGTGCTTTAGTATGTTAGTCAACACATCAAAATAAGTGAAAAAACGTATCAAAAAATGTACTTTTTAATTTGACATTATTATGAAAAAATGTAAGTGTGGTAAATAATGTAATTAAATTACAATTAAGTGGCCTTTTATTTCATTAATATTTTGTTAGCTGCAAGTAGTTTTTTTCACAAGGGTAGATATTGACAGAAAGGGATTTTATTATTATTATTATTATTTATTTTTATTTTTTTTCCCTTTTTTTTTTTTTTGCAGTGTGGAATGTTTTTGATCCCTAAAAATATGTCTTTATAACAGGACTACCAGATGTGGCTGGACCTGCGGACCCTGGAGTGCAAAATGCAGGAGCGATACATCACCCACGAAAGCGATGATTTGCGCTGGGAGCATTTTGCAGAACAAAATGGCCTTCAGTACCCAGCCCACTTAATCAACCCTCATGCTGATGTCCGCGAAGAGGCGGAGTCTGACGAGCTTGTGATGGGCATGCTCAGCGACAGAGTCAGTGTTCTGTAAATTGCTGCCTGCCCCTTTAAGGGCACAACAACGGAACTCAAGCCAATATACCGCAAAATCACCACTTTAGTCAACAGTAAATGACTTGAAGTTCCTAACAGAAGTACTGCACAATTTCACTTAACAGTACAGTACAGATCAAGCACAAATTTCATTAAACACACAGTGCCTAAACCACAAAAGCCAACCTAGCCATACATTACGCAGACAAAAACAATCATACCCAAATATATAACAATAACGCATTACAACAACAAAAAATCATCAAACAAAACAACTGCACTTAAAAATAAGATCAAAAATAAATATTTTTTAATTTTTTTGCCGTTAACTGGCACGACACAGTTAAAACAAAAAAAATTGTATCAACAGTATTTGTACAATTCACAAAAGTTATATAAGAAACAGGTTATAAAATTAACTTACCAAGCCTTTTATTAATTCACTTATTAATATTAAATTATTCAGCTATGAAAAGACCATTAATACCACAGATTTTGTGGTGAACTGTTGCATCAATGATAACTTGACAAATGTATAGCGGAGAACATTTATAGCTTTTGTGGTTTTGTGTTTATGTGCTTATGAATGTAGCGTGTGTGTGTGTGTGTGTGTGTGTGTGTGTGTGTGTGTGTGTGTGTGTGTGTGTGTGTGTGTGTGTGTGTGTGTGTGTGTGTGTGTGTGTGTGTGTGGTACTTTGGGGGTTGGTTATGTTTGTGTTCTGTGCAAGTGTAAGACAGCAAAGCAACACTGCCTGTGGACTGGAGATGTTTTCCCTTTTGCTTTCTTCAGATATGTTGGGATAATAAAGTGCAGCTGGTTGTGTACGCATAAAGTATTATGTGCTCATGACAGATTTTCAGTGTGTTTCTTTCAGCGTTCCCTTTAGATGAAGAAGTGCAACGCTAATGTACTCATCAGCTGTTCTGTCCAAAAGGCTGTTTAAATGTTCTCAAAATATTTCTGTTAGTTATATAATTATGGGCTGGAATGAGTGCACAGAATGGCAGTTTGGAATATAACAGGGTAAAGGTGAGTGATAAAGCCATAGTGCTTAGAAAGGATCATATACTGGGGGCTAGTGTTTTTGGCACGATGCAGCTTCATCTTCAAATCAAGTAGGTGTTATTCGCGGTGTGCCCTCAGGAAAGGTGCTTCCTCATCGACAGATGGCGCTGTATGCTTATGCTGCATTGAAAAGCCTGAAAGTTGGTTCGGTGGGATAGGAGAAACCTCTCAACCAACACATTTTACTAGATGGATAGGTCGTTGAAAACAATAATATTATAGTTAAAACAACTAAAATCAAGGAATGGATGTGGCATAGCATATTTAACAAATGTATAAGTTTGGAAAGTTTAATAAGGCCTAAGGAGGGTAGTTTAAAAAAACTTTAGTCGTGATAGACGCCAAATGTGAAAACGAGGTGGACCAGCCGTATTTTAAATGTCATGATTTTCAACAACACTAGTTTTTTTGTCAAGATTATTATCCATCGTCAGCCAAATTAACATGAGTAGCGACAATCTTTTGAACAATAAAGGAAATATGGGAGTTTTTAAAAGTCCCTGTGACTTAAATCTCTTATGAGGTCTGCACGGGAGGTTTTTTTTTTATTCATTCTTTTTTTCTGTTTAGATTTTAACCAAACGTTGGATATATATAGGCATAATGTAAACATCATTTATCTTTTATCGTAGCCTACAGGCTATTTCTATTTCCCCCCTGAATAGGCTACATATCCAGTGCCCTCCTCTAATATTGGCACCCTTGGTAAATATGAGCAAAGGCGGCTGTGAAAATAAATCTGCATTGTTTATCCTTTTTATCTTTCATTCAAAAAATTCTAACCTTTCATTTAAGTAAAACCATTGAAAGTGGGGGGAAACGCACATTACGAAATCAATGTTTATCAATGCATTGTTGGCCACAATTATTGGCCCCCCTCATAGCCTCTGAAGTAGACTAGGCTATAGCCTATTCCTATATGCTTTTTTTTTTTTTAGCACACCAGGGTGACTAGGAGCATGAAATTGTCCAGCCATGAGTTCCTGTTCCACAGGAGTATAAATATGAGGAAACACAAAGGCCGAATTCCCTTAATAATCCATCAGGCTATCCAGCGCATCTCAAAATGTATTTTGTCAAGAATCTCCCTTTTCCTGACTTTTGCCTGTTTAATTAGAACATATTTCAGTCTGAAGCAGCAGTCAGTGTTTATGAATCATTTACACAACGCCACCAGCAGCCTATTCCTGGACAAGAGATGACGAGCTCGTATAGCTACTGAAAGAAAGGGAAGAATCTTACAGATGGGCTGTCTATCGAGTTACGCATCGTTTGAGTCTGTTTTTTCTCTCTCTCGTCCAAACTCCTCCCCACAATAGATGGAGAATAGAGCCAATAGTGCAGGTGTTACACGACCAAAGCAAAATGTAGGCTACTGTATATGAGATTTATCTAATTTAAAAACAAGAAATTCGATTAAAAATGTCGGATATAATTGTGAACATAAAAACAAATAGGCTACTGTGAAGCCTATCCTACTATAAATTACATCAAAACAAAAATATATACAGTGTAAAATAAAATCCATTAGAAAACTATATGAGTAAGATTCTTTATAAATCGGCCAATTTTATAAATAAT
Organism: Gobio gobio; assembly: GCF_949357685.1. Taxonomy (NCBI): domain Eukaryota; kingdom Metazoa; phylum Chordata; class Actinopteri; order Cypriniformes; family Gobionidae; genus Gobio; species Gobio gobio. The sequence continues at coordinate 15,872,769 of NC_137106.1, forward strand.
TGAGATAGCAATTCAAGCCTGTCATGCAAGCTCAACAATGTTTCATGGTAATGAAAATAGCCTAAATGTAGGCTATATGTGAATTGGCCCTATTTTAAAACTATAGGCTACATTAGAACATTTTATTAAAGTCTTTATATCTTTCAACAGAATGTCCACAATGGGAAGAGGTTTCATTAGCTACTGTCTTTAAAATAAATAAATAAAAACTAGTGAAGAACTTTTAACAACGCGCTATTAATTGCATGAATTTCTCAAGAACAATCAATAATAAACACATTAACAGAGCGTTATTTAATATCTCTGCGTTTCCGACAAGAAGGGACAATAGTCAAGTAATATAAAAGCAATGCATGTATTAAATTATGCCTTAAAAGATTTCTTATTAACACATTTGTCTTTTTTTCTAGCATATACGATGTATCTGCTGGAGTTGCACATGTTTTACTCGGAAAATAGTTAGTATGCAAATGAAGAATCACAGCTTTGACAGTGAGTAACCATATGTTCGGCAATTGCATATTAAAAAAAAAAAGAAAAAAACGAAAAAGAAAAAGAAAAGGAGAGAGACAGAGATATATCCTGAAAGGATTGTTGCCGTAGTAACTCCGTTTTTCTTCATCCTGGTTGCGTTGGCACAGACAATTTCACCAAAGGAAAACAAATAGTTTCGCACGTCTGAATTATTTGGTTCTGTCAGACAAAACACGAAAATATTTTCCCCGAATCTGCGTCGAGCAGCAAACATGAAACCAGCCGGTGCAAAAAAATGCCGAATAAATGACTTTTCAGTTCACCAGTCAAACAGTTAGGTTGCTTTCTCTCTTTGTTTGTGTGCTATCGATTTCAAACGATATCTTTGAAATCGCAACTTAAATATAAATAGCGGCCATTGGGTTATTATTCATTGGTGAACAAGGTTATTTAATAGACTTGTATTTATTATAGGCCTATTTGTTTTTAGTTAACTAGCCTATTTAGTCAGCAATGTTTTAGTTATGACATTATGCATAATATATTTCAGACAGTTTATATTTACCTTGAATCAGACAGGTCTCACTACTGGACTGACATAAACGATCAAACAATTGAAATCTTGATTATGTGAAAACAGGTTGCGCGTGGCAGGCAGCTCTGCAGAATGTGCACGTGCAGTTAGTTGTAGGCTGCTACGCGCGCGACAGCTTCATCAACCCCAGTTATCCTCTGCTCCCGCGACGGAGGGCATTAGAAGAGAGATTAAACACGTTAGAAAAAAAGGCTTTGCTTTTATAGTCAATTTGATATCAAATTCTGCCAGCCAGAAAAATGTTGCACTGAGATGAATGTTGGTCTTATCTTAATTAATCGAAGAATAGCCTAGCTTAAAATAGGCTAGGCTACTCTCCACATTTTGCTTGAATAGCCTACTAAAATAAAATTGTAATAATTAAAAATAAGGATGAAATGCACGTGATATGAAATCAAATTCAAATCAACTAATGTAATACTTGGTTTTAGCATCATAAAAAAAATTAAAAAACTGTTTCTCAAATATTTTTAAAATGTTGTTTATGTTTTAAATAATGTTACCAATTAAATTTTTGGTTCAACACATTTAAAATGCAGGTTTTTGTCTCATTATAACAATGATTATAGTGTTTAGGTGTGGCGCTAGGGGACGCCAAAACAGAAACTGATACAGATTTGAAAAACCAATAGAAAAGATACATAAAGAAAGGGTAAATATGTAAACAAATAAAAAAAATGAAATATAACTGTTAAATAATAATAAATGCTTGTAATCAATCATTCATTTATTTGGGCATATTACAAAAATGTTAATTCTTTTTTTATATAGAAACATTTTTGCGCCCATTCGTCATGTCATTTTCATACATGTTTTCAGAGTTTCAACTTGATTTTCTTCATTACTAATTCAATTTAAAGTGGTTAAAAGTTGCAGTTAACTCATCACTGCAGGTTGCCACTTTGAAATGTGGTAGAAACTGAAAGTTTTCGAGTGTATGAGTGTATGGCCAGATAATATTAGTATACGTCTATGGAACTGAGCAATATATGAACTGGGTATATGAGTAGGTCTATTTAAATGAATGAAAGAATGGAACTAAACCTAAAGTTTCATAAAACTTTTGACAGAGAACTAGCTCTCATGGACTGCCTGCATAGTGTATACCTCAAAACATTAATTTTCACTTAAAATATGTCCTCCTGTTCTGAATTTCTCCATTGGGAAGTTGTTCAGCTGACAAATTAGACTAGCTAAATATTATGATAACCTTTTCCATCCTAATTTGTAGTGCAGCCTGCACACATGCTAGGATCAACATCAATTACAGTGCAACATTTCAAGTGTGTGGTTCAGAGAAATGTCAGGGAGTCAGTGAAGGGGAACGTGGGGTTTTCGGGGTGGGAGTCGACGGGTCAGTATTCATTTCCGCGAACCCTTCGTGTTAACTCAGAATTGTACTTTTCACAAAATGCTGTGCGACCAATGTCTGCACGGATCACCTCAAGAATCTTGAACCTGTGAAGATTTCATTTCATTTAAACTGCTTTTATGTTTGGAGTTGTTTGGGCAACAGAGGCTCATGCAAATTCCCGCGCAGATCTGTCATCCGGCGGTGTAAACTGTTTTCTCTAGCGAAGCAAAGAAACAAAAATAGCCCTGTTATTCCACCACACCTAACGTGTTGCTAAATGAGGTTATTCTGGGTTGACAGAACCCAGTGCCTGGACCACTGAGAAGTGGTTGTTGTCCCTCTGTGGTGGGAATTCAATAGTTGGCGCTGGCTCGCACACTCTTGCCTTGCACGCAAAGGGCTCATGGCGGAAGTGGAGCGATGGTCAGGTCCATTTCCGTCCAATGAAACCCATCCCCCAAACAAATGACCACCCCTTCATACCAACGGAGGCAAAAGCTGTTCTGCTGCGTTTGGGCAGAATGGATGCACAGGGATTCTCTGCGTGTTTGCGTGCTATGTGGTGGAGATTAGTGGGATTACAGGCTTGGCAGAGGGTGGTGGTGGGAGATTAAAGGCCTTCCTCTGCACAGCAGGGCAATTTTAGCGCAGCGAGGTTGGACAGTCTTAACTGCGACATGAAATATCTGTGGTGTGTAGATGATTGCTCTGCTGCTGTAGAATTGACTGTATAAGAAGCTTTAAACAACTTTCAATGTAGGTAATTCACTGAGGATTACACTCTAAAAAAAAAGGTTCTATACAGTATGGCACCAAAAATGGTTCTTCGTCGTAATTATAGAGGAACCACTTTTGGTGCTATATATATATATCTTAACATGGTCTGTATATGGTAGCGGTGCTGTATGCACTCTAAAAAATGCTGGGTTAAAAATAACCCAAGTTGGGTTGAAAATGGACTAACCCAGCAATTGGGTTGTTTTAAGCCAGGGGTGTCCAAACTCGGTCCTGGAGGGCCACTGTCCTGCAGAGTTTAGCTCCAGCTTGCCTCAACACTCCTGTCTGGAAGTTTCTAGTATGCCTAGTAAGACCTTGATTAGCTGGTTCAGGTGTGTTTCATTGGGGTTGGAGCTAAACTCTGCAGGACAGTGGCCCTCCAGGAGCAGGATTGGACACCCCTGTTTTAAGCAAACATTTAACCCAACCGCTGGGTTAAAACAACCCAATTGCTAGGTTAGTCCATTTTCAACCCAACTCTGGTTATTTTTAACCCAGCATTTTTTAGAGTGTAGCACCTTAGTCAAAGAACCGGTGAAGAACCTCTGAAGAACCGCTGAAGAACCACTGAAGCACCAAAATTGGTGCTATACAGCACTTAAAAAGGTTCCGAGCCAAGAACCATTTTTGGTGCCATAGAACCTTTTTTTTAGAGTGTAGACTATAATTTCAACATGCAGCCGTAAATTCATTCACTCAAAACCGACACTGCAATCCTGCACTTTTAAAGAGATCTTTAAATGCATTCCTTCACTTAAACATTTGCACCTGACCATTTTCCTTATTAGTGACAAGCTTATTAGGCTATAGCTGATAGTGTGTAAATATGTAATGTTGTCGGGTCTTAACATTAGGCGGAAGTATGGCACTTGACTTTAAAAAATATAATCAGCATTATTTGAGCATTTCATCAGCAGATTCTGAACAATAAAACTTGCATCAACAACAGGCATTCAGATGGAATAGCATATATAGGCATACTACAATGCAATTGATCATCTCCTGATTTGAAGATCATTCTGATTTAAAAAAAAACTTTGTTAAATAGCTTGTGCCACTCAACATGATAAGTTGATAATAAAAATAATAAGGTAAGATAATAATGTAGGTTGCGGCGAAGCTAGGCTTTATAAAATAATAATAATAAAAAATTGTGTTTTGACACTAATTATTACACTTCATAACATTCAGCAGTTGTGTCATTTTCATTTTAAACATTTTTAACTACATTTGCAAATAAAACAGAAGCCGCGAGCAAGTTCGACTTCTGGAAGAATCGAAGCATCTTCAGCAACACCAGTTGCATACACAAATCTTGTTCTTTGCACACACTGACCAAAAAAAACACCAAAAAAAGGCATTTATTAAGGCAACTTTTCATCTTTTTTAGCAGCATCATTTTTGCAGGCATCATGTGTCATGATCTGTATGCCACATGTGTGCAGGATTTTTTTCCTCTCTCTTTTTTTTGGTGAAAACTGACAGCTCATCTTTTTTTTCCATTTTGTTCTGTCAGTTTTGTCTACGGTCTAAAAGTTCTAAAACCTCTAAAACCTTTATTTGATAAATTCGGCACATAAAGGAGTTGGATTTGAGGCAGTATTTCGTTTCCTTTCTGCGCTCTGTACAATTTTCTCTCAGTGCCCTATTGTTTTGTCATTCACTGTCCACAGTTAAAATAACACACCTGACAAGCAATCCAACCACTTGGACCAAATTAGACATCATTTCACACGGAGACAAAAAAGCCTTTCTAGGCTCAAAATGTCCTCCTCATTTTTTCATTTCCGACGATTTGGTCAGTGTGTGTGTTTTTTTTTTTTTTTATCCCAATGACCTAAAGTGTTTCCACACCTAAAAAGCACGGAATTCATATAGAAACAGTCTGACATTGTATATATAAAATCAGCATTAACCTCCTATCACTGTAAACAAACAAAGTTCCATTATTTATAACTTCCCACAACAATCTGAATGTTGTGGCAGAATGTAAACAGTAAACAGCTTTCAAATCTGCCTCCTAATACTTTAAGTACAAAAATATACAACACATAAGCCTAGTTTCTTTCCTGCAGCAAACACCATGACTGCACTCATATAGCCTAGCGTATCTTCTCAAAAGGACAAAGAACTTGGAGGTCATAATGAAGGGTATGTGCAGCGGTTGATTTGAAAAATTAGTAATTGTGCAAGCATCTCTCCAGCCACTGGCTGTTTTAATGAGTAAATATTAACAGTAATGGCATGCAATTTCCTGTGGTGGTGCTCACCTTGCTCTTGGTTATTCACTCTAGTGACACTGGCTTTGTTTAGCCGAGGCTGTGCCTTACATCACCTTGGTAACCATAATCATAAAAGCCCCCCTAAGTGCGAAGGAGAAAATTAGAGTCCAAGATTTAATAAGGGGTCTTATGATAAACCAATGTTCTATGGGATAAAATGAGGACCCCCCCTCCCTCTCTCTCTCTCTGCAGATATGAACATCATTTCAATGGTAGTGCGAGAAATTTGATAACTGTCCATTAGTGGGATCCAAGGATAGCTCAGATTTGATAGGAAAAGGAAATAATGAAGTCTGTTGATTGTTTTCTCTCCTTCGCGCTCCCTCTCTCTGGTTGTAGCCTATTCCTCCTGTAAGCAATTTTATGCTGAATTTTAATTCAAAAGAAGATGATTTCATTCATTAATACACCTGCCGAGCAGAGGATAGTAATCTGGCAGAACCGTCATATTCAAATTAGACATTTTTTGCATTCGTCGTCTTAGTAAGCCAACGTTGGCTGGTGAAGTTCTATATGCCATCTCCATTATGTCTTTATAGGTGTTTTAAGGACCCCACCCCCCTTCCCACAAGCAACCCCTGAAATGCTGAATGAGTGTCTTGTTTTGATATTTTTCAAAGGTCATCAGCCTACAGATACAGAGCCGTGCAACGACAGCAAAGGTTAATTGAAATGAAGAAATTATTTTTGGTACTAAATACCATTGCTGTCAGCGCCCATACGTTTGTTCTTTAATTGTCTTTCCAACTTTTCTCCAGCTGATGAGACTGTCATTTGGTTGTGCAGGTGTATGTCCATGTGTGAGGAAATCCTCTGAAAACCGAACCATCACTGTCAGCCATGTGATGTATTCACTAACTTTATCCTCTCTGTGGCATTAGGAACAAGCCACACAGTGTGAGGCCAAGTGCTCGCCAAGAAAGGAGAACGAGGAGCGAAAGGAGGGAGAAGAGAGCAAAGTTTACCTTCCACTTCAGTAGCTCTGTAAAGGGCTGAAGATGAAAGGTGCTATTTGGTTTGTGGGGCAAACTGAACTGTGATTCTGCCATGAATAGACTTCTTATAGGCCTGCATACAGTTCTACTTGTTTTAATGGGACAATTGTATTTGTAATTAAATTAAATTGTAATCTATCTATTTATTAGGGGTGTAACGGTACACAAAAGTGACGGTTCGGTACGTACCTCGATTTTGAAGTCGCGGTTCGGTACGGGTTTGGTACAGCAGTTTTACAAAATTGCTTTGTATTTATTTTTATTAAACAGTGGTTTACTGAAGAAGAAAACATTGTTCTGTTCTTAAATTAATTCAATTATAACTAAAAGTTTATTGAAGATATTGCTGTAAACTATATAGGGAGCCCTTACTTGCGCATTAATATTAAAGGTTAACAACAGAGCCCAAACTATTAGCCTAAATTCAGTTGCTATTTATTTTTAGGTATAATAATCAACACTCAAATAACATAGTACGCAAACATGTAAACTTCACATAAGGCAGTTTTTGCAATAGCTTCTGAATCTAATTATAAAATAGTTTTTTCTCCAATTCGTTGTTGAAATATAATCATTTAAGCACAGTGTCTGTCATTTTCATGACAGGTTTATTTAAACATTGGCCTACATTAAATAATCAAGAAATAACAGTTTAAGTAGAATATAGGCTAATATAGTGCATATATTTAGCGAAAGAGTTGATTTCTCTAGTGAATCAAATTCTGTGGACACTGAATGACTGCCTGAGGTAAATGTGATGCTATTGACATTGTTTAGTTTACAAGCAGTTATATTGAGGTCTTTCCGCCGTTGAAACACTGATTGAGCAATCACACCATATGATAAGTGACAGTAAGTTGTAATGTATCCTCAACATACCTTCAGATGTTCATTCATGTTTATTCTTTAGGAAGAGATGATCGATCGGGTTCATAGATGATCGCGTTCACGCGTGCACGCTTGATCAGCCACGCCACATTAAAGAGCGTCAAAACGGCATTTATCGTTTGAATTTCGTGATAAAATGGACAGAATACTTAATATGTCCGTGTGGAAACTCGGATTGAAGTGTGTTCCACGCTTAAAACAAGCCTACTGTTAAGTGTTAAAGATTGCTTTCGGAAACCTATCGGTAACCTACATGCGAACCGAAAGCCCTGTACCGGCTCGGTACGAATACGTGTACTGTTAACACCCTACTTAGGGACATGCTAAAAGTAGAATGCTACTAAATTAACTACATTTTGTTATTTTTTTTATAAAATGAGCTTTATCCAACGAGTAGTAGCTAGTATAGCGTGACAAACAGTACTAAAACACTGTTTATAAAGCTGAAGTAATGATCAAATGCAAACTCAGAGGGCCCTATCATACACACCCAGTGCAATGCAATGCCTGGCGCGGCGCAAACGTTTTTTTTGATGTTTTATAAACAAATTTCGTGAGGAGCACATTCAGGAAATTAAAACTGTTAAGTGGAGCAGACCCAGATAATTAAACCTAATTGAACACAAGAGGAGCTCATTAAAAAATCAACGATAGGAGGTGTATATAGACAGCCGATTTACCTTCCTGTCGTTGACTGTTTTCTTAGCATCCCTCCACCACCCCTTCTCCTCACTTAATTGAACTCACATAAGACATCAAATTAATATATGTAGTCTAGTTCTAGACTATCTCCATCACGGGGGGGTACTGTGGGTTCGGGCAAAATTCCGAGCCCGGAGCCCTCCCCCGGACAGCACGCCAAATACGCATAATATTTACTCTATTTAATTTGATGTAAGTGTGAACTCGTGAATGCTAGTTTCAGCCTGACGCTCATGTTCAGTCTTTCCGCTCGCAAATTCCGCCATGTTAATAGGGAATCCACCATGGTGCAAGCGCTGGCTTTTATGGTGAGACTCCGACACACTCATGAGTCATTAAGAGACTACAAGGCCATTTTAGACCATGTGCCTGGCGTGCCGATCGTTTTTTCCGTCCTTAAACTACAAAAGTGGATTCAGACACACCCTAAGTGCACCTGTGTCATATGCTTCAGACCATGCGCTTAGATCATTAAAATAGGGCCCAGAGTGTTGTAAGTAAAACTGATTTATTCCAGTGAATCGGTTTGTTTGGAAGGTTCATGTAAATGAACAGATTCGTGAAAATGGTCCATCAATTTGACTATGTTCTATATTTTTGACTTGGTTATGTAAATTAGCATGGTTGTAGTATAAATTTACATTAATTCATTCTAAGTATACTAAGTATATATTTACATTTTTTCCCCATCACGTGTCACATATACTTTGCCTTCCTGACATCAGTCTTAGCATAAAGACTCTAATTAGAAAGTCACATGAAGTGAACTACTGTGTTCCCAGCTTTAAGTACTGTCACATGGCTCAAAAATAGCTGCTGTTTGCTCAGTGTGACTGGAGGGATTTTACCTGTATTGCAGCATATCAAACACCTTTTCAAACTGCTGCTTTGACAAGTTTCTTGACTGCTGCCCTGGCTGAAGTGACCGTGGTATATAAACAGGATTCTTCGGTTAGTAAACACTGCACATTTAAATCTGAGATTCAGATGCTAGAAGGCTTAGAATAAGAGTTAATAATAGTTACTACAAAGATACTAGAATATGTACGTATAATACATAATACAACAAATACATCGTTTTTTTTTTTTTTAAATGGGGCAAGCCAAAAATGGCTAAATATTTTATTAGTTTTTTAATAGTCTTAACCATTTTATTCACAAATCACTGGTCAGGAAATGAGCAAGAACAGCACAAATGTTGTAGATAAAGTAACCTAAGGCTTCCCCAACTTGCAGAAAGCTTTTTACAGGAAAATATTTATGAGTAGTTGAAAAATGTCTCCCAGTTTGAGTTTAATATGAGACCAAATATTAACTATAAGGGTACAAATCCGAAACAGGAGCCCGATGGACTTGCCACTTATTTGTTATTTTTGCAATTTGGGCAGAAGCATTATCTTGTTGAAAAATAACATCTGATCACTGCTATTTAGATAACAACTTTTCAACTTTTGTGGGAGGCAAGCCGTTCTGTAATATTCTCCTGTACTCCAAAGCATTAAATGACTTTTCACAGTGAAGTATAGCTCACCAATACCAGCAGCTAAAAAGGCTCCCAACACAATGATACCTCTTCATCAATGCTTCATTCACTGTGGTAGAGATGCATTTATTGTTATTATATTTCTCAGCTCTGGAGTATCATGGAGTAACTTGTGTTAACATTACTTGACTGGGTTGAGTTTCATTTTGCAAAGCAATTAAAGTGTGTACTTTTTTTTTAAACATGTGGGGCAAAAGGTTTTTGAGGCGGGGCAATTCTTCACTCATTTTCCAAAGTCATCTTGAATGTTATTGTCAATACAGATAAAAATTTGGGGGAAAGTCACATAAGTTGACTTCATACATTTATGTTGATTTCCAAAAATTATCCATTATTGTGATTAGTGTTCCCTTTGGTTGGGCACTTGGAACTTTTATATTATTGTAATTATACCTATTGATGCAACAAGAAATCACATGTATTTGATTTCAAAGGAAGGGAAGTAATATATATATATATATATATATATATATATATATATATATATATATATATATATATATATATATATATATATATATATATATATATATATATATATATATATATATAAATAATTGGCTCTAAACATTCGTGTTCAAAATTATTCAACCCCCAAAAGTAAAATTTTGTGCAGAATCTTTTATTCTTTATAACCTCCAATAAACGCTGCCTGTAAGTGTTTAGAAGCTTCTACTCAAGATCTAGAAGATTCTACGACTGATCCCTGAACCAGGCTTAAGTATATTTGGATACTTGAATGGGAAAGTCCATTGATCATCAAGCTTCAGTCTCTGCACCGAAGGCATCACCATCTTCGTCAATTCATGATGTCCTTCATACAGTCAAGATTTTCACTTCCTGCAACAGCAAAGCACCCCCACAAGACTGGACCACCTGCGTGTTTGACCACGGAGATGGTGTTCTTTTGCTCAACGCTTTGCCTTTTTTTGCACCAGACATACCGCTGATCCATGGGTCCAAAAATGGGTTCCAGTTAGGTCATATCACTCCATTAAAAATTCTTCCAGAACTCCACAGGTCTATCCAAATTAATTTTAGCATATTTAAGTCGGCATTTCATGCTCTTCTTGGTCAAGAGGGGCATTTGGCAAGATGTCCCAACATGAAGGCCATGCTTGTCTAGTGTTCTTCTTCAACGCTGCATTGAAAGGTTTTTTCCTCCTTTCATCAGGTCATCTTGCAAGTCTTTGGTAGTGAATTGAGGGGTTTTCTCAGTTGCTCTGATCAAACATTTTATTCCCCTGAATGATATTGTGCTTTTTCCTCTCAAAACCATCTGTGGTTTTCTGGTAAATTTTAAACTTATGAATAAGGCTGTCAGCTGTGTCTCTAGGAACTTTTAGTGTGTTGTAAATCTTCTTGTAGCCATAGACTTTCTAAAAAAATGTAAAAAATATATTTGTTGTCTACAGCTTTTGTGAGAACTCTTTTGGCTTGGCCGTATTTGCCACTCAACTTTAGCACATGCATGGGTTAAATGTGTAACAGGCAGCACAAGATAATACAGTTTTAACATAATTTTGTACCATAAGTGACTTAAAAAGAGCAGCATTGAATAGGGATTGAATAATTATGACATATAGCTGAAAAAAAATACCGTAACTCAAAAGCATTACATTGACAAACTTTTAATTTGCCACAAAAGTTTTATAGATACAATTTTTTTTAACTCTTTATCTTTAGAAAAGCCTACATTTGTAAATTATTAGTCTCCGAAGGGCTGAGTACTTTTGATTGCAACTGTATATATGTATATTTATTTGTGAATTAATGAACTAATGATACATAGCATAACTATATTTCATATAAAATAATGTTTTTTTATTTTATTTTATTTTATTGCTAACACTTATGAGATAAACACCTAGTGAAACTTTAAATTGGGTTGATAAAATGTCTCTATATTTGTGACAAAATCTGGCAGTTGACCATGACTTCAACTTTCAGCATACAAAACAGCAATGGTAGCAAGTTTAAAAAAAAAAATTGTATTAATAAGACCACTACAATTGTATTTGCTGTCCTTATTGGGGTAATACTGACACAAGACAGCAAACAAAATTGTAAGAATAAAGCCACAAATAGTAAAACAAAGCAATTCATTTATTCATGCCACAATGGGAGTCCACTACCACAGAGAGAATTAAGTTGACAACTTAAATGGTTTAAGTAAGAACAACTTAATACAATTTAGTTATGCTTAACTGAATTAAGTAAACTGAACACATTTGTTTTTACAGTGTGTCTTTGATGTTTTCTGAGGCAGAAATGGCTTTTTAAGTAGTGCATTTGCTTACATTTTTGCTAATTTCTTGAACAAAAATTTGATATTAAAAGCTGAGTATTTAAAAAAAGAAAAAAAAAAGCTTAGTGTTTAGCCATTTTGGCCTTGGCCTTTTGCTCATGTGTTCACATTCTTGTACACTCCTAAGCATCTCTATAGGTCCATTCCTTAAACCTGAAGCAAATCCTATCTGACAATTCATATAATATCCTTCATCAAACAACATGTGACATGTCATGCATTTACTGCCTGTTTACAAATATCCCAATAGCTAAGGTTGAGTTGTTTACACCAGAGATCCAACAGTATTAATCTCTGCTCACTGAAAGGAATCTAAACAGACAGCTTGCATGAAAGAAAGCATAAACAAATCACAGTGGCCTCATGCTTTTACAATAAGTCCTGAGGACAAGAGCTGTCAGACACTATCTGCTGACCCAGTCCCCCAGTCTTAGAAATCTCATATTCTCGGAGCCCTCTATGCCAAAATCACTGGGTATTTGAATGCAAAAAAAACCATAGGTTTACATACATACACACTACCTTTTTTCAGCATCAATACTCCAGCCTTTAGTGTCACATAATCCTTCAGAAATCATTATAATATGCTGATTTGGTGCTCAAGAAACATTTCTTATTATATGTTGAAAACATTTGTGCTGCTTCATATTTTTGTGGTAACTGTGATACATTTGAAACAGACATAATTTGTAACATTATGAATGTATTTGCTGTGACTTTTAAACAGTTTAAGTCAAGTCACCTTTATTTATATAGCACTTTTTACAATGCAGATTGTTTCAAAGCAGAAACAAAAATAATGCAACAGAATTTGATTCGGCTGTACAGCCTCTCTGGAGATAACAGTAATGTCATCGTCCAGCTCAGCTCAGTTCTCATATAGTGTCATTACTGGCGGATCAGTAATATAGTTATATAATATTTAGTGTCCCTACTAAGCAAGCCACGAGCCAAAGGCAAAAGAGGCGACGGTGGCAAGGAACCAAAATGTATCCTTGTTGAATAAAGAAAAATAGAAAAAACAATTATTTAAATGGTCACACAGAAGTACATTTGCAACATTTATAAGGATGTTTTACAATCAATAATTATCTTTTAACAATTATTTTTATCACATCCCTCTAAAATGTTATTAACCAAATCAGCTCAAGGGTCTAGTGATTCCCCTAAAATACAATTTTTTTTTTGTTGTTGTTGTTTTTATCTGTGAAAATGTCTACTTGGTGAATCCTGTTTAGCTTTAGTTGCTTTTCTTCAAATTTAACAGCACAAAAGAAACAAACAGCAGGAAATTTCAGGACTCTCACAAACTGTAGACATTTGAAATGATTGCGATGGTTAACTGCCATTTTCAATATTTCACTGTCTCTTTGTCTTTGGGGTTTTGGCCAATCAGGAACAATCATGGCTCATCAATCCAGTGCTTCAGAGAGACTGACCAGTGATTACACTCTTACAAGACAAGTGCGTGTGTGTGTGAGAGAGTGTGTGTGTGGGGTTGGGCTCAACTATAACTTTTCAAAAATTCTTCTTTTAACCACTTTTTTTTTATTTTATTCAAACATGTTTACAGTATTTCATATAAATATGTCCAGAATATAAGTAATACTCAAAGGCAGAATGAAACATTTTATGCTATTTTATGCATTTTTTTCCTTTTCACTGTATTGGTATTTTGAGCGTGATACAGTACATTTGGTGCAATATTCATGATTAAATCTGTGCATATTGCCAAATATCTTTTCTTCAATTTCTCTTCTTGTCTAATCTCTTTCTTCTCTGTAGTCAGCAGCCATATACCCATAAACATCAAATGTTAGCCATGTAACAAGCGACAGAACTAGCTAGCTATTTCATGTCACTCCAAAAGCTAACAAATTCACTTCAAATTCTGATTGAAAGAGAAAATGGCAACACATCTTAATTAATTAATTAATTAATAATAACTTGTTACATTTATATAGCGCTTTTCTAGGTACTCAAAGCACTTAACATAGAAGGGGGAAATCTCCTCAACCACCACCAATGTGCAGCATCCACCTGGATGATGTGACGGCAGCCATATTGCGCCAGAACGCCCACCACACACACCAGCTGATTGGTGGAGACCGAGTGATGAAGCCAATTGTATATGGGGATGATTAGGAGGCCATGATGGACAGAGGCCAATAGGCAAATTTGGCCAGGATGCCGGGGTTACACCCCTACTCTTTATCAGGTCCAGGACCAGGACCTTCTTAGATGGATGCCTGATCTACAACAATCACACCATGACATATAGCGTGTCCCTCTCAATTCCTTATAAATTGAGAACATTTTAATTTACAAAATTCTTTAAAGTTAGAGGACAATCACAATCAGATGACCTCATTGTCAGATGACAAATCATTTATTTCTCTGAGACATTTCTGCCTGTTGTTGCTCTCACACTTTTCGTAGAGAGCTGCAAAATGTATTTCTTAAAAAAATCCTTGTTCTGACAACCTATTCATTTTTGACAAAAGGTTTTCTTGCTTAAATAAAAAAATTATGCTTTTGATAAGCAGTTAAAGGTGCACTATGTAAAAAAATTTCAGTAAAATATCCAAAAACCAGGCCAGTGTTATATATTTTGTTCAGTTGAGTACTTACAATATCCTAAATGTTTCCAACTATTTGTAAATCGTGAGAAATTGCTATGGAACCGGACGTGTGAGGGAGTCGCCTGTCAATGGCGTAATATCTGCGTTCCCCTCGGTTTCCGGTTTTATTTTGCAGAAAAGCTTTACTCTTCACTGCAGTGTGAACACGTGTCATAGCAGCCGCCGAGCGAACGCACAGAGTAACGTCATAACATCATTTTCAACACACTCAGATGTGTCTAATATGATAAACAGAGCTGCGTTACCTCATACTCATGACCGGAAATGCGGAAATGGCGTCGGCGACTGTGTCATAATAAAAGTCCCGCCGGCGACTATGCCATAATAAAGGTCCCGCTGCTCGCGAGGCTTGTGTTGCGATCTTCTTATTAAAGGGTAACTAAACCCTAAACCAACTTTTTTTAGTTAATGATCTGTAATAATGGGGCTTTATTAATGCTGTTCATTGATTCGAGTAAATGTTTTGACATTTGAGTATAAAGTGTTTTAATTCTATAAAATATGGTGTAAAACCGCCAAAGTGCTGCCCTCTTAAGGTTGAACGGTGGCTACTGCAGTTGAATTTTCCTATTGGACGTTGTGGTACATCGTGACGTAGGATGGTACCTCCAACGGCTCTCTATCCGCGCCCCTAGCACGAGCTCACCACGCCCTCAGAAATGTTTCCCCCAATCACACGATGAGAACGGCTTCACTCCAGTATGAACTGTCATGTTACATGAGATAGAAACATTATGAATGAAACTCACTTGACACTTGCTTTAACATTGTATTGAAGAAAATACGGTTAAATAATGCAGTTGTCAGTACACGTCAGGCTTTTCTTGCGATATTATTGCCGTCATGTGTACAGATAATTTTCATACATGAGACGCGCTTTTCAAACCCTGACACGCAAGTGGTTGCCGCGGACGCAGATAGATTAGGTCAGTTCTCTTGCGCTGCTGCTGCTTCACTAGCATCGTCGGCATCGGGAGTTAACGCAGTTTGAGCAGCGGCTCGCATTGATAAGGCTCCGGGTTTGTGTCTGTTACAGACAATCCACCCTCCTCCACTTCAGGTGAAGGTAGGAGAAATGACCGTTCTGTTGCAAAGCTGGCGTCACTCCAGTCATTCTCCATCTTTGCAACTCGCGAGTCTGACAGCTGTCAGTCAATCCGTCACTGCGGGTCTCAGGTGCACACCAGTGATGCGCGGGTTGATCCAAAATGAGCGGGTGCCCGCGGCCACCCGCGGTTACGAGTCATCCAAAAATATTTTTAATGATATTCGGGTCACGGTCGGTCGGATCGTCAATAAATCCTTATTTACCTTTTGAATGTTGAGCGTTATTAACTTTTGAATAAATGCTGACGCGGGACAAAATGCCCGATTTCCCAAAACGTTGAACTGAGCAATGCCATTGTACCATTTTAATAGGCTACTTTTAAACGCATTTAAAGTCAGTTTTATGTATTTTCTGAGAGGGGGCGGGATTTTTGTTGGGAAAGTCGGGGGAGAGACGCACACTTCGATTAGACTGGATAACACATGCAGCATCTTAATTGTTAAGAAAATTAAACGAAATAAATGAATAAATCAAGCCTGTATTACATAACACTAGGCTATATCATACAGCATTCAGAAAAATAACAGTTTGCGCTCCTAAGGGCTTTCACACTTTTCTAAATGTTTTCCAAATGTGGGCTGATGAATTCTTCAAGCCGGGTCGAAACATAAACATCGCGTTCATCAATAATATGCATCTGGAGCTGAAATGGAAAATGATGGGCCGCCGCAAGAACTTCCTGCTCTCGCTGCTGCACCTCTGAGCACCGCGTCAGGGCCTGAAACATTTTCTCAATTGCCCAATGAGCTACGATGAGCATTTACTACTATTAAAAAATGCGGGTCAGGAAGCGGGTTGGGTACAATATTTTCTTCTTTTTTTTTGCGGTCCGAGTTGCGGGCGGGTTAGTTGAAAACGTCGGTCGGGTGCGGGTTGTTTATACATTGACCCGCGCATCACTGGTGCACACCCTCCGCTCAGCCCCGCCCTCGGTTCGTCCCCTCTGTGTCTGCCGGGCTCTGCCCACTTTTCCAGCATTTTTTGAAAATTGCCAGTGGGTGGAGTTAAGCTCTGAGCAGGGGTTTAGTTACCCTTTAACAATCGCTCCTGCTTCATACTACAGTAAAGTTAATAATCACATCCACGAACATGATTTCTGCCCGAGTCCTATCCCGATTCTTTTCCACCGGCTGTGAGGTGAAGACCACATGTCCCAAGATTCTGCCCTCAAACTTGGCGTCACCAAACTACGCCTTCGTTTTGAATAGGCGACCTCTAGTGGATGGAAATGTTACATAGTGCATCTTTAAAACCACTCTTATAAGCCAAATAACCTATTTTTTTTTCATCACATAATCATTTATGGCTCTAAAGGTACACTAATCTAATCATCACAATTAACTAAATTATGAGCTCTTGTGAATGGTTTCGGTTTTAAGTTAACCACAGTCCAAACACAAAAGAAGTATAAATCCAACCCTCTACTCTTAGCACCTTAACAAAAAGAAACAGTTCTGGGGGAATAGCTGAAACTAATTCTCAGTCACTGAAACACAGCGATAGGTGTGTGTGCATGCAAGCAAGGGTAACATGTCAAAGTTTTTTTTGAAGATGATGCCTTCTCATTCTTTCTCAGCTCCATTAACACATAAAATTTTACCCTACTAATAAGATTGAGCCCAATTTCAAAAGCCTCCTCCAAAAATAAATCTGTCATTTAAGTCTTATCATGTTAGTAATTTAAATTGTTCCTGCTTACTCCATGGTTAACTTAAGTGCCATTCAGAAATTAAATTCCAATTTACAGTTTTTCCTCAATTCTCGAATTAGATTTTTTTTTTTTAAATACATGCGTTTTTTTGTTCATCAGATTTGAATTTATTGATTAAACAAATGGCACGTGTGCAAACCAGTAAGTACAATTTGCACTAACTAAATGCACATGGCTTGTTCATCAAAACTGATGAGTTGATTCTCAGTGAAACTGTCAAACTCTTCGCATCTTATAAACATTCTTTCATTGTGTGAGCCATCACGTGCAAAATTATCGGATTAAAAAATATGACGGACATGCATGTAGATTCCATAAATCCCTATGACATGGCCTGCCCTTGTAATGAAATAGAAATCACTATCATACCAATCAACCAATCGCTATATGGAGTTTGCCCAGCAAAATCACTACCATTTTTTAACATGGAGGAACGTCACAACCCTAAACAGCCACAGCAGTTTATTTTCGTAGAAATGTAACATGAAAACTGAAAACTGTTGTGGCAGAGCAATAGGAAGATATTTAAGAATGTGTGGTGTTAGGGGAAGACATAATAGAGTGTAAAAAATGAACAAGCAACTGTAAATTTTCAGTTTACATGAACACACATTTCTACAAATATAAATGTGATGTGGTCTCAAAAAATGATTGTATGATGCTGTTCACTTTATTTAAGCAATTCATCCTTGATTATATCAGGTTTCTGTTCAAATGTGATTGCTTCGTGTTAAATTGACTTGAAACAGTTACTCTTTGACTTAACTTGATGTTGAAATAACATGTTTCAATCAACTAACCCAATCAAACAGGACTCTCACTTTCCATCAAGAGCGGCTGAATTCTGAGACTACATGTTTAAATAAAGTGTTATTTTATGCATTTTTAACAAGATGTGAAAATGGAGAGACTTTTTAATGTTTAATGTTGTATTATGTTGGTATTTTAAAGTTTCTGTAATGTTAGTGTTTTTTTTAAGGGGGGGGGGGGGGTTATTTAAAGTTTATTTATAGTTATTTAAACAATTCACATTAGTTGTAGGATTATTTGAAGAATTGTAATTGAATGAAAACCATTTATTTAAGTTAAACTAAAGCCATTCATTCACTGTAAAGTCGAATTAGTTAGACTTACTTGAAAAAAGCATGCAAACCGATTGCCTTAAAAAAACCAAGTAAAGTGAAATAGGAATAGTATGTTGTGCTAACAAATGCTGAATTTGTATAGTTCACTTACACAAGAGTTCTAGTGGCTAAAAAAGAACTGTAGAGAGTACTTGATCTTTTAATTTAGGCTTACTCTTGACTTAGTTTAGCTACCATAGATGTTACCATTGTTGTGTTTTGCATGCTGAATGTTGAAGTCTGTGTGTGACTCAAGCATGATCAGCTGCAAGATATTGTTAAGTATAGAGGGATTATATCAACTCATTTAAAAGTTCCACAGGTGTTTATGACGTAAGTGTTAGCAACACAGTTGTAAATGATCGTTATATGACAAAGGGAAATATTACATAGGTTAATTTTAAAAGATGATCTTAATTTCTGACTCATTAACTATAGTTAATTATTCAGTCAGAAGCTAGGTCAACTTTTAAAAGCAACCTATTTATTATACTTCTCTTCCTTTGAAACCAAATAACTGTGATTTCTTGTTGCATCGCTGCATCAGAAAGAGAGTTTTAATAATATAAATGTTCCAAGTGCTCAACCAAAGTGAACACTTATCACCATAATGGTAAGTTTTTTTTTGCTTAACAAAATGGCACTCAAACCAATCAATTAATCTTAACTTGTTTTTTCTGAGTAAACAAGGAATAGTATGTGAATAGTACAGATCACTAGATTTTTTCAATTGAGTTAAGACACTAAGTAAAGTTAACAAAAAAGTGTTAGTCAGAATCACTTTTGGATTTTACAGTGTTCAAGTTAAATGAACACCATTGATTCTAGTTAGCTGTACATGTTAATTCTATTAGGTTTTACTGTCAAAGCCAAAGACCCATTATTTTGAGTGTATAAATAAAAATGTTCGATCCCCACTTTAGATGTACTAACATTTAAATGAATAATTCGATATGTACTGTTTATTTTAAATGCCTGCATGTAATTACAGCTGTAAAACCCATACCACTAAACCTGTCCCTAACCTTACCTGTATCTATCTTACCTGTAAGTGTTTTGCAATACAATATGAACACAGTAAGTACACTGTACTTATTTTGTGATGCAAGTACGTAGTAGTTAATGGCCCCTAATATAAAGTGTTACCAAATGTCCATTTTCTTTTTATGTACTGAATTTTCCTAGTAAATTTTACCTACTGCTGAAATCTGTATCTAAAAAGCTCAGTTAGACAAAACTGACATTCTTGTATACTGTAGAAAACAGACAGTGGCATCTAAAAAGTAGAAAACAAACATGAAATTTGTATATAACAAATATTTCCATGATGAAAAAAACATCTAAACATTTTGACCAGTGTGGCTCACACGCTGACAAAAACGCTTTTTATTTATTTTGGTGGCAATGGCCAATTTACTGACACAATAACTAGGTTTTTGAAGCATGAATTAAATGTTTTGGGTGAGTAACTACATTTTGTAGACATGCAATAGAGCTCTGATGTTCAGGCAAACAGTTGTGACAATCGAGCTTACAGTTTAGAGAATGTTAAGACTGTTCCGAAAAATGTGCCAAAGCAATTGAGAAAAACTGCAATGCCAGAATTTGATTTGATGTAGCACAGAGGATGAAGAATTACAATTGTAATAGATAGATAGATAGATGGATGTGAAAGTGGAACTCATCATTTCTCTTTTAACTGTTCGACAGCCTTTTGCAGTTATTTGTGTTTGTGTTCCACACCTTTCTACAGCTGCATTTTGGAACAAACAGGTATTTACAGTTCATATTAACCCAACGTGCACCACAGTGTTTGTACCCTGGGAAAGGCCTATCTCCCCGAGGGCTTGCTGGGCCAATCTGGTGGTGTTGTTCCTAACCCTGGGAATCCTTGTCCACATTGTGCACACAGTGAGAAAGGTAATCCGGACGGATGGTCTCCATGAATCACCACCACATTAAGAGTTTCAGCCCTCTCATTATCCTGCACCACATTTCCCCCAGGGGGCCGGTACTGTGCCTGAGCCTCACCACATACAGCCGCTCATTACCAATCTGCCAACCGAGGCCCGGCACGGCAGAGTCCCTGGTCTTGCACAGGTAAGGGGCCTGGTTCCTTTCTCCACCTCCATACAACATCCACAGACTCAAGGGTGAACAGAAACAGCATGCCTTTCAAAGGCGCTGCAGGTGTCACCATCCCAGAATCCACCAGCAAAACCCCTCCCCTCACATTTGCTGTTATGAAACACAGAGGCCGATCGGAGAGTCTGGAATAATGGTGCGGTAAGTGTTTGCCTCACTCACACGTATTCCCTCATGAGAATTTATATTCCCACAATTTCGAGATACTGATATTGGTGGGAGAGTTTGGGTTAAATGGCACTCTACCAATTAGGCTTTTTTTTCCCAAGGATGTTTCCCAAGGCAAGGACGACTGTCATAGCATAGCCAAATGTAATTTCTTTAAAAAGCCTCTTCCTGCATAAAAGGAAGCATATTTGCCTTTTAATTTGTGCCTAACATCCAAAACCTTTTTCAAAGTTTGTATTCAAATTTAGTGACAACGTTTGGAACTAGCTTTAACTGTAATTGAGGAGAAGACATTTTTTGTTGTTGTTTAATAGGAGTTAGCAAATGGTTAATTTTGCTAGTGGCAGATGGCAGGAGAGCTTCAGGACCTGCTTGCGTTTGCTTTTTATTAGCTTTATTTGGAACATACACATCCTCATTTTAATGGCTTAAGGAAAAAATACAGATGTGTCTCCTCAAACTATATACTACGGCTTCGCATCCTTTTTTGACTATAAACATATATTCAAAAAAAAAGGAAGTTGGCAATAACTATTACATGTTTGCTTGCGATTAACTATCCATTTGTGCACAAACAAACACACCTAATGTAACAGAATATCAACAATCAGAATATGTGATCAGTAGGGGAGAGCGGGGCACAACCTAACGCCGGGTTAGTTGTAACACACATGGTTTAAAACCTTCCACACATGCCAGGATAACGAAACATAGTGTATTTACTAGTTGCCATATAAACTTTATTTAGAGATAAAATTGGGCCAAAATTCAAAAATCTTTGGAAGATGTCACCGAACATTTATTTAACCATAGCAAAAGTAAATTTCTTATGTTAATTTTTCATCTGTTTTTTTGTGTTTACTTAAAATAAGACAAATATGATATTATTTAAATCTTTAATCTATTTTTTATCTGTTATTTAAGAGTTGAGATAGTTAAAGACTCTGAAGTGTATATAAAGACTGAGAGTCAATGTTCAGAAATTATTATTTTTCTTAACTATATGCTGTACAGCTGTGCTTTGGAGTGTGTTTGTTGTCAAACTCAATTTTCTTTTAATGATTAAAAAAGGCCATTATTTTATTTGAAAAAGTTAATAATTGTATTTTATTGACAAAATATTTTAGTTTGTATTTTTTTGATTATATCAGGTAACATTTCAAGCTGTCATTTGGTCATGCCCCTCACATGTTACAATGTACCCCACCTATGGGGCATGTTGTCACATTTCACTTCCATTCTTTCGGGGTAAATCGAGAAAAAAGTATACACTGTATTAATGAAACAAAACCACATCATTTTACTAGACATGTGGGGAATTAATGTGGGAAAAAATAAATACTCTGAACCCCAAGTGGATTTACACAAACTGAGAAAGTCAAAAAGCGTTAGGTTGTGCCACGCTCTCCCCTATACAACTAAACAGACACTTAAAAACTTCAGAATAACTTAAAACATTTAAAGCGAAGACTTTAGATTATGAATACTAACATAATTTATAAAAAAAACAGTACTCATGGGCTCTATATTCTGTGTTCCTCACAGATTCAGCAGAGATGCATTTGAGATGCTTGGGAGTCATGTTTGTTTCCAAACACATGGCATTGTTCGGGTGAAACTCGATACCGGCGTGCCAGCTGAGTAAATGCGTGGGTTTTGCAGCTGCCACTAATCCAATGTCTTCTATTCCAAAGCCGAGTTTACCTGCACGGTCACCACTCATTGTCTTCAGCAGCCTCTACCTACACTTTGTCACTTCACCTGACATGAAGGCATGCTTGACTTTCCCAGGCCCTCACTGATCCAGTCCAACACTCCCTTGAGTGCTGTTTATAAAGTTAATTTAAGCTCCCTCACTAATGTCTGCTCTGCACTGGTCATGAAAGACAACACTTAAGATACATCAAATATCCAGGAATAAAACCCACACAATTTTATTAGAAATGTATTGGAAATTACTCTCCATAAATAGGGTGAAAATCAATTTTTTATTCCTTTCAATAAATGGTGAATAGAATAAACCTTAAGAAAATGCAAGGTTTTTTTGGTCACACTTTAGTTTAGGGTCCAATTCTCACTATTAACTATCTATTAACTATGACTTTTGCCTAAATAAACTCCTAATTACTGCTTATTAATAGTTAGTAAGGTAGTTGTTAAGTTTAGGTATTGGGTAGGAATTAAGAGATGTAGAATATCCTATATCCTAGTAACATGCATGTTAATAAACAAGTTAATAGTGAGAATTGGACAAAACTAAAGTGTTACCAGTTTTTTTTTTAATTCCATAATTTTCATAGCAAGTTACCTATTACCTAAATGTGGCAAATATCTTATCCTGTGTGTGTGTGTGTGTTTAAATCAGCCAAACCTCTAAAAAGAGGATAACTCAGAGTTTGCTCATGGCAATCTCTCATCAGGTTATTATGCCATTAATTATCGTGAATAAGCCATCTGATGAAGAAGTCATGCTACTGTTAAACACTCACTTCTCAGGGTCTAGTGGTCTCAGGGGATCTGACCTCCACAGAGTGGACTGTTGATGTGTTTGAGCCAGCTGCTTACATGTTACTGTTGCGATTACCTTGTCTCTATTTTCATAGACTCTTATTTTTATATTCTTTTGTTTTGTTCTTCCTATGTCCAGTTCCTGTGTTTTTAGTTCCAGTTTCCCCTTGTTATCTTGTTAGTTTCCATAGTTACCCTTGTGTGTTACCATGTCAACTAATCAACTACTCCTGTCCTTCATTTAGCCCCATGTCATCTAGTGTATATAAACCCTCAGTCATCCTCTGTTCAGTGTCTTGTGTTAATGTTTCCTGTAGGTTTCTCGTTATTGTCCCTTGTTATTGTTCTTTATTACCTTAATTGCCATCGACGAATTGACTCGTCATTCATGAGAAAACTTTCCCTGCCATTGACGAGTTTTCACAGCATTCGTGTTCACTTATATGATGGGGGGCGCTATTACGCATCTCCTGAATGAGTACAGTATCTCCAGATCGAAACACAGGAAAAAGAAGCAGAAACGAGCGATCTCATATGTAAGCAGATGCATATGAAAAATAATGTGATCATCAACAATAAACAGCACATAAATCAAAAAGGCCTAATGTTACAGAGTGAAATGTCAACCCAGAAAGTGGTTAGGACTCAACATCTACTCCATCTGTGTTTTACTCATTCTGAATCTGATCCAGATGTAGTCTTTGACAAAAACGCAACTTTTTTCAGCTTTGCTTAAAATGTTGCTTTTTTTATGAAACACCCATATTCAAGTGTTGATAAAAAAAAAGATTGCATGAAGCTAGAATAAAACCGATTTCTTTTGTTTAAAGGCACAGTATGTAATTTACACTGCTAGAGGTCGCTAATTCAAAACAAAGGCGTAGCTTGATGACGCCTTGATTTCGCGGAATCATTGGAATTGTTGTCTTCACCTCTACAGCTGGTGGAAAAGAATCCGACGCGACTCGGGCAGAAATCATATTCATGGATGAGCCATGTGTATTAAAGATTTAGTAACGTTGCTTTAGTATGAAGCAGGGTGGGGGTGAAAGCCGCTGGAGCGGAACAAGGCTGTTGGAGCGATTGCTAATGAGAGACAATATGTCGCAGACGACCGCTTCCGCTTCTTCCGGTCATGCGTATGTGGGGTAATGCAGCACTGTTTTATCATATTAGATACATTTGAGTGTTGAAAGTTATGTTATAATGCTACTCTGTGCGTTCGCTCGGCGGCTACTATGACACTTGTTGCTCACTGCAGTAAGCTAGATGGATATTAGGCATGGTAAAACATGGTACTCGCGGTAAATCAAGATTTAAACAATAAGACTAACTGTGGATATTTTAATCCAAAAATCTTACATATTGCGCCTTTAAAAGCTTTAAAAGTTATTTATTTTGATATATTGCATGTTCAAAATATTCTGGGGCCAGAATATTCACCGTTTTATTTCACCGTTCATTTGCTTATGGATTATAAAATTAA
Source organism: Gobio gobio (assembly GCF_949357685.1). NCBI lineage: Eukaryota > Metazoa > Chordata > Actinopteri > Cypriniformes > Gobionidae > Gobio > Gobio gobio. Next base: position 15,897,579 of record NC_137106.1, read on the forward strand.
ACCATTGAGAGTTTCATGAATTCCACACTTTCCTAAGCTTATATTTAAGACATTTTGATGTTGCATAGTTAATGGGCAGGTATAAAACCCATGGCCTTTAAAACACACTACATCCTTACTACTTTACCTTTTAAGCAGGGTGCATTTTCTTTCTAAACTTTAGCCTAATATAAAATTCTTCCTACATTGTTGTATTTCATGCTATAAATCTAATTTGAAATCTTTTAAATATGCTATCATTGTAATAATATTAATAATAATATTGATATGCTAATAAAATCACAGCACACTGCTGAAGGCAATTGTTAATACTGTTAAATAGCATCACGTTAACAGCGATAAACGTGGGTCGGGGCAAAACAAGTATCTTAATGCCGTGAGTGACAGATGGCTGTCAAATCAGATGAGAGTGATAAGTGCCTTGCCATTTTGAAAAAACAACTTCCTCTTCATGACCCTCTGACCCTTGACCTCTAACCTGACTCTTGTTCTGTTTTCTTAGCTCACAGAGGGGATTCTCTACAGGTGCAGGACCAAGAGGTCACAGAGTGTGTAGCAAGTGACCACCAATTGATGCCCCTCCCAAACAAGCAGAGAGCAACAGGGATCTGACCCATGGGCTTTGTTCCTGCTCCATGTCATTGTGAGAAAGAAAGATGATGATATTGAATGACTACAAGGAGGAAACGGCATATTCCGAGCCCAAGCAAACAAGCGTCACACTAAAGCAAAAGGTGAAAGCGTAAGAACCTATTTAAAGAAATAAACAAACACTGTTCACCACGATTTAGTGTTGCAGTTAATTACCGCCCATGATGTGCAGGATGATTTAATTTCAAACGTTAGCTTCTCAGTTAATGTGCTTTTAATTTTACTGCTCTCATTACTTTACTTCACGATCTGTGCAGTTTCTTATGCTAGCATATGTACTTAATTCATGCATCTACTTACTTTCTCGCTCACCCACTTGCACATTCGCTCAAGCATGCTTGCATTCACACAGTCAAGTCGAGGCACTTAGACACGTTGTCGAATTCCTCGTGTCGAAACTGCCAACACTTAGCTGATATGCATCTCATGACATTAAACGGATCTATTTTATACCGCTACATGTACCTCAAGAGAAAAACAAAAGTGTGCATTTCAAGCAAAAAAAACCTGTTTATTAATTTGTAATGTCCTTCCCTGTGGTGGACCTCTGCGACTAGACGGGTAGACAAACATAAATCCAGCATATATACAGTAAAATTACCACTAGACGCCAGGCTGTTGTTTAACATGTGTTGTTCATTCAGACGCAACTGAAACGTGTAGCTTGGCAACTAGTAATAGTGCAGCTCCTTGTTCTGACAAGTCAGTTAATCGTTCTCATTCTCCGACTTTGGATTGGTAACACATGCAAAATGCTAAATTGAATGATTGGATTTATTTAAAGTGATTGTCGGTTGAGTTGGGCCAGATTGGTAGGCGGGTTTTGTACATTATTTGTCAGTACTCAATCAAGGCGTCACTTACCTGCTCGAATGGTGATTTCAAAGGCTCCGTCCCCTTTGGTGAGACAAATGAATGAGTGCATGTTAAAACAAGCATGTTCGAGCCATTTAAGATGTGTGAGCCACACTTCAACCGTATCAAAGCAAATAACAACAATTATTTCTCTCTTTCAAATGCTGGCGGTTATTTGTACTTATAGAGGTGTAATGAATAATAGCAGTTTACTAGAGGAGGGGAGGGCTCTCTCTCCCACCGGAGAGAGGAAGAATGAATTAATAGGCATCACACCACTCAGCACAGTGCGTGGTAGAGGAACAGCATGATTACAGTATGCTATCAAGAAAATTAGTTGTTTCATTTAAGTATATCCCCAGCATGCCGAAGAAACATAACAACTTGCTTTTGTTTACAGAATGCTTCATTATGTAAAGACAAGCTCAAGATTCCAAACACCTGCTACCACCAAATCACATATTCAATTATTGTGCTTGCTTAAGATCATCCAAATATTTTGTCCACTTACCAAGAGCAAAAACAGTACTAAAGTGATTATGGCTGCGGAGTCAAATTTCTGCGCCGAAGCAGCAGGGCTAGGGAATAGCGTGGCAGTAAACCTTCGTGAAATTGACTCTATATATCTCCAGAGGTCGTCTAGCAGGGTCAGAGGTCGCAACCTGCGGTCATTATTCACCCATAAAGTACTTTGATGAGTAATGCGACACTTTGACGACAAGATTTTCAGATAATTGTCCCAACAATATACCCTGATTGAGTTACTCTTGGAAGGCACAACATTTTGATAGAGACATGTTGTTATGAACATGAATCTGAATTTTAATTTTGCCTGTGTCCATTTCAGTGCAGAGCACCAATGTATTGATGGGCAACTGAAGGAGTTCACGTGCAGGAATAGCTATGCAAGAATGATAAAAAGAAACAGGTTTGACTTGTTTGTATTGAGGGACTTGTGCTGAGTTCTACCTACACTTACATATAATTTATAGAGAGTAAATTCAAATGCGTATTTGGCATGCTGTCCGGGGGGAGGGCTTCGAGCTCGGAATTTGGCCCGAACCCAGAGTACCCCCACCAAAGGCTAAAGAGCATAGGACAGTCACCTGGCTAAAGACCCCCCCAAAGTAGTGCCGAGCTTGGCGGGCTGGCATTTCGAGAAGGGGCCTGGTTGCTTGACCAGGAGCGCCTGTGAGAGCGGCTCGTGGCACCGGGCAGACGGGGAGCAGCTGTAATTTGGAACGACCAGTCGGGAGGGATCGCACCGTTTCTTGATGGGAGCAGTTTGCGGCATCATACAGGTGAGCTCTGCCGACCGGATGGAGAGACAAAACAGGAAAAGAGAAAAGTGCTCTACCGGGAGATTTCTCGCTGCGTCCGCTGAGAGACCAATGCTCGCTGGACAGAAGAGAGAAACTTAAGTGCTCTACCGGGAGAGTTCTCACTGCATCTGCTGTGAGACCCATGCTCGCTGGATGGAAAGAGAAAACGGGAAGAGAGAAAAAGGTGAGTGCTCTACTGGGAGATTTCTCACTGCGTCCGCTGTGAGACCAATGCACGCTGGACGGAAAGAGAGAACGGGAAAAGAGTTTATTTTGATTTATGGGGAAACTTGACTAGGGTTGCAAAGTTTCCAGACCATTCCACCTTCCCCGAATTTTTGGAAACTTTCCACTTTCCCGATTTTTGGAAACTTTCCACTTTCAAACTTTCCACAAATTAATTTTTGTAATTTTTTTGTGGAAACTTTCCACTTTCCTGAATTTTTGGAAACTTTCCACTTTCCCGAATTGTTTTGGAAACTTTCCCGAATTTTTGGAAACGTTCCACTTTCTCACTGCGTCCGCTGGGAGACCAATGCTCCCTGGACGGAAGAGAGAACCCTAAGTTTTGACCACTCTAGAAGAAAATATTAGATGACTAACTTGTAAGACTAATAGTTTATGCAACTGGCCACAGGAATAGTCATCAAGAGTTATTAAAAGAAACAGGTTTGTATTGTTGTTCGCATAAAGGGACTTTGAGAATGCACAAATTCCACCATCAAGACTAATTATAAAATAAATGTGGATTGTCGACATGGTTTCCAGATAATTGTCCCAACAAAATATTATGATTAAGTTACTCTTGGACATCATGATATTCCTTGATAGCGACATGTTTGATGAACAATCTGGATTGTATTTGCTCAGATAATTTTGTGTATTGATTCGACAGCAACACACAATGTATTTACGGGCAACAGAGGAGTTCAGGTGAACCAATAATCATAAGTGATAAAAAGATTTGACTTGTTATTCCAAGAGGGACTTTGAGAATGCTTTAGTCATCCGTTCTAGCTTCAACACCAATTATAAAAATGGAGTGTAGACATGTCAGTAGAAATGTCCATTCAAAGGGGTAAGCTGCTGTTTATATCTTTATGAACATGCTCCTCCTAAACTTTCGTTCGGAGCTCCATTTATCGTATTCTGTTAGAGCGTGACTTTAATTAAGTTGACTTCATGTAGACTATGTACTCGGGGGTCTTGCAGAGGCCATGTCTTTCACTGCGCTATTATGTGGAGATGGAGGGCACCATCGAGAGATCTGCCAAGGTTGCCTTGTGTGCTTTTTGACTGACAGGAGGCCTGCGGAAATGGGGTGAGATTCGGGGAAAGGCATTGCAATGGGAACTACACTCAAGATTTGAATTGCCTTCTCCACTCCAATCAGCTTGGTGCAAGTTAAATGAAGTGCCTTTGCCCCTCCACCTCCATCCCTCTCTCTCCCCATCTGCAGAAAGCCCATGCAGGAGGCTGACAGCGCTACAATCAGTTTGCCATTCACCGCTGCCCCTATTTTAACTTGTATATGTGGAAATGGCATTGATTGTTAACTCCGACCTTAGCAATTAGAGCCAAGAGAAATATTTGAAGAGTTTCGAACGGAGCCTCACGAGTGTTTTAAAGACAGATCAGTTAAGCGTTAATGGAAGGCAAACGCCATGTTTGTTTTCACCCAGCCACCGTCATTGTTTCTGTTGAGTTCTGCGACGAAGCCTCTGCGAAAAATAAGCCCTGCGACCGGGGGCGTCTCCGAGGAGACGATACGCGCGTCTCGCTCGCATCCACGGGGGATTTGCGCGGGAGCCCCAACGGCCGATGTACAAGGAAAATGTACTATTTAAACAAATACTTCCCCTCGATTGCACACACAAACACATGCAAATGCATTGACGCTCACAATGGATAACTCGGACTCAGTGTAGGAACAGGAGGTGCTGACTGAAGTATTTGTTTAAATGAATCGGCGCTATGAAAAAACAGATGCAGCAATTAGGAGCCTCATTGCCGCACACCGGAGACATGACAAGAGTGCATGACAGTGGCTTTCACCCTCACTCCCCCTTGTCTTCAACATGAGTCCTCTAACAATCCCTGTCAGGAACACTCTTTGAGAAGTGCTTGCACCAGACAATGGCTCTTCACCCTTATTTTGTGCTCTAAGTAGTGCTGCAGAATGCTGGAAGGAGCTGAAAACAGGCAGTAATGTGAGAAAGACGGGCAGCCATTGTGGGAAGTGTGAAAACCAGAAGGACCCTTTTCAGAGGCTCGCCTGAAAGTGCTATGAAGACCTTTAGTCCTTTGCTCTCCCTGAATCCCCAATTAGACAAACATTAACATCAATTAAGCCTTTATAGGACACAGGTTCCATATAATTACCTTAATGGGTTGACGCTTTCTTTAGCAGCAATTTCTTAAACAAACTTGAGCCTTTGTGTGACGGGCTAAGAAAATTTTCAGCAGGGAGTATTTGCTTTTGTCAGGCTTTCTAAAGAGACAGACGAATTGTTCTATTTAACAACAAACACCTTCAGAGAGGAGCCTCAAGCAGGCCCAGTTCCCACCACATCTGACTCGACCGTTCCAAGCTGATTATCCAGCGGAGACAAAAAAAATCTGACCAGCCGGGAGAGCGAGGACACATGCGGTGAGGGGCAGCACACAAAAGGGCCCAGTGAGCCCAGCCCAGCTATGTGAGCAGAGCACCAGAGAAAGAGCCCCTCCACTTGAATTAGCTCTCTATTTAATGTCCCAAAGAGCCAGATCCGTTCCCTGTCTGAGAAACAAAGGGGGACGAATTAGAAAAACAGGATCTCTCTTCATAAAACAAGGCAAATTCGCACTGGCGAATCGCAAAGGAGGCCGGTTAATTAAACGCAGACCCCGTTTTGTTCTTCCCCTTCCTGTCCTGCTGCCCATTATCTTCTGTAATCTGTAACGAGGCAGGTTGTGGTGAAGAAAAACAAAAAGTGACACGCCGTCAATCATAACCTTTCATTCGTGCTTCAATGGAACTAATATCCCACAAACACGTTCGCTGATTTATGAATATGGTCAAAAAGAGAATAAACTCCAACATGCTTGGGATAACTTGGAGTAGCCATAGAAAAAACACATTCTGACTAGGGTGCATGAATTGAGAATTTTGGAACAAATTGCACAAATAACACTTTAATCACGGTTATTTTTATTCTACTGGCACTCTTTCCCAAAAGTGTGATGATTTTATATTCAGACATATTATAGCTTGTGCCGCATTCTGTGCATTCATTTTTGAATGTGGTTGATAGTTTGATATACTGACCGGCAAAGTTTTGCCGCAATGAAATACTTACTTTCCGCAACCGTTATCGGTGAAAAGAAATGTTATACTTTTGTTTTGAACACAAATAGGTTTGAATGCATGGTCAAGCACTGATGAGAGTGGGATACAGTATATTAGGTGGCAATTGGCCTCTAGAGGGCAATGGCTCCATAGCCCACTTAGTCAGCCAACACCAGGCATCATGTGTCTGCCCCTACCTAATATGACAAGGGCTAAATATGTAAATCATGCTATTTGGCATCTATAATTAGACAGTCTCTTGAAAATCCTCTCTAAATATGGAAAACTGTGTTATCCACCATATAGAGATTAGTATATACCTTAAATCTACATTAGTATATAGATAATTGAAGCTAGCAAATCATGTCACCTTCATTGAAAATAAACTGTGAGCCTTTATAATAATTGTGAAACCTCGCTAATGGGAAGTGATTCATTATATCACCTCCAGTTTTCAAATAATCACAGTCCAGAGGGTGGTATTGTTATTTGTCTCACACCTTAACAGTTGATGGACTTGCAGAATGAAACACAAATCTGCTAGTATGGTGAAAAATTCAAAGCTAGCGTTTTGAGAGGTGAAATGTGGTTAATGGCATTTAACAACCATTGTTTGAAGTATTTTTTTTAACGTTCATAAATAGACCTTTCCAACTGAGTCTCTGTAAACTATTATAAAAAATGTACTTGACAAAACAAAACCAAATATTCACACTTGGGATACTTTTGCCATCGGTTATGTTGAAACTACACATTATCTGTGATACTAGGCTTTGTCTGTTTGTTCTGAGATCTAACACGAGTTTGGACACAATCTGAGGAACATTCAACAGACAATTATGTCTCAATGCAATGCTGTTGCTGTGACTGTGAGAATTTCTTAATTCAAAACAAAGGCTCTCCAGCCAAAATTGTGATGTTGGCAGCCAATGAAAATGAAAAAAATGAAAATATTTTAAAATGTAAAATAAGACAGAGAAACTGATGTGAAAGACAATAATTATACAAATAAAACTTTAACAAATCACATATTAATGTACCACTGTTGGCATAGCAAGCAATCAATTTAATAAAGAAAATATGTTATATTGTTTTAAATTCTTGATGGATTCATTTGAATCTGCAATTGAAGCGATAATGCCTTTTCAGTACAATACTATTTTTACTCTCAATTAAAAGTATATTTTAAGATTCTGCTGATGCTCTGTAGATCTGTGAAAATATATGAGATTCAAATTACATAGGTATAAAATACATTTTTATTTCTTAGTTTTGATTTTTTTACTTAGTTACTTTAACATAAAGTAGCTTAGTTAGATGTACTGTCAAATCATTCATGATGGACACACAGCGATACAGTCTTTGTATTTAAAGAAACAAAATGTCACAACAATTGAAATTCTGGTTCCTTTAGTGGCTGTACGAATCCTTCAACCCATAGGAGTTAATTTTTCTTGCACTAATCAAAGCTTTTTTTTAGAGAGAGAGAGAGAAATATCATTCACAATCTGTCAAGATCACATAGCAATTAATGTATATTTAGATTAAATTAACAACCGTGCTACTTCCAGAGAGGTAAAGCTTGTGGTACCGGGCTAGGTGAACTGACAGTTCAATTGGAAATCCCAGCATGAACGGTCTAATGACTGACAAAAAAAAAAGAAAGAAAAGAAAAAAAAAAAAGATTATGACGACTTTGTTGAAGCTCTGTTTTCTAATAACCTCCAATCAATTGGAAATTGATTGCTTAATAACCATTTATTCAGTGGCATAGTAAATAACATTTTTAGAACTGTAAAATAAGGTCCTAATAATTACCCACTGCCATATTCTCTCAACCAATCTGTGTGAATTTATGCCTTAATTCAATATGCCCTTTTGTTCTAACCAGTAAAATGAGGACTAAAATGGATGTGGTTATTAGCTCTGGCTCCTGCAGTAAGCATGTATTACTTCAATTATTTTATCTAGCGAACAATCAGCCATGGGAAATATCTTTTTATAATGGCTTGTTCTGGTTACATGGGTTCTTCAGCTTTTGCGTGTGGCACCCTCAACCTCTCCCCCCCCCCCGAAAAGAGTCCTGCATGCTTTAGCCCTGCGGCTTGCTCTAAATCACAACTTGTCCAATCAAACCTGCTCGGTGCAGCCTGCAGTATTACATTTCCAACACCGTTAGTCTAACGAACGAATACACATGCACTTAGATTACAAACACACTTTCATTCATGTTAAAATCTCCCGGACAATATTCATTTGCAGCCCATCTCCTTCCCGGTCGGATACACGGAGTGATAATAGCCGCCACCTTTAAAAGTCATGCTCCAAGGCTTAATCTTTACGAGCAGTAAGTGGCTACATGTCCTACAAATGCGCCGAGGTGATTTTTATCTGGGAGAAGAATGCCACTTGTGTTCAGGTGGTGAAGTAGTTACAGAGACTGGAATTACACGGTGAAACAATCCTCAGCTCTGTGTCTATGCTTCTCCACTCACCGTAACACAGTGGCACTGGAGCCATTTAATCAATCCATTTTAAATACATCCAAATGTTTAATGATTAATGACTACTTGCCACATCATGCATCATAGCTATAGTGCACCATTAATCATATATCATATTTCTATGAATTAATATTTAAAGGGATAGTTCACCCCCCAAAAAAACAACACCATTGTGTCGTTTCAAACCTGTATGATTTTCTTTTTTTCTGTGGAACACAAAAGAAGTTTTTTTTTTTTATAAGTACAATGAAAGTCAATAGAATCCAATGTTGTTTTGATGACTTTGGAATGACACCGGGCTTAGAGACAAATCATGAAAGAATCTTTTGTTTTTAGGTGAACTATCAGTTCAGTATCAATTAAACGTTGCATGCATTTCTAGAAAAACACGATATTATTTAGGAGCAGATCATTTATTTTCCATCCACTTAGGAAAGCGGACTGATGCCGCTATCTAACTAACCGTTGCTAAAATAAATGTTTCAGTGTTCTTCCTATCAAGTGGATGATTGATGTTGCCTCATTTCTGTTGGTGACCGAGTTAATACGCAACATAAATAAAGCTTGAAAACAGCTCCAGTCCACATTTGCTCAACTAAATAAACACATCAGCACAATCTGTCAAGTCTTCAAATAGTCATCATGGTCGACTTGCCAAAAAGGGCTGGAAGCGCGGGGCCTTTTTTTTGCCGAGTATCGGGCATGCTTCTTTAGGAAGTGTTCAAACATGGCACCTCTCTATCTCCATTCACACCCTCTCCTCCTCATCACCTGAACTGTCTGATGCCTGTCAATCTGGAGCCGTGGGAGGATATGAAAGACGGCTTTGAGTTGTGGTGGCGTTGATGGGGAAGGGATGGAGAATAGCACACCAGTGGTGCCAGCAAGAGAAATGGTGCGGATTCCTCATTCCTCCCCATCAGCACCCAGTGCTCTGTGAGGCTCTTTTAAAAGAGCAGATTGACTCCCTCTGCCCCCCTCTTGAATGAAACCCCAACCCTGAGCAGATGTCAGAGATGGGAGCCAGAGACGGGCCGCTGAGCCGGCCACGAGGTGTGAGGCTTTGTGACAGGTTCGCTGCTAAAGGACCAGACACAGCGGGGTTTTTAGCACATCCATTGGATATCTGAAGTCCCTCAGAAATGATGGAAGGACCATCGGGGGGGGTGGGAGCGGGGGGTGTTTCATTGTGAGAACCCCACCGGCTTCATTTAGCCAATGTTTACAGATGTATCCTGGGCCGCAGGAGAGCAGTTCAGCATCATGTCAAAACGACGATCGGTTTTCAGAATTGGCACTGCTGCGATGGAGGAACAGAGAGTCGCTCGGAGGTTAAGAAAACGATCCGTTTTCCAAGCGGAGGAAGGCTAACCTACAAGACTGATGCTTAATGCGTATAATCCTGCGAATAAACAAACCTCGGCAAGTGTCCCCTTCTTCGCAGCAGCCTTGCGCTTCTTCGAGTCCTCTAGCCTTGCCAAACGTCTCATGTATCCCTAAGAAAATAAAGAATTTGTTCAATTAGTCGCTGTGTTGACCACAGCCGAAGCCCTTAATGCGAGCATGTGTGTCTCCACAGAGCTGGTGGGCGACTTACAAGCAGAAAACATTTCAACATGGCACTCCATTTTACCAACTGATGGCAGGAACAGAATGTCTGTTATCATTTATGTATTCACGGTTGATTCTGTGAATGTAAGGGCTGAGAGCAAACGTTACGCTGCGCAGTGGCTGTGTGTACTAACCGAGTGGGATACTGATGATCATTTGCTTTGATATCAGAGTTTACTAATCACTCGAGGTGATGGGACTCGGAATTATTTCACTCCATCTGGAGTTCACCAACAGCAGATTTCGCATGCTAGTATTACTATCTTTAAGGAACAGTATGGATCTTTGTGAATGTGTGTGTGTGTGTGTGTGTTTTTGTGTTCCTTGTGGAATAACGTACCCCCTGAGGTGCTCTATCTCAGACAATACCTATCCATATCCCTTTTCTGGCGCATGTAGAGGCCCAGATGGTTTAGTATTCACTTCTCTGCCAAGCAGATGGACCTGCAATGTACTTCAATGGTCTCAATTATATATGCACAAAACTACCGAGAAGGAAACCAGAACCAGAGAAGTTTAGGACCATGATTTCTCATATTGGCCACCCACCAAGCTCGGAGACCTCAGTGATGTCAATGTGTTCGAATGTTATGTGTAATTAATAGAAAAATGTACATCCCACAGGTGCTGCTTTTCTTCATTGAAACGACACAAAAAACATTTGCTGTGGTAGCTGCCAGCAGATACATTTTGTGAAATGTTTTGTTTTTTTAAGAAACTAGGAATAGGGCTGGTTCTGATACAACCACAAAACAATTAATAAAATAAAAGAGTATATAAAAGTATTACCGAGGGAGAAAAAAAAGGTGAAATTCCAAACCTAATAAAGCCAAAATGCTGTTAAACTCACCAACACAAAAATGCTTGGTGAATTACTTCACAGCCATTACACTGAACAGAATGTACCACATTTTGGACTTGCTCTTGCCTTGTGGACATAATAGAGGGTATTTATGTTGCTGTTATGTTTGATTCTTAGTATCTTCAAGCACAAACGCCGGCCAAACTGATGTAAACACTTTCTGTTTTAACAGAGACTGGTCCGGCCCAGTCTAATTGGCCACTGTTGATGGACAAACCCCAAACGGAGAAACCTGAGAGACACAGAGAGGATTTTCGTCCCCCACATATTCAGACACTGCGAGTGTTTGCCTAATTGTGAAGGCAAATTTCTCCACCAGAATGAAATCTAAAATGGATTTAACAGATTAAACCTTAAATATATACTAAAAAAATGCATTATTTCTTAAGCCATATGTAATTTTGATCATAATGCTACAGTTTTATTTCAATAAGAACACGATGAGACCATAGTGAATGCTCGATCCCTTAAGCAGTTGTAACATTTAAATAATCTTGAAATCATGTCATAATAAAATCACAGGCATAATTCTCCAACACCGGCAGCCTATCCAAGACAAATAAGTGTTAGCATTGCTACTTATTGTTACACTTGTGTAGACATGTCAAGATTGTTTTTCCAAGCAAGGAAATTTCACAGTAAAAACCTGTCAAATGGAACTTCAGTATTTTTGCTAAACAAATTCCGTCACTTAGACAACACATAGTTTTCTGCTGAAGCCAGCTGCATTCTACATTATATTAGGAATAAATACGGTCTATAGAGTTGTCTCAGTTGTCAGCTACTGAGCCTATATAAAATTATTTCATTCCTTTATGTGCTTGGGTTCAGCAAATTCCAAAAGCAGCTTTGGTTCTGGCTGCAATTGCAAACAGTTGACGGGTCAGTGGACTCTCTGCACTAACCTCTTGAAGGCAGGAATCAGGCACTGTGTAATTAGATGGCTGTAATTACCACTATGCCATTTCAAATGTCCAGCGTTCCTGCATTATAATCAAAAAGTAACAAACACCCAAAGCCACCTGGAGAGGTCAGTGCGCAATTACTAAACAGGGAACTTCTTCAAATGACATATTAAATGTTGTCTAGACTTTTACTAGTTATTCTTGTTATTGCTCAGCATAATGGTATGGAAAATAAAAATGTATTGGTTTTATGGCAGCGAGTTCCAGGCAGAATTTAGCTGATCAACTACATTAGGCCTGCCTTAAATCAATCTACCATTTTAAAAAAGTGGTTGAATATCCTTAAATAGCCCAGTCAATCAATGGCACTGTCACTGATCGAGGGAATTAAAATAATAATTATTAAATTAATTAAATTAATGAATTGGATATATTATATAATTATTGATAAGCCGTGATTATCACAATTAATTACGCATTTCATAAAAATAAACAATAACTTAAAGGAAAATTATGACAAAATTATATTACATGTGTGCACTATTTTTTAATCCTTCGTTTTTTTACCTGTTGTGTGTCGCTGTTGCTGCCCGGCGTCTCACGTGAGTCGTGACCGACATTAGCGGCGCCCAAATTTTTAAAATGGCGTGTCAACTGTCTGAGGTTTGATTCGAAGGGTCTCAATATGTGGAAATGCATCTCAGACCATTGCGTTCGGTACAATTTGGATATTTAACAGAAAATCTTTACCTGTGTAACCCGCGAATCATTCCATGGATCTCTCCGAAGGTAAGTTAGGACAATCCTCAATTTACATAGGCCATGAGTCATGTTGTTGTTTCATGTTTGTTTTAAACTTTTTACATTTTTAACACGTTATTTTTGAACCGTAAGTAAAACATGTAAACAATTTGGTCTATACGTGACGTACTGTTTTGCTTGTCTACTAAAACAAACTTCAAAAAGAAGATAGGCTAAGGCTACTACCAGCAACGGGTTCAAAGTTATGGGGCGTCATGTCGGAAGTATCGTATTTAATGCTGCCTTTGGTTCACGTGCTATCGGAATTATCGTAAATACGAGTTTCCTTGTGAAAATGATGCACATGAACGCCCTCTAATGTCGTGTTTACCACTGGAAAGTTCGGAAATAATTTTGATACCCAAATTCCCGAGATGGGCGTGTCATAAACTTGAGAGAAGGGAAGTACGCCTGTGACAGGTATGATTTATTAGGTTTTCCCCCTCAAAAGCTAGATAGTCTTGTCATATCATTAATGTAGTGCATATTTACATATACGAGTAATTATTTGGAGCATATTGTATGTTTTATAAGCGAAAAAGCCTGCATTTGTCTGAAATTATCGGCAGAAAGCGGATTAACGTTATCTAGCATCGTAAATGTTTATGGTTGTCAGTGCATGTGACACTAACGTATACATATAGGCCTAATTTTGGTTTTAATATTAAGTTCCCAATAAATAGGAAAGAATAAACCTGCGGGGTATTCCAGAAAGCAATGTTAACTTACCGTCACATACCTTGAACTCTCGGTTGATTAACCCAAACCTTGCTTACTCGAGGTATGCTGGTTCCAAAAACACATTCAGGGGTAAGTTCAGACAACTCGGAGTATGTTCCCGGTTAACACACAAGACTTTCTCAAAAGGAACAAGGAATCAATGAGTCACCATGGAAACAGACACTTAGAAAAAGCATGGCATTCTACTTCCTCTTCTTCTTTTGTTTAATGGCGATTTACATAACCTACAGTGCACATCGCCACCTATTTGGTGGTTGCGCAATCATTTTTACAATGTTCAATGTTCAATTTATTTATAAAGCACATACTAATACAACAGAAGTTGACCACAGTGCTGTACAAGAGCCAAATACTACATAATTATACAATCACATTCAAATTCAATTTCATTACACCACCATAAAAATATAAAATAAAATAAAAAATAAATAAAAAAGCATATAAACACCACTAGCACACACTCATGTGTGATCGAACGCCAAAGCAAAAAAATACGATTTTAACTGTCTTTTAAACTCCCTAAGACCAGATATAATGGGGTAACCCATTCCACAGCCTAGGACCAACTGCGGCAAAAGAGCGATCTCCCCTCATTTTCCGATAAGAGAATAAGAGATTTAATGAATCAGAGCGTAACAATCTCTTTGGTTTCTTTACCTGGATCAGATCGACTATGTATGTTGGAGCAGTGTCATGTAAAGCTTTAAAAACAAATAATAAAATCTTAAAATTAATCCGATTGGAGACTGGCAGCCAATATAATTGTCTTAGTACAGGGGTGATGTGCTCATTTTTCCGTGTACCTGTCAGAAGTCTTGCGGCTGCGTTTTGCACCAACTGTAATCTGTCTAAACTTTTTTGTTGAACACCATAATATAGTGCATTACCATAATCTAGTCTCGAGAAAATAAAAGCATAAATTATCTTTTCCAGGTCCTTCTGTGACACAAAGGACTTAATTTTAGCGATTAGTCTAAAAAAAAAAGAAACTAGTTTTAACGACTTCGTTTATCTGTTTTTCAAATTTTAATGCACTATCCCAAATTATACCTACATTTTTTACCTGATGCATCCGAAAAGGTGAAAGTGTACCCAAGTCAATTTTGGATGTATCAAAGGACTCGGAAGGGCCAAATATAACCAGTTCTGTTTTTGTTTCATTTAAACATAAAAAATGTGTGGACATCCACAGCTTAATCTCATCAAAACATTCTAGTAGTCTTTCTACAGCCAAAGAGACAGTAGGCTTTAACGGAAGGTACAGCTGGGTGTCGTCTGCATAGCAGTGAAAAGAAATACCATATTTCCTCATGATTTGACCTAACGGAAGCATATACAGTGAAAAAAATACTGGTGCTAAAACGGATCCTTGTGGAATACCACACGATAGCAGCGCTGAAGTAGATGTAAATTCCCCCATCTGAACAGAAAAAGTTCTGTTTTCAAAATAAGACCTAATCCAATTCAGGCAATTTCCTCGAATCCCTACATGATTTTCTAGGCGTGAGAGCAAAATGTTGTGGTCAATAGTATCAAACGCTGCTGACAGATCCAATAGTAAAAGTACAGTCACATCACCCTGGTCAGTAGCAATATCAATGTCTTCAATGTCTTCATTTAATAAGTATTCTTTAATCACTGAGAATATGCTGGCACCAAATATATTATTTGTTTGATGCTAATTAATTGAATGCAGATCCATGTGTGAGATGACTATAAAATACATAATAAATATATTTGAATTGAATTAACATTTAAACATTACCTTGTTATAATTTTTTTATTCTAATTATTAATATATAATATTGGATATTACACAACTGAAACAAATGTTGTTAAATTAATAACTTAATTAATTATTTAAAACACATCTGAATACCTTTTAAGCAGACTAACCCTGGAACATGAGCTGCTTCGGAGCATGTTATGTTCAGAGAGTGATTTGCTATGGCTACTTAAATACCCTGAAAGTTATCTCCGTTTTTGGAACCGAAAGTTGAGGTTATCCTCTTACTTATCCTTAAACATACCCAAGTATGTCACATAACCTGCTTTCTGGAATACACCCCTGGTTTCCTCCACGATTCTTGTTCATTCCGACAACTAAGCAATTGAATGCAACAAGCTCGTAATCACGACTTCTAAATTAAGACATTTCCGATAGCACGTGAAGACAGCATAAGAGTTGAACACACATGAACGCCACCACGATGTCGTAAATACCAGTGGGAAGCTCTGGATTTTCTTTTACCCCAATATTTACAAGTTGGGGGCGTGTCAGTGAGAAACATGGCGGAATACCCTACAGTCTATGGGAATACCACAAAGGTATTTAGCAGTGATATTGTCAGGTTTTTGTATTTACAGCGAAGTAATCTAATTGCCTGCACAAAAAAACATTATAATATACAATATAATATCTATATAATAATAATAATGTAACGATAAAGTTTACAGTGGCTTCAAAATTTAGTTAAAAACATAAAGCATATAAAAAAGTGACTTGAACACACATAATGTCGTAAACACGACTTCCCACCTCATAAATACAGACATCCCAGGAGGACTTGAACATGAAGGCCACCGCAATGTAGGAAGCTCGGGTTTTTACGAGTTGTGGGCGTTTCAGTGAGAAACATGATGCCATGTGATTAAAATTACGGATCCCACAACTATTTCGTGCAAAGGAGCAATTACAAAAAAAGTCCACTTACATTATTCTGTGTGATAAGATTTTTTTGCTCTACAGGTTATGTTAAGGGTTTTTTCCCATGGTTTTAATTTTAATTTTATTATAACCTAATACCATGCATATTTTTTCCTTTGGTTTGGTTTCTTTAAATTAAAAAATATATATAGAAAAGCAATAAAAGTTTTTCAGGAAGGGTGTTTTCATAACAATATAGCATGCAGTCACTTCAAACAATGGCATAAAGCTATTCAAAACATCATTCAATATAAATTATTTACGATTCGTAATAATTGCAATTACAATTTCAAGGGAATAATCGACAATTATGATTTTTGTCATAACCGTGCAGCCCTACTTAAAGGTATTTAGCGGTGACATGTCAGGCTTTTCTAGTTACAACGAAGTAAGCTAATTGCCTGCACAAAATATGATATCACTGTAATATAACAATATAATATGCAACAATAAAGTTAACAGTGGCTTCATAAATTAATTAAAAGCATAAAGCAAAAACCCACATGATGTACATTCTTTGTTCTTCATTTTCTAGAAGTAGAGTTAAATCCTTGCTGGGGTTTTTTGTGTTGTTAATTAAAGGCACAATATGTAATTGACACCGCTAGAGGTCGCTTATTTAAAACAAAGGCGTAGCTTGATGATGCCTTGATTTTGTGGAATCATGGGAGTTGTTGTCTCTACAGCCGGTAGAAACGAATTCCGCGGGACTCTGGCAGAAATCATATTCATGGATGAGCTAATGTATTAAAGATACTGTAGTATGAAGCAGGGTGGGGGGTAAAGCCGCTGGAGCGGAATGAGGCAGTTGGAGTGATTGCTAATGAAAGACAAACACTTCTTCCGGTCATGTGTATGTGGGGTAATGCAGCACTGTTTTATCATATTAGATACATTTGAGTGTGTTGAAAGTTATGTTATAATGCTACTCTGTGCGTTCGCTCGGCAGCTACTATGACAGGGCTCGACATTAACGCTTGTCCGGGACAAGTGGATTTCTTGAAGGGGAAAGTGAAAAAGAATTTTACAAAAAATAACAAGGGAATCACCAAAGTGCAATAATGATTCTGCATTCAGTTAGTGTAAGTGGAGATCGATAGTGGATAGTAATATAAAACGAACTGACGTTAACAAGGTTGTGCTGTTGAGGTTCGCGCAGCCTCTCGAGGAGAAAATCGAAAACAAATGAGCGCCGCTCATACAAAGAAACTCAGTTAACATACACGGTTAAAACGGTGTAGTTTTTATATTTATAACATATGATACAGTTAAGCAACATCACACAAACAAGAGTGTTGTTTTCCTGAATACTATCTCGACTGAAATTTACGCTGATTTCATACGCCAGTTCCATATACAATTAATTAACATTAAGTCACTTACATTTTAGATACAATATGGACAGTTTTTGTTCTGTTTCAGCAGCGAAACTAGTTCCAAACAAAGATCACATCAGAAGCGTAACGCATCTCACAGCAACAGCATGTTACTGAATGATTCAGCGTTTTGAATGAATCGGTTGAATCAAAGATTCAATGACCTATTTGTAAACAACCGCCCATAGATATACATAATAAAGGCTAGATGTCTTACGGCGGAGTCTCTAACGTCATCACCGGCGGCCATCTTGTCACAGGCAAGCTTTCTGGCGGGCTTTTATACCTGATATAAGGCGAGTGATTTGCACAAACACAAATACTTAGAGATGCTCCGATCAGCATTTTTGGGGCCGATCACCGATTACCAATCACCAAGATCATGATCTGCCGATCACTGCCGATCACAGAATGGCAGGGGAATGGCAATCTTTTATCTACAATCTTGCAGAGTTTGCACCATTTGTAGAAATGAAACTAACTCTAAATTAACTGAGTCAAGATCTTGAAGAACCACCAAGTGTTTATTTTAGAAAATGAGATAACTTAAGGCTACTGTAGGCCATCTTTCCCAAATAAATGTATATAATAAATGTATATAATTATCTCACCTAAATATTTGATCATGCAGTGCATTTTTGTTTTTAAAAACAATTTTTCAGGTAGGTCTAACATTAGTATTGAGGTAAGAAATACTAAAGACATTTAATAAGAAATCAAATGTAAATTAATATTGGTCTTCCCTGAATAAATTAAATTAAATTAATCCTTACACTTAAGGTTGCAAAAGTTAGTCATTCAAGAGCAGTGAGTGTCATAAAGGTTCATCAAACAACACAAAACAAAGAGAAACTCAGAGACAGCAGCAGTTTATTCGACAGCTGTCACTTTAAGAGCGAACACGGATACGGTTACATGCAGTGTAGTCACGACGGGGTTTACGTGCATACTCGTCAAGACGGTCATTTAGTACATACATTTGTATGTATCTGACCATTTCAGCGCAATTTATACTCACAAGCTTTTTGTGAGATGGCCTGTGTGTGTGTGTGTGTCTCTCCAGACCGTGCGCGCAAGTGCGGTTTGAACACTGGCAAGACTTAAAAATAAATGCAAATGATAAACTTTAGTGACGATGCGACACTGCCTCGATTGTGCAAAGTGGCAAATCCTGTGTCAACTGTGCGGCTCGATTTTAGAGCACATGCGATGCGCTGATGTGAAGCCATTTGAGCATTGTGATTCACGCGCGCTGTTTGTGAACTTAAGTTACGTCCCACAGAACGTTTTCAAATGACTGCGTAAGTTATTTGATATAGAAATATGAATTGTACCTCACCTTCAGCATTATAATTATTTTACCCGCGCTGGAAAGAGAATGAGACGGTGTCGCTGCATATCATGCCCTAGCTCTCACGGCAGGTGCGGGTTTTATGTGTCGTCAGCATGCGATCGGTTCATGAGATCGGCCTTTTTGGAGACCGCCGATCAATCATCCCAAAGCGATTATCGACCGACCGAGATCGGTTGCCAATCGATCGGAGCACCCCTACAAATACTCTTATCTCGCTGACGGATTTTGGTTTCTTACAAACATTATTAACGTGGCTATAATTCTGGATGCTTGAACAAATTATGAATAATTATTCATAAGTATGCAGTGTCATAACTACATCTCTGACGTTTATAACAAACCAAACAGTTTGAAAATCGGTAGACAATTGAGCAAGTTTTGGTTATTTAAAAAGTGCATGCACCATTACAACACAATGTTATGAGTGAGCGAGCTGACTGTGACAAGATGGCCGCCAGGTGCGGACGTCGACCTCTATTGGCCAGCAGCGCAGACGAGACATCTAGCCTTTATTATGGATATCAATGCCACCGCCTAATTCTTGAATGAATCAGCCGTTTGAAAGAATCGCCTCAATGACTCAGTCATTAAGATGGTCACATGCTGCCACCTACAGGTGGTTTAGTTTAATCTTTCCAAAAAAAAATTATTTGTATATTCAAAAATATTTAAAATAATCTCATAACATTATTTAATGCAGTTGTAATTTTTCAATGTAAATTATTTAATTTGATTGGTAACAGCCTATAGGGTCTTATTCTAAGTTAATTTATAGATCAAATTTAAAAATATAAAATGAAAGCTGAAACATAGCCTATATTTAATAAGATTATGGAAAAGGCCCTTTATAAAAAGGTACAAATATCACAAGTATGCATATTTAAATATGTCAAAGCTGATTGAACACTGGTGAGAACAATGCTTCAGAATAGATTATATTTACAAAAAAAGAAAAAAAATCCAGACAAGCTAATTTGTATTAGCTAATTTGTACAAGTGAATGATAGATTTACTTGTCCGAAGGACAAGCATGTGAACAGGCTTAATGTCGAGCCCTGTATGAGACACTTGTTGCTCACTGCAGTAAGCTTTTTTTATATTGTGCCTTTAAGAGAAGATACACCGCCATCTTACGCCGAAAGTGACTTGAACGCAGCTGACGTCGTAAACACAACAACTCACCTCATCAATACAAACTTCTCAGGAGAACTTGAGCTCACCATGAGTGCCAACTATGCTTTTTAAAAGCTAGATATTACAAACTTCCGTTTTATTCAACGGCCAAAAGCTTGGAAACCAAAAGCAAGCTGACCCTCAGACATTCGTATGGCTGCATACCTTTTAGTGTATAGTCCTTTCTGAATGAACTCCTGTGTCTGATCCCATCTATGACTTCCTCGTCAAGCGTCTGCTTCAGCACACACATCAGTACCCTGCTGCACCATTGTGGCCTGTATTCTCATTTCCACACTGGGCATTCCATCTACATTTGGGCTTTTACAATGGTGGCCCAGCATGTTTTCTCCCCAATTCATCTTAGCCTCTTTTAGAATCTTCTATTACTGCTAGGCAGGGCCGTGCACAGACCTTTTGAGGGGCATGTGCTGAAACTGAAAAAGGGCACCCCAAGGGCAACTGCATGTCTGTTCACCTACCACATTTTCAGATGGTAAAAACAAATTAAAGTTGTTGTATAAGATACATCTGCATTTTGTCCGTCATAAAACGCCGGCATCACATTAGGTTTTCATCAACAGGTTACAAAGTTTGTTGTAGCTATATGGGCGCTCAGTTTGAGCCCTACCTGTGCACGTGCCTGCTGGCTGCCCTTACCTATATATATATTTTTAAATGACATATGTCTAGTAGTTATTTATAAGGAACAACACACCAGGCCCACAGATAATGGACTCACTGAATGTCTACCATCTGGTGTTTGTTTAATACACAGAGAAGGTCAAACGGCCAGCGATCCTTTTCTACTCTCCTGCATTCACTTCTTAGATTGGGGAAATCATTGATTTTGCTCCTCTACCGGATGATCTTTGTGTGTTGGAGCTCAGTATGACAATGACAACAACCTTATTGCTTAAAACAGCACTCTGTAGGACTGAAACAACCTGAATTCAGCTTGGGAAGTGAATGCTCAGTGGTGTGTCTTTATTTTGATTGAGGCCCCCAGACTCAAATTCGCCGCATGTCTTCATGCATTCGGGAAGGCTTGAATTATTGGACTTTCATTTGCTTTGATCTCCCTTGCTTATCCGGGGTGGTTGGGTGCTTAACGGCTCGGCGGTTACACTCACGTCGAAATTCATCCATTGTATTACCCTTACCAGATATCCCTTTTATATAGTTTTTTTGCGAATCAGTAGGTAAAACTACACAGCCGTTACCTTCCCATGACATTTTAAAGGGCCTAAGAGTGAATGGAAGCTCATTGCCTCTTTCAGTTTTATTCATGAGGCGCTCGGTTGCATCATGTACACAGGCGCGTTTGGCGGTGTCCTCATCGGTGGAAGTTACACATGCTAATGATCTCTTAAGTGCTAGACTGGAGAGAAAACCATGACTAACTGCAGAGCTGGGAGAGAACGGGACACGTGCGCAGTCTCATTTGGCAACAAGGCAGGCTTTCCTCTCAAATGTGAGGCAACTAAATACTCTTAATTGAGAGTGAGTGGACATAGAGGACAAGGGTGAGGAATACAAGCTGTAACTTGGATTTACTTGATTACGAAAACAAATTTAAGGGCCGTACTCTTTACAGTTGTTAATGAGAGATTTAATTTCATGCTAATGAGCTGGGAATATATTATTACAACAGGATCTCAACAGAAATAGAACTTCTTTCACTATGGATTAAATTGATCCTCCTACTACAACTGAGCGTCATTATGTGGCGGCTGCGTCAAATCTGAGAGGGTGGGAAAATTACATGTATTTTTACTTCATGCAACTTTAGAAGAAGCATGCTTAATAGACAAACGATTAACATGTTGGCACCTCACGTGAGGAACCAGTTTGTAATGCTCTAAGCCGCCTCACAGCACAGGCCTCCTCAGGAGGGAAACAATGCAGCTCATTAGGATGGGCAGGGCTTCTCAGAGCCATACAATGCTCACGACCTCCACAAGCAGGAAACAACTTTGAGCCCGGTCCCAGGAGGTCAGTAGCAAAAGTGGCAAAGTCATTTAAATCTCCTTAATGAACTGTTAATAGGTCAGGTGTCTGTTTGTGCCTAGTCTGAGCCCGCCTCCCTCTTGAGTTCCTGTGGCAGTCTGCTGGATCTTCAGCCAGTCAGGAAGTGGGGGGAACAGGTCAGGAGGTTGCACTTAAACCTGTCACCATGGAAATAAATGCCTGCACATTCACACTTAAGTGTTTTTGAAAGTGCAGCAGAGAAAATTACAATGTTATGCATATTTTTATCTCCTATGCAACACATGTGAATTGATAGTTACAAGCACCCTGATGATAATGAAATTAAATCCAGTGCATGAGTTGCATCCATGTTTGGCACTACTGTGGCACACATTCTAAACATGTCACGGATCATGGCTGTGTTTAGTAATTTGCTTGTTGTGGTCATGCATACTTTTGTTACTAATTAGTAGGTCAAAGTGACTATCCTCAATATCATAGTAAAATAGCTCTTTGAATTGGTTAGTGTTGTGCGCTACAAGACAAGCGTGATCTTTTACTAGGGCACTGTGGTACTGATATTTTTTTTTTTTTTTTTTGCAAGAAAAGTTCCAAGTCTTTAGCCAGCATTAACTTACATGGGTTTTAATTATAGTATTGTGTGAGATTCAAATGAAGCCTTCGGGGGATTTCATTATTTAATCAAGCAAGTTCTGTCTAGAATATTTGGACTGTTTTCCTCAAAGCTCTTTCGCGTTCACATTGAGCTAATGAAACTTACTGCTGTATTTTTTGTGTGTCCTGGGATCTGGCATATGCTTCCCACAATGCACTGATTTCATAAATATTGTTTACTACATATGCATAAGGATGATTCACACGCATGTTTTATCAGTCCCTCCTCTTTTTTCGAAATAAATCAAAAGCAATGCAAATGCATATAGGCATACTACAGAATTTTTTGTGGCTCAAAATGCATCGATTGAGATTTATGAGTGTTCATTTTTAACAATTAATGCTTAAAATTCCAATGGGCAAACAAATATCAGCCGGAGAGGTTTTCAAGCTCTGGTTCAATTAATTATTCAAAGATTTTAACATTTACCATTCAACTAGAAGAAACCATTAGCCCTTTTTAAGTATTTTTTAATTTCAATTTGCACTGCGGAAACATTTTGATGAATTTGATGAGGGCTGGGGATTTAATGTTGTCCCACTGGGAGGAATTATTTGATTCTGAAAAGACACATCATAATGGAAAATGTGGAATGAAGCAGATTGCAATAGATTGCTGTAATTCAGACTCTTTGGCAACATCTTAAATCGTTGCTAGCTCCAATCCCAACCTTCAAAGAAACGCTTGACTACAGTGAGAACCACTGTACCACTTTTCACCACAGGTAGCGATATAATGCAGCCAATGATTAATTTTAATTAAACACATTTTGGAAAATGATATTGAATGTTTGAACCCCTGGTGCTTTAATTACTTTATTGCCTCTCAGCTCTAACTCTGAAATGCTTTGGCTGGATGACATACTGGAATATATCCTAAAAAAAAAACCTCACAGCTGGCATGCAGAGAGCTTCTTCTGATTTCTATAGTGCATTTGCTATAAGGGTGATACAATCTAAGTATGTTGAAAATTAATACCACTATGAATGCTAATTTGCTCACACCCTAAGAGCTGTTTGAAATTAGCTGTGAAATTAAAGAGAACATCTAACCCATACTGTTGACATACAGCTGATGTTATTCATTTTATTGTCAAATGATTGCAGTCGGTGACGTAAGCAGGCTTCTTGACCTCAGAAGGTCCCTAACTTTGTCATACCTCTGCTCCCATTACACTTCCCAGACAGCTGGAGAAAGTGAAACATCCTCAACACACTTGGGTTAAGGCGCACCTTAAGTGCGCTTAAGGAGGGACAGAGAGGCCAGAGCTTGAGTTTGGTCCTCATGAGCTCTAATGACCTGACAAAAGTCAGGATTATTGGACGTGCAGAGAGACAAATGGCATCTACAAGCATTTGGCCTTAAGCCTCTTGAAGATCCTCTACCCAAACAAGACAATTCCAACAAGCCCTTTACCCATCCTTTGTCTATGGGCAGAGAAGTTGAAACAGTTCAATGGGAGGATTACCCCCACTTGAGCTGTTCTGAGAGAGATGAATTGATAAGTTCCTGTTGGGGTTAAACCAGGTGGGAGCAGCTATGCAGATGCTTTTTGTAAGCAGTTTTTAGGATGGTCAAAGAGGAAGTAGTTTCACCACAGGGGAGCTGTTTGTAGTCTTTAACTCCGACATGTCATTTAATGACAGATGTCGTCTTAAGAATCAATATAAAACTGAATGATGCATATTCCTAATTTTTTAATCATGATTTTACCATTAAAGGGTTAGTTCACCCAAAAATAAAAAATAGCCCATGATTTACTCACCCTCAAGTCATAGGTGGATATGATATTCTTCTTTCAGACGAATAAAATCAGAATTATATTAAAAATGTGCTGGCTCTTCCAAGCATTATAATGGCAGTGAATTGTTGCTCTGTTTTTGAAGTCCATAAAAGTGCATCTGTCCATCATATAACTGCGTTTTGAAGAGAAGCAATGCGTTTGTGTAGGAAAAATATCCATATTTAAAACTTTAGCTTCCACCAGATCACCTTCCGTATTCAACTTACGGAAAAGTGGCTCTCGCAGTTCAAAAGGCTTGACATTGCACACCAATGTGTTCCGATCTGGCGGAAGCTAGATATTTTACTTTATAAAGTGTTAAATATGGATATTTTTCTTACACAGACACATCGCTTTGCTTCAGAAGGCCTTTATTAACCCCCCGGAGCCGTGCGGAGAAGTTATATGATGGATAGATGCACTTTTACGAACTTCAAAAACGGAGCAACAATTCACTGCCATAAAGCTTGGAAGAGCCAGGACATTTTTAATATAACTCTGATTTTATTCGTCTGAAAAAAGAATGTCATATACACCTATGACTTGAGGGTGAGTAAATCATGGGCTGATTTTCATTTTTGGGTGTACTAACCCTTTAATGAATAATTTTGTTCCATTTATTTATAGTCACAAAGATAAGTAGCCAGTACAATACATAATTTGGAAGGTTGTGTGTCTTTACCTTGTATAGTCGGAACAACATTTTCCTATTGCACACTGATACACTGCTGTGTATCAAAAGAGATTTCCGTAAACTAAGCTGTGCTGGTCTGAAAAGGCCAGGGGCAATGGAACCAGCAGCTGATAAGATCTTCATACTTGGCTAGAGCTGGAGAGGCAGTGAAGAGTTAGACAGGGAAGGCAATACATCAAACCTGCTCCATGGCTACAGTTAAGAAAGGAGTAGACAGGTTCTCATGGTGCCTCTTGAAGTTTTGAAGCCCAATTAGACCGACTTGCCCTGAGATGACATTTACTGCTGGGGGATTTAAAAAAACAAAACAACTAGATTACATTTTCTCTATACTGACATTTGAGCATAGATCAGTCCATATTTTAAAGCTTTAAGCTCCAATGACGCTTTGTTTTATGTTTATCATTATTATATTTTGGCCCAATAGTATTCTGCTATCCCAAAGACATTAGCTAGTATGCTAAAAATGTAAACTTAAGATCAAGAAAAAGATATTGGCTTGATATTTCCTGCTGTGTCAGATGCTATATTTAACCTAAATGTTTTGAACGGTATTTTGCTATTTGTGTGATTTATTATGCATGCATCTTTTTTTGCCCTTATCTTGCCCATGTCTAATTACTTGAATTGAATACTTTTACTCTTACACATTAAAAAAAATACTAGATCATATTAGATTTAAAATCCACTTACAAGTCAAAAGTAAGTGTAAATATTGATCGGTTACATAACCTAATATATCATAAATATATATTTTTAATTCAAATGAATGATTAAAACTACATTATATTGATTCATTATTTATGTTTCAGCTATGCATAAGTAAGCCCATTTTAAAAGCTTTGTTAAAACGATTTAAGGTTGAGATAATATATATATAATGTCTTTTGTGAAAGCCTTTCTACCCTCTGACAGCCAAAGGCACAGACGGAAATTAAATGTATTGATCGGCATAAATAGCCCTGTCTTTAATAAATACTACATTATGACGGTGAGGTTTCTGTCGGCGTGTTGGCTGATGAAGGCATGCCTCTCAAAGTCGGCAATCAGAGGAAGTTTGGGGGAAAGATAATCTTTCGCTCCTAGCATCCTCAGAGACGCAGGCCAAGCAATCAGGGGATAGCCGTGATTGCTTGGGTTGCACTTGTGAAATCACAGCCTGCATTGGTCCCAGACCTGAAGGAGATGCTAAAATCGACCTCTTCTAAGTTTCTCTTTTCAAGTAAATACTGATTGGGGCTTCCATAAACCAGCCAGCACCTTCCTCTCTCTTCAGACATCTGGGGGATTCTCACATACAATCTGTCATAAACAACAATGGGAGTAATTTATTGTACTTGAAATACAAATGTATGGTGACTGATGATGTGGCTTTCCATAGTTCAGGCACGCATGAGGAGGAAAATACAAATACATGAAGCCTTTTTTTTTTTTTTTTTTTTTTTTTTCTCGGTAGAAGATGTATTGGAGGATAAATTAAATATAAATTCCTCATATTTTACACCATTGGTTAAATGTGAAAAAAGGGGAAAAACATGTAAAGCGTGTTCCATGTGTAGGTGGAAAATTGGCAAGTAGACAAGAAGAAAACCAAGGACCTGCTCCAAGATGGGTTGTGTTAAGATTTCACACATGCAGAAAAAGCCAATAAACAAATAGCCATCCCTTGATGGCCTGAAATCAGATGCTAAATGAAGTCACTTGGGATGGAGCCGACAAATGTAGCCAAGGCTCAGAGAGCATCTCAGACTCTGTTGTTTTCTTCTGACCCGACCCCCTAAAAAGCCTTTCCCTGTTTCATACTTCTATGATTGAATTCAGTAGGATCATGTATCGCAAAGAAAAGGCAATTAGTAGATGACACTGAAATGGCAAAGGAAACAAGCTTTAAACACGGCAGAAGACAGCTGTCCAGATATTACCAGTTGCCAGAGCAAACTGCACCCGATTAAAGTTTAATGCGGCTTTTAAGTGAGGATTTTGCTTATCAGTGCGATGGGGTCTGAGGGAAAATATTGTTATTGATTCCATCATTTTAGACGTAACCGATCCTTTAAGTAATTTCTCCGGGTTCCTGTGTGTCAGTTTTTAAGTGTCTGCTTGGGTTGGATCACTAAGGCCCAAGTTCATTTAGAATTCAGAGCTTAATGCACAAAGTGTTCCCAATGCGATTTCAGTCACATCTGTTGGAGGATAAGACATTTATTCCATCGGAGACCCGACCGACGACAACATTGTCTACGGTTCAAGTCGGGGCAGCTGAATTATGAAAATGAAGTGCTGTTCAGAGGCATCTTAATTGATGGGAGATTCCAAGGGAGAACATTTTAAAATATTGATCCACCATTTCTTAAAAGTAAAGAGCCATTTACATCAATTCATTGAGGTGTTTTTCATTATTACTTTTTAGTCCCTCAACATATTCTTTTTGTTAGAAAATGTGTGTGTAGAATTTTATTATGAACTGCACTATTTGGATCAGTATAATGATATTGTTCTAATTTATTTTTGCTAAATACACTATTGTTCATAATGTTACAAAATATTTCTATTTATAATAAATGCTGTTATTTGGAACTTTCTATTTGTCAACGAATCCTGAAAAAAATATATTAAGCAGCACAACTGTTTTTTTTTTTTTACATTGATAATAATAAGAAATGTTTTTTGAGCAGCAAATGATTTCTGAAGGATCATGTGACACTGAAGAATGATGCTGAAAACTCAGGTTTACCATCGCAAGAATAAATAACTTTTTAAAATGTATGAAATCACCATATTGTTTGCACTCTAATTTTGATCAGATAAATATAGCTTCGGTAAGCATTAGCGACATCTTTTAAAAACATTAAAAACATCCCAAAACCCCAAATCAAAAACTGCGATGCTAGTATATTGTAATATTTGAAATGTATTAAAAGTTTACAGACCCAAATATCTACTTTAAAATAAGAGCCGGCAGCTTTAAAATGGAGTGAGAGAGACTACGCAAGAAAGTTTGGCTCGTTGTGCAGGTCCCTCCACTCCATGAACAGACTGCAGCGATATACAATAGCCCCGCTCAGGAATGGAGGTGTGGGCTAATTTGTCCATCTCCTGCAGTAACCCTCCACTGCTGTAAGAGAAGAAAGACCACATTCAGACCTCAACTGGATTAGACAGGCCAAAAAGAGCAGGATGTTGAAGGAATGGGAAGCTTTTGTTACATTCCCTTTCAGATCATATAAGATTTTGATTAAAGAACAGTGGTTTTAATGCATATTGGTCGATTCAAATCCAATCTGAACTTTTTAGACATTAACGTACAAACCAACAACAGTAACCCGAGCTTAAGTAGTACATCTTTGGCACATTAAGGGTTCTTCAAGAAAGGAAACCAAAGACAGAAAATATAGGTTCAGGTTTCAGGCTTTAGCCAGTGTGAAAATATCGTCAATTCGATCAAAAATTTATAATGCAACTTTCCAGGTCTTAAATTTCCTTGGGCTGCACTTGAAATGGGCACTTGTTTCCCCATTATGGCTTTTTTAATCTACTTATGTCCGACTTGTCTTGCTTAAAGATCACTCCACTGTATTGGATGTTCAGTATCTTAGGTATGTGTTCCTCTGCAGGGCCTGATGAAATAACACAACAGTTTACATATTTCTAAACCCGATCTGCAGACCGATTGAAAAATCCATACCGACAATCAAATTTCCCTGAAAATATATACATACAAGTCTGCTTTGAGGTGACTGAAATGAGCAAATTTGGTTTCAGGAGACAGGAAGAGAGACGGGCCTAAGGAGCACGGATCAGGCGGTAAATGGCTACTCATCGCGACCAGGAACGAAACTCATCCATCCCAAGAGACCCTTAGAGAAGGGTGAGAGAGGCAAGCGGTGAGGAAGGAAGAATATGCGCTGCTCTCTCTTCCTTGCAGCTGGTATGAATTATTTAGCTAGGGGGAAGGATCGCCTTACATTAGCCATCTTGTTTCTTGTGCCTTTAATGACAGTTGTTGTAAACATACATAGACAAACACCATTCCCGCTCCTACACAACTCTCTCTCTCTCTCGTCTGACTGGGAGAAATATCTCAATTCCTTCAATGCACTTTTTTTTTTCCACTCCAGAGAGATCAATGAAAAATGTCTGTCTTTTTTTTTCCCCCCCAAACGTTGCCCTTTAATGTTGCCTATGTGTGTTTTCGAAAGTCGGGTGGGAGGGAGGCTGTTCGTAGCAAACTGTCATCACCACCATTTTCCATCAGGCATAAAATCAGGGTGCCGAATGACATGTAAGTGTTTGTGTGTCCCACTGCTTGAATTTGCAAGGTCAAGGGGAGACATTTGGCCTCTGCTAAGAACTAAAGCCCCCGGTATTCAAAACATTTACCCATTCATGTTTAAGAGATGGCCAGCTTAAATAAATGATGACTGTTTACGTTAAAGCTTAAGTGTCTACCTTTTTACATGGAGGGACAACATTCGGTCTCACGTGAGTTTCTGTGGCCATACGGGTTTCACGGTTTGGCATAGGGAGGAATTGCTCGTAGAGTTAAAGTAGGCCGTATCGCTGGCCTCGAGGCCTTTTAGAGAGATATTGTAGAGGGGGGACGTATGTTTTCCTTCCTATCTACACCTTTGGCTTCCCCTGTGCTTAAATTGTTAATGCTTATTTCAAGATCAAGAGCAGATACAGGATATTTGAGAATCCCGAGATATTCATCTTGTCCAGTGCACACTTCAACAGTGCTGACTGCTGGACTGAACACTCATCATAAACAAAATCAGGATTCAAACCTGCTACTAATATTAAATGGTACTAGTTATCACACAGAGCCTTCTATGTATTTGCTAACTCTTCCTATACGTCTTCCCAGTGTCACGGCCTTGCATTCAGAAGAAACGTCCAAGCATTTGGGCTGCGGGCACTTGAGGTGGACCGTCTGTCAACAGCAAGACTTCAGCGACCGCCAACTGAATAAGCGGACTGAGAGCTGCTTTGTCCCAATCTGCCCTTCGCACTCAAGCAGACCAAAGGAATGTCAGGTCTCCGAGGTGAGATTGCATGGATAGCTTCGGCTGATCACTTGAGGAAGTCCCATGTGTTAAAGTGAGTCTCGGAGGCACCTCCAAGCAGCTTAGGGCAATCGCCATATTGATATACGATGAAAACCGGGGGCCCGGCAATCCCTCCTTAATCCTATAATGCAACGCTGCGCCGTGGATTTGGTTATCGGCCGGTTCTCCAGTGTCGCTTGGGAGGCGTATCTGTGTGACCTGACATGGTGACCACGATCGCTGACTCGCCTATTCAACTTGACTCAAGTTGATTTGCTCGCTTAGATCTAGAGTTTCCCTTTCTCCCTCTCGCTCTCCTTTTTCCCTCTCCCTCTTCCCCTCTCTCTCTTTCTCTCTCCTGTTTCAATCTGAGATCAGACAGCAATGTTACTACACCACATCTTGATTTGTTTGTGTTGTGCTTTTCAGAAACCGCTGAGGAAATGGAAACAGAGAGCCTGAAATTATCTTGCATTATTCAAATGCTTTGCCAACTAGCACAAGCTATTTTATCTCTATTTACTCCATGACCCGAGATCAGAAGCTAAGTGGCATATGTATGTCCATTAGCTGCAGGATTGAAGCTCCCTCTCACCCACCGCCCTGTTTTCATAATTAGCCCTTCCCTGCTAAATGTCAGAGTCTGCTGCCGCACATCCATCCGACGGGCCCTTGGCAGCATACGCTAACTCCTAAACAACACTGATACGGCTAAGTGTTTCAGGAAGCGAGGCCTCAGTTCCAAGGGGTTACGTAATGGAGCCGGCTCCTTCATTAAAGGCTTCCTGCTCGCCGTTGAGTGTGCCTCGGGTCCCTTGGCTCCTTGCATTGCCATTCATGCTGCCCACATGCAAACAAATATTAATTTTACCCCAGCACAAACAATAACAAAAGCAGATGTCAGTCAAACACTCTTGAGTGTGGTGGTGACCTGTCGTCTTAGGGAGGATTGGCTGGGCGGGACTTCGAAGGCCGGCTTTACAGAGGCTTGGTTATGTTTAAGAGGGCGGTAGGCGGACTCTGGGCCTCGTCGTGCTGTGTCCCGTCTCCACCATTAGATGGAGTGCTTGCTGTCAGTGGAAATGAGTCTGTTTTGTGCTCGCATCTCACATCAACTGGATGCAGGCAGAGAAACTGATTAGATAATTAGCATCACCATTGATTATGATCTTATTATTCAAAGGATAATGCACAGATACAATCATTAGTTGACGTGTGCTGTAAATGCTTATTTATAAGTGTGTTGCAAATACAGAAAACAACTTGGTTTTGCAGTTTTCTATATACTGTGTAGTGTTCATTTTGGATAAATATGTTATAGATATTCCCTCCAATCACGTACGATTGAGTAAAATTATGAGAGATGAACAAGAGATGTTACTTACAAATTAGAAGTGTTTTATTAGTGTTTTTAGAATTGAATGTGACTCGTGGTGTATCTTCATTGCACAAAGTAGCTAAATGCATCAAAGCTACGATACATTTTGGGGTCAGTAAGATTTCTTTAATGTTGAATGAATTTTCAGCAGTCATTGCTCAAGTCTTCAGTCAGACATGATCCTTAAAACAAATCATTCTAATATGCTGATTTTGGTGCTCAGGAAACCTTTCTTATTATGGAAAACGTGATGCGTTTTCTTTGATGAATAGAAGTCGATGCGTCCTTGCTGAATAAATTAATAATAATAATAAATTTTAAAACTTTTGAATGGTCGTACATATAAGGGAGCAATCTCTTCAGTTGTGTACTTCACAGATTATGTGATTCAGTTCAAAAGAGATTTTTTTTATTATTATTATTTATTTTCATAGAAGAAATGGTTAAAATGCTTTGCAGTAAGTTCTAGGATCACATTGTTCGGATGGTTCTTTACTATGAACCATCCGAACAATGTTTAATAAATTGCATAGCTCAACTTTGGCTTTTATATTTCCTTCTCAATATTCTATTTCCTCAATCATGCTCGTAAGAAAATGTCAGAGTACTACAAGGGCGTTTGGTATCTCGAAAACACGCATTGTGTGGCTGTTTGTTAAAGAGGTGGGAGGTTTGACAAAAATGTCCTCCCCTCTCTCGGAAGATGATAGTGAGGTTGCCGATAGATCTCCAAGGTGCCGATGCCGAGAGTGGGGACTCGCTGCACTGACGCTTGACAAAATATTTTGGTAGGAAATAAGTCATTACCAGAGCCAATGACAGGCGGACGATGAGTCTGGCATTGATCGTGGTAGAGGGGGGTGATGATCTGTCCATGCTTGCAAGTAACTCCATAGGGCACCACTCTCTCAGATTTCCCTGAACTGTCCATAACCAAGAGGTGGCCTGTGAAAAAACAATCATCAGAAACCGAAAAAAAATCACTTCATCTCCACTCACCCCCCCACCCCCACCCCCTTTCAGGGCAGGGGACAAGCTTCTCAGGCTTTGTGCAATTAAACACTCCATCTGTCTGAGAAGCCTACGTCCTCCTGGAGCATTCACAGCCTCTTCTAATTGCAATTCTTATTAGAAATCAAGCACCACACCGAAGACACAATGCATGCATTTCAACATCCCCTCTGCAAAGGAAAAGTAGACAAAAAAAATCAAGCTAATTAATGATTATCCATAAGCTGCTGATCTGCATAACTGCGGCCATCCCTCTAGGGTTCAATTCAAGCCTGATTATGATGCCATATATCCGCTTACATTGTGCGTTATTCACGCGAACGGTGGGCAAACTTGCTCGGGAAACGCATGTACGCTTGAATTCTTTATGTATAATGTATGTGACAATGTTTCTGCATGGCACAAAGAGTGTGCATCTTTTGATGTGTTCTTTGGGTGAAGTGTGAATTGAGGAAGGCTGGCGGCCAGATGGGACTGCTGGATCAGGTTACCTGTTAAAACTGCGCATCTGCCCCTGTAGTCAATCTCACTGATGTCTGTGACAGGTCGATGGAGCCTGTGCAGGAAGAGCTGAAGCACAGGATGGGAAGAGTGACCTGGGACGGGTCTGACCACTATAACCACCCCCCTCTCTGGGATTTCGCTGGACAGGGCAGGAATTCTGTCGGGCCACTTGGTCCTCTGGAGTCAGAGAGACAGAGGGACAAAGGCAGAGTTCAGTTACACAGGGGCCAGGGCCGTGGCACCCAGTCAATACAAAATAGATTTACAGAGTCTCTTACATAAGTTTTTGAAATGTCACAGGCTCCTCTGTCCCCTCTTTGTCTGCAAACATGGTGTCGAGTATTATCGCAGATTCGTTCACACAATCGCCTTGGGGAAGATGAGACTTTTGCTATCCTGTTAACATGTGCCCAAGAGCTCCAAAACAATATTATACAGTTTTTGTTATAGAGTGCTAGATTATGACACTGTCTATCTTTTTTTTTTTTGCATTAAAGGTAAATGCCACTGGCCATACAGCACAATACTACAAAACTTTGATTAGAAAATCTACTTTTTCCTTTTTAATTGGCAATCTGAATTTGAATCCAGTTTGTTTAGCTTTACAATAGTGCCAATCATTTATTTTAGTAGTTTTTGTTTTCATTATTCAAATGTATGTGTACAAACTACATAAACATACATTATATGCCAATAAAGTGTAGAAAATTAAAAAATATATAGTATAATTACATATAGTGTAAGTGGAAAAAAGTACTAATTAATAATCTTATTATGAGTTTTATCAACCATTATACTTTTTTTAGGGTTCTTTGATTAATAGTAAAAAAAAAACGGCATTTAATTTAAATAATTTGTTTTTGTAAAAACATTTCACTTTTCACCAATTTAAGGCATCCTTGCTGAATAGAAGTGTTAATTAAAAAATTCAAAAAATTTTAATAGGTAGCATTTATTAAAAAATACTTAGAAAGCAGTTCATGCTTATAAGGGAAGAGATGATACTGGATCGTGTTCAGTTCTTAAAGAGGCCAATAGCTTTATAGTACAATAAGATATATAGTGTAAAACAAAATTAGTTATAGAAAATGTACTATTATGCTATTAAAATTAGGGTGACCAAAGGTCCTGTTTTCCCAGGACAATTTTCAAGCCCTGTCCTGGCCCTAATATAACAATTTTCTATCCATACAGAGGGGGCATACTTTAAATTAATAAAGAATCTTTGAGTATCTCATTGCCGGTCCGAGTGTCCTGGTTTTCGGTAATCAAAATATGGTCACCCTAATTAAATACTAAAGAAAATACTAATGATATATATAGTATAATTATAGTTATTATTCTATGTTTTACACTAATCATAATATATACTCTATGTATTCTATTATTGCATATTATATACCATTTTAGAAGCACGTTATCAGACATAAAGCAAGTAGTGTACACTAGGGTGGAAATAGCATCTGCTTTCCTTTACATCTGCCTAAAAATAGCCTCCGTACATGAACGTTATTGTATAAATACCCTTGCATTTACAAAGCCAGATTTCAATGGTGGTGTGGAATCATCCATAAAGCATTTCACCTGTCACTCACAAAAAGGTAAAAGACTGATCTTTGCTCTTTGAATATCTCAGGCAAGGAAGGGTCCCTAACCCCGTTCCTGGCCTCACTCGTCTATTTTTGATATTCCGCTTATAAGTGATTTGAAAGTTGATTGTGAGCAGACAGTCTGAAACTTTCCTGTCAGCTACTTTAAGGGCAAATAGATAGCCTCATGAATTATGCATAGGAGACAATTTTCTCTCAGTCACTGAGTCATCAATCAGAAGCTTTGCGAGGACCGCAGAATCAGCCAGCCCAGGTACATTCAAAGCCAATACACGGGGGCAGTTTGGGCAGCTTTTACGAATTCTTCACTTAAGACAGCAGTGGTGCGAGAAAAAAAATCCCTGCTGACCGCCTAGCTTCACAATGCTTTTCATATTATTTCAAATGCAGGTGCAGAATGGCTCCATTTTTTCAAACAAAGATGTATAAGGCAAATAAATGCAAATATTTGCACGTTTTGTCTTTTTTTTTGTTGTTGTTGCTAACAGACGCGTGGCTGAAAGGACCCTCTAGAGCAGCAATTTGATCCATGATTGCATGCATTTACCCATGTAATTGAAATAATGAGAGATGATTGCTTTGAGCTATTAGTCATAAGTTCCTGATCTTTTTGTTTAATCCTGGCATCAGCTGTCAGTGTGCTGGTAGGAGCTTTGGGGAAGAGACACTAAGGATATCATTTGCATCACCTCAGACTAATTTTCCCCCCTCTTTTTTCTTTTTTTTTTCTTTCTCTCTCACCCTGTCTGTCTGTCTCTTTGAGCTGATATTCTTAATTCGCCGAAGCTCTCCGAGGTGCATGGGAGTTCTCGTGATGTTGTGATGGGAACAAAGTAAGACAGAGCCCAAATATTCATGGTACTCATAACCAGGATGTTGTCAGCCGTAAGCAAAATAAAAGTCTTGGCAGCAGGTGTAAGGAAGGTGTAATTCTTCCACAGAGGCCATTTTGCCCTAATGGGGACATGCTCTACAACAGCCTGTAACACAAGGTGTTATGTATCACTCCGCCAATGACAAACCCTTGCAGCGTTATACAAATGAAGTAATAATTCCCCATTGTATCGGGACAGCTGTCTTAGACTATCAAAACAACAAAGGAAAAGAAGCAGGGGGGGAAAAAAAGATAGAACGCCAATTAATCACAACCATTATCTTCAAGACGAATCAAAAGGCGTCAAGCTGTTTTCTAAATATTACTGTGCCAGCAATATTTGATTATGAATTTGACACAAGGCAACTACAGCAGGTATCATAAACATCTGGTAATTACACAGAGACAAAACATTTGCCTTGTTTATATCAGCTGCGGCAGGCAGACTTGTTTAATTGACTTGCTTTTTATTGTTAGGCTCCAATTTTAAACTTGTTTAAAAACACATGGTATGTGTTTCAGGTGGCTGGTGGAATGATGTTAATAATAAAGATCGTTGTTTCTACCGGCACAAAGTTAGATGCTTTTGATTAGCACATTGTATGTTTGTTTTAAACTACACTCTGAAAGCATACACGGATAAAGGGCATGTTTTTTATTTCTGCGTTACATTTGTTTGTGGATTATTTTCTGCCACTGCAGAACTAAATTGAGATTTCTCTCAGAAGTTTCTTTGACTTTAGTTATTGTTTAAACTCGATGGCATTTGCTTCCCATAATATTCTCTTTGAAATGCTACATTTTGTATAACTTGAAGGCATTCGTCATCATCATTTATGGCTTTCTTTGTTCTGTGTAACACAAAATCATTTTTCAAAAAGTCAATAAACAGTAGTGTTGTTTTGAGCATTTTTCAAAACTTCCTAGTGTTTTGTGTTCAACAGATGAACGAAATTCATACTGGTTTGGAAGTAATTTTTTGCTTCTTCAATTATCCCTTTAACCTAAAGTAGTATGATCAACGTTTTTTACCAAAACAAAAAAAGTGAAGTTATTATCGCATCCCTGCTAATGCGGAAGCACTGCCGGCCTCTTAACACCAGATATCAGATCTCTTGCTTTTACGGCTTCTGAAAGCGTCGCCAGATAGTTGCAAGTGAATCTCTCGTATTTTTGAGCAGGGGAGACGGTGCATTAGACAGAGTGACAATTCCTGCAGGTGAAATGTGTGTCAATTCTCCGATGAATGCTCGTGTGTCTTCCTTCGCTCTCTATCCTCTCTTCAACCCTTCTCCCAGAGGTAACAGGTATTAGTAAGAGATCTCTACATATTCCCCTGTAGGCTTTCCTTTAAAGAGCATCCTCTTCAAACGCCTCTCCTATTCAGCCAAATCTTTCATCTAAAGCATCCACTGCAGGCTATTATGAACCCTGACACTTACAAAAGAGTTTTCTTTTTTCTATCACATCCACCTGCGTGTCAAAGAAATTATGTGACACACACATTAGGGGCCGCATTTCTCTCCGAATCTGAAAGCGCCGCCGCTGTTTGTCTGAGGGTTCGCTTCTTTTCCCTCCGAGTCTTATTCATACTGTCAGCATGTCTGTGAGTGCAGGCAGGTACACATATGCGCCAAATAAGCAAGGTCACCTCCAAACTCTCCGAATGTATGAAATCTCACTACTTTCTGGCAATTTAGTGTTCTTTCCTTTTTTTGTGTGTAGCCGGGCATTTGAGATCCATAACACGATATGGAATACATTCTGCGGTCACTTGCCTGAACCCTCGCGTTCCAGGTGGCCCCGGCGTGCTTTTCTGCTCAGCGGTACGAGGCTTTTTAGAGGCATCGTCTTCCCCCAGACACAATTTCAATGTTCAAAGCATTACAAAGAGGCATGAGAGAGATCTCACTGTTATCGCCTAACACTCTTGCTACCGTAATTAAATAGAAATGCAAAGCACAGAGCAATTTGGGCACTGGTGAAGGCTGGATATTTCCTTTAACAGTTACAATTTAATTGGACCATATCAATTTATTTCACATTTTAAAATGTCATGGCTTCGCAAGAACTAACAAAATTTGCATCCTGCACAGAATGTTATTGCACAAGAGTGAAATAAATATATAAGTCTAAATGCCAGTGTAAATGCCAAGTATTTCGAAAGCCGCTAAAGTAGGCTTGTAAAAGCACAGCATCCTCTCTCCTGTGCCTGCTCTTCGCAAAGTTTGCCAAATGCTTTCAGTGCAAGCAGTCGGGCTGGCTTAAAAGGATAGCAAACTGTGTCATGCCATTGTTAGTGTTTTGACATCTGTTTTCAAACTCAAAGAATTACTCATCCACACAACCAAGGAGCCGCAACTTTGACACGCAGCCAATGAGGACAAAGGACTACCAATTTGTCCAATAACAAATTATAAAATACACCAGAAGCCACACTGTAAATTAGCCAAGGTCTTTAGATGCCTCTCCAATAATGAGATAAAATGTGCTGCAGTCATTTAAAGAGGATTTTATATCATATGCTTTCCATTGCTGTCATTAAACTGTGACCCTCAAGTGTGCGTTTCAAAAGGATTCTCCGTTGCAAACTGTTAAACTGCTGCTGTAAATATGAACCATCGGCAGTCTTTCACCATAAAGCAATAATGTGCATTTACAAATTAAATCTTCTCTACTTGTTTATTGAATTAAATCCATTTGACTAAAAATACATGTCTGTTAATTTGAACAAATCACAGCGTTGTTATAGTAAAGTAATTGTTCATCCAAAATTGGAAATTCTGTCACCAAAAACCAATGTTTCATTTAAAAAAATATCTTCTTATGTCTTCAATAGATGCTATGATACAGTTTTGGAACGACATGAAAGGGAGTAAATAATGACACCCCTTTAATCGTTTAAATGAACAGAATTATCAATAAACTGCTGCCATTGTAATGCTAGCATAAGATGGGTTAACATTTGGCAAATATAAGTTCCTTTACAATTAAAAACCACAGGACCTTCCCTCCATTCACGCCTAATGAAGTCCTCTCTGCATCCATCTGTTCCGAGCAAATCTGAGTGACACTAATGCTTTTCCTCAGTTTTGTAATCAGTTTAGTGTTGTTATCATCTTTGACCCCATCTTTTACATAAAAATATTTCATTTGGCAGATTTCACTCTGCATGGATACCTTTACTTGTCTGCTGCCTCTTAAGCATAAGCAGTACACTCTGTGCGTCTTGCCTAACAACACCATTATTAAAACAGAAATGCTCATTAAAATGCTATTTTAACATTTTCATTAAAGTGAACAAATTTAAGGAATATTTCAGCCAAAAATGGAAATTCTGTTATCATTTACTCACCTTGACTTAGCTGAACCTTGTTGTGTGTGTGTGTGTGTCTTCTCCACAGAAGAAAGTAAGTCATACAGCTTTGGAATGTCATGAGGGTA
Organism: Gobio gobio; assembly: GCF_949357685.1. Taxonomy (NCBI): domain Eukaryota; kingdom Metazoa; phylum Chordata; class Actinopteri; order Cypriniformes; family Gobionidae; genus Gobio; species Gobio gobio. The sequence goes on from NC_137106.1 coordinate 15,936,762, forward strand.
CACTTTTTAAAGTACAGTCAACTTGGATCATTTCAACTTAAATCACACTTAACTCACTTAAAAATGTGTTGAATCTTGTACAGCATTAAAAAAAGTGATTTTTTTTTAGTTATTTTGAGTTAAAATGTTGTCATAACTTATTGATCATATCATTTTTACAGTGTACATAAGTTGGCAAAACTAAAAAAATTGAGGCAATCGGTTACATCAAATTAAAAAGTTAAAGTACACTCTTAAAAAAATGCTGGGTTAAAAACAACCCAAATTGGGTTGAAAATGGACTATTGGGTTGTTTTAACCCAGTGAATGGGTCGTTTTAACCCAGCGGTTGGGTTAAATGTTCGCTTAAAACAACCCAATTACTGGGTTAAAACAACCCAATTGTTAGTCCATTTTCAACCCAACTTGGGTTGTTCTTAACCCAGCATTTTTTAGAGTGTAAGAACAACTTGCAGATTTTTATTTTGTACTCATACATTTTAATTGCTCTTAACTTCAAATATTTGAGTAAGCTAATTCATGCATTTAAATTAAAATTGTAAACTTAAATATTTTCGGTAGTGGAAAATTGGCTAGCTTTAAGCTAATTCAATAAATGCCACTTTGCTAATTGGTAAAAATGCTTTGATTGCATTATACAGCAATATAGAATATTTAACATGCAGTATATGTGCATGTATAAACCCCCCCCCCCACCCTGCATGTGTATACCCCCCTCTAAACTAACGGCAAAACATTAAACACTACTAAATCGCCACCATAACACAAAAACACTCTTGTATAACACTCAATTTGAACAGTTATTCTCCATTTTGAGTGCCATGTGAAATAGAAATTCCAGGCCAGTTTTAGTTAAATTTAAGTTTGTCTAAATTAAAAGAAACAAGTTCATAAAACAAAACAAAAATTGTCAGTTATGTGAACTCAAAAGAAAAATAAAGTTCTAAATACTCATAATTTGATGACCTAATTTGTTTAGTTTGAGTTGGCTCTACTCAAAACAATTAATTATTTTGTGTGTTAGGGTCTACAGTAAATGAGTAAATGGTGGAGGATATAAAGCAATATAGTCCCTGACATTTCAAAATATTGCTATGCTATGAGAATTAAATGGTAAAGAGGGAAAAACTGTTAATGTATTGTAGAATATGGCACAGCTGGAATGCTGACTTGACCAATGAGCTTCCAGAACCAGGACCTTAATATTACCATTTATACAGACAACTGTATAGTACATTTGAAACCATAGTTCTTTATCTTCACACAATAGATATACTGTAGCTACTGGAACTGTTGGCATTATTTAATTTTGGGACATTTGCCTTTACTCCCCCTCTGTGGATATTTTTGTTTTCGCTGCATTTGGTGCAAACTGTCATAACAGCCTTCATATTTAGTTCTCCCTTCCAGGCCTTTGGGTGGTGTCTCATTGCGTCTCAATTATGAATCCAGATTAATTCATTTCAGTCCCTGCTTTGTTGTTTTAAATGGGTTAAAAGTTGAAAGATGAGCAAACTGTCATATCAGCATACTCCACCGGGGCAGACAAGGAGACGAACCTGCCTGGGAAAAAAAACACAAAAAAAACTGCCTGTTCAATGAGGCCTCAAATTCCAAAACAATTTATCACCAGATTAAATATCCCTGAAGAGGAGAAGGACTTGTCCATGGGCTGTTTGTAATTCAATGCAGCAGCAACATTGTCAAGTGCCAAGGCTGAAGTAAGAGACTTATTACTCCTCTGTGACAAGTTTAGCCCCCGGGTGTCTGCAGAAAGCCTCTCGTTACACGTAAAAAAAGTACCCCCCTTGTAAAAGTGTTGTCTGCGAGTATTTAAAGTCATTATCGCACAGTATTTACAAAACATCCCATCAGAACAGTTTGACATTTGACCGCCTATTTTGCTGATTGTGTACAATAGAGGTGTCACGGTGCTCAAAAAAGCTCTTTGGAATGTGTACAAACTTTGGCCAAAGTTTAGGTTATCATGTAGCACTCAACAGAAATGAAGACGTGCTAAAAGAGAGATAAGACGGAGAGAGAGAGCATTCTCTCCCACATTCCTTACCTGCACCTTGTGGTGAGGAACCAGTTCACTGACACATGATGAATTAGCCCGCTCATTACCAAGGACAGGAGTTTTTCTTTCTAAACAGAGGAAAGGGCTCAGAGCAGCAGCTTTCCAGGCATTTGTCAATGACTTAATGACTCTGTTGAAATGTGGAAGTACATACTGGTAAAACAAATAAGCTAACACAGGCAACAAAATATGTGTGTGTGTGTGTGTGTGTGTGTTTATGCATATGTATATTATATATAATATTCTATGATACAGTAACAGCTTTGAGCTGTGAATAAATTAATAATTATTGCAAAATCAAATATAAAAATAACAAATTGTTTTATTTTTTAAGTTTTCAGACGTTTTTAGTCACAGAAGTGCTCAGACATGATGACCTGATAATGACATGAAAAAAAAGTTTGTTTTTATTGATAATAATCATTTTATGATCAAACATATTATACCAAAGTCCTCAACTTGTTGTAAATGTCTCCGCCGGTCTAGGAGGAGATTGTTTATAGATACCAGGAAAGTCTCCTTGGCTTTCAATCAATGATGTTTCATTTAACTTTAGGCGGTGGTGGTGGTGGTGGTGGTGATTATCATCTACAAGTGGATACACAGAGCTCTTGTTGCCTCCTTGTTTATACAACAATTAGATCTGAGCAGTGTGCAGAATAATGTCACAAAGTCAAACGTTGAATCTATCCAATGCAGTCATCACAAAAAGAGGAAAAGGAAAGTAAGATAACAACAATATCTGATTTCCGAGGCCAAGCTGTTTCATAACAGACGACATAACGCGCATGAATGAAGTCTATTGTCTCAAACATGCTTGAATATGGCAAACAACTCCGTTTTTATCAGTTCTGGTAGTCATCTCAAGGACGTGTTTAGCAACAATGCGTGTCAGGATCATGCAAGAGAAGAGGAAACAGTTCAAATATACCATGCATCTGTGATATCCATCTGTTTAGAATTAGGCTTGGGATTTAGGAGGCAGTCAGTCATAATATTTGGCTATCTTGGACCTTTTTCTCTGGAAGACCTCCCCCACTCCGTCCTGGGAATCGCCCTCCATTTGCTACTACAAATAAACTTTGGATTCATTCACCAAGTTTGGTGACAATTGGATGTAAACTGTTTTCATCACTTTAAAGAGAGATTTGCCTCCTTGCCTCTCTAGTGAAAACACCTTTTGACTTGAGCCAACAGTGCAAATTATCGAGGAAAAACAAACAGTCTGGGAGGAGGGAGCGGACCTTTTTGTTCCGCGCATAGATACGGATGAAAAGCCCCTGTTTTGGCGGATGAAGGGATGTCACGGACATGGTGTACACACCTGTTATTCCGTCTCTTTTCCATTATGAATACCTTCACGACAACAAAGCTGCTCCGAGCAAAAGACACCACCCATTCTTTCATCCACTGTCATGTTTTCTCCACAAGACTGAATAAACCCCATTAGCACCTTTAGAGTAATTATATCCTCTCAGGTGTCGTTTAATGCCTCAACTTGACATCTTTTCAAGACTCCCTGTCATGTTTTGGAAGGTCAGAACCCTTCATCTGACGTCAAAGGATTGGACATTTACTTTTCGGCAAAAAGATATAAAAATAATGGTGACGGTAATGATCATTTTGATGTTTTAAAGTGTTTGGGTGTGGCCGCCCAACGCATGTATCACCATACACACACACACACACATTGTTCACCTGATCCCACTTCTTGTTATCGTCTTTGTTTCTCCTCCTCTGACAAAGAGCCCCAACAAACCATGTTTCACCTGCAGAAACACAATGTAAACAAGTGACTGATGGCTTCTAATAATGAATGTAAAGAGCCATTGTTCTGTGTGGAGTCATTGCCTCATGTAAAGATTTAGTGTCAGGCCTCAGGGTAGCTACCTAATGCTTGTCTCACTTTTCCTCATAAACATCAAAGAGAGCTTGTCTTTAAAAGTCACAATAAAGCACATAGATAGAGCCCCGGAGTTTGCAGGGCGCTCATTCAGCAGACACCCACCCATGTCATTGTGCCGATGGGTAGATATCTTAGATGTCAGGGGATGCCCTACGTGGCTTACTCGAAATGAACTCGGCAGAGCTGCCAAATCCCTACAGGAAAGGAAAAGGTTGTGTGTTTGTTGATGTGAGGAGGGCTTGTCTTTTGTGAAGGTAATTACCCAGTGTGCAAACATAGTCTTTTAGCTTCAGCCCCAGTACAGATGTGCGTTTTGTTTGTCTTGTTTGTGAATGTATAAGTATCTCCTGGGGGAAAAAATCAAACCACAGGCCTCGAGGTCAGAAGTTCAGCCGTGATCTCGGTTCCGCCTGAAATCATGATATGATTTTAATTACATGGTGTTTCTTCAACTTCTGGCACTTTTATGTCCGGGGGGTTGATTTTTATTATTTTTTTAAATTGTTTTTAAATATTTTTTCATGCCAACAACATTCAGTTTTGCTCAATTTTATATGAATATTTTATTTATTAGCAGTCATAGACTATTAAAAAAATATAATTGTTAATATAACATTATAAAGCATTTCAGTAGTTTTTGTCTGAAAATGATTTATGTTTCACAAATTACAACTGGCCCACACACTGAACAATTTTGCTTCACTTTTTATTGAAAACTATCAAGAGAAATCAAAGTATACTCAAAAAAATGTTTGGCCATTTTTCTTTTTTTAAGATTTACGCAATTTAATTAATAGTAAAATTCTATCAAATCAAATATATAATCCTTACTTAATTTAAGTGAATACATTGATGGGATTTTACTATTAATTGAATCTTTAAAAAAAAAAAAAAATTTTTTTTGAGTGTATATATCACTTGAGTGTTTTCATTGTACATCATTTTCAGGCAACCTGTAATTATGTATATTTATATACTTAAATATAAAAGTTATAGTAGTTATATGTATTTAGGAAACATAAACTGATATCTGTGAAATTAGTCCTTCTTTTCAAAAACATTTATTTCCATCACAGATTATCAAAGATTGAGATGTAGTGGATATTTTCATTACTTTCAGAGGATAATTAAAAAAAAACAAAAAAAACACCTTTAATGTATATACACTGTTGGACATCTTTAATGAAACTAGTGAGAGTGTGAGAAGGGAGTTTTAAGAGATTTTCTGAAACCTTACACTTTTTCTGATTAAATCTAAATATATAATCGCAGTTTGATTGTTTTAATCTAATTTTAGTGTCACATTTAAGTGAGTGGATTACTTTATAGAGTGTTTTTTCTCCCTCTTTTAGAGAAGGGGTGTGGACTCTAAATGGAGTGGAGGTAAAAATTGAGGTCGTGAGAGCTCACCTCTAATATGTGCTTTGGAGGACAGTTGGCTGTGGGGGCTATTGGTATCCGTGGCAACCGCTGATAAGGATCATTAGTGGGGTCACTGGTTACTAAGGAAACCCATGAGGTTGTCAGCAGGCGGGGGCAACTGGTCAGATTCGTGCTTCGGGAGCATAGCACATCCTGTGAGAAGATAGACTAGAGGTTAACCATAGCGGAGAATGTGGTTGTTGGGGGTCAGAGATAGTGTCTCTAGGTGAAACTGCACCCCTCTTGGAAAGAGTGCCAAAAACAAAGCTCTAATAAGTAAGCAGCACACTTGATACCACTCTTTGTGGTGGTCCATACCTGTCCAGGCATGCAGATGAAAACACGGGTCTGATACGAACTCATGAGCAAAAATCCATGTTGTGAAACTATACAGAAATAGGGGCCAATTGTGAATTTTATTTTCTTTTTCTTTTTTTTCTCTCTCCACTTTTTAGAATCACTTGTACAATAGTAACAATTATTTTGACATTGACCTGCTATCCCAGAGGAAAAGGGGTTGCTCTTTCAAAGTTAATGGAGATCTCATTTGTGTCTTATTGAAGAATGAGAAATAAAAAAATAAACAAATGATACAAATTAGATACAAATGTCATTGAGGAATTTGATTAGAAATGTTTGAGTTCAGACTTAATATCATGGCAAATGTGAGCACAGTTTGAGACATTATTGAGACCTCTGAAGAGACACATTGAGATTTTCTGGAATCCTTTCTCGTTTTCTTCAGGTTTGGAAAGAACTCTTTGATTCTGATAACAGAAAATACTTCTGGCAATAATACAACTTTAATAGATGTCTTAAATTATGTTATGATGAAATCATTTCAGTTAATGTATTCAGAAAGTGCACTTGATTTGCCAAATATAAGACCATTTGAAAGGTATAAAAATGTGTAAGTTCACACTCTTCAAAGCATTATATACAGTATATATCTCTTATGCACACCAAGGCTGCATTTATTTAATCAAAAATACAATAAAACGGTAATATTATTTAAAAAAAAATCTATTTTGAATATATTTTAAAATTACAAATTTTCCTGTGATGCAAAGCTGAATTTTCAGCATCATTACTCCAGTCTTCAATGCCACATGATTCTTCATAAATCATTATAATAATCTGATTTAGTGCTTAAGAAACATTTATTATTATTGTTATTATTATCAATGTAGAAGATTATCAATGTACAGTTGTGATGCTTTAGGAAGTTATAAAACGTTCAAACTTTGTCAATCCAACATAAAAGTTTGCTTTCTTTAAATATGAAAGTTGAACGATGTGATGTTCTTTTTTAAATGAAATCAAATAGGAAGACAAAACAAGTAATCTGCTTCAGTAATGTACTACCAGTGCAACTGCTGTGGTTTTCATCAGGGTGTATGGTATTCATCAAACATTTTCATCAAATTTTTTTTCAATTAATCTCAACCTTAAATGGGTTTTCTCATGACACAGAGCATGTGAAGTTTCCATGGTAATGGAAACCACTGCTCAGCATCTCCTCGGTAAAAAGCCACAGTGACTGACATGCATTGAATACTACAAAAAGAATGTGAGGAGGAAATGTGCACATTATATTATGCACATAGCATTTACCCTTTGACAACTCCCTGATGTGTTAAAACACAATTTGCCTCAAGTTGGGAAAGAAACAGACTATGTTTTTAAAACAAGCACACACCAAACTAGCCATACGTGATAAGAAAACGAATTAATCATAGCTACGCTCTGCCGTGAAGATTGAAATCTCTTTGAATCACTTATTACAATGCCACAGCTAATAATAATTTCCACTGATTGTTGACAAATACATGTAAGGTGTTTGAATTGACAGAATTATTATAGATTTGTGACACTCCCTCAGAGAATGTCAAACAGATTGCATTGTCAGAAGTGTTATATCTGTTAGATCAGTATGGTGGCTTCTATACCATAGATTTAGAATAAATCCCAATGTTCTCTGCAATCACTGTCATGACAACATGAGTGCCTATGGCCATGTCGGAGAAATGGCCCCTGCTGACTGCCATCTTGTCTTTTTTTTCCTGGGGGACAAAGACTGTTGTACCTTTCAAGGGTGATTCTAGGTGTATCCTGTTTCACTCGGCGCTCTCTCCCGCCCATTTGTAAAGGCAAAGATCATTAGCCTCTAAAATTACGTTCCTCCTTCGCTACTTTTTCCAACAGCCCAGTTCTTCTCCTCTCCATCACACCTAGACAAATTAAACATGCTGCAAATGAGATGCTGTCTCGCCATCCACACCATCTCATAGTGTTTATTTTCATTCAATAGCAGGGGTTATTCTGAGGTCTCTTTCTCAGCTAATCTTTTAAATGGTTGCTTGTCTTTTAGATCAGGTTCGATTCGACCCTCTGAAATGCCACCCACATAAGGAAACAATATCAGTGTTTGAGTGATCCACTTAACTTATAAACAGTGTACCGTTGAGAATCGCAGAAGAAACCTTTTGATAAAAGCAGAGATGAGGATGTCTTTGTGTGTGCGTTTGTGTGTACGGGACACAATTCTGTATAATGTATAATGACATGGGTATTACAACGTAAACATGGTTTATGAGGACTCTTCTTGTGTCCTGAAACAATTCAAAAAATGCCAAAGGTTTTGTGTCATGAGTAGGCTTAGGGGTAGGGTTAGTGTATAGGGGGATAGAATATACGATTTGTACAGTATAAAAACCATTACGTCCCCGTAGAGTCCCCATACACTCTTAAAAATAAAGGTTCTTTGGCGAGGTGTATGGTTCCATGAAGAACCATAAATATCCAAAGAACCCTTCCATTGCACAAAAGGTTCTTTTATAGCGTAGAAAGGTTCTTTAGACTAAAAAATTGTTCGAAAAAAATGGTTCTTTAAAGAACCTTTCCCAAAATGGTTCTTCGGGGAACCAAAAAGGTACTTCTATGGCATCGCTGTGAACACCCCTTTTTGGTTCTTTCTGGAACCTTTTTGTGTGTGTGTGTGTGTGTGTGTGTGTGTGTGTGTGTGTGTGTGTGTGTGTGTGTGTGTGTGTGTGTGTGTGTGTGTGTGTGTGTGTGTGTGTGTGTGTGTGTGTGTGTGTGTGTGTGTGTGTGTGTGTGTGTGTGTGTGTGTGTGTGTGTGTGTGTGTGTGTGTGTGTGTGTGTGTGTGTGTGTGTGTGTGTGTGTGTGTGTGTGTGTGTGTGTGTGTTTTTTCCTAGCCTGGTGGGGACTTCAACCTGACTGTAGACAGACTCATGGGGACTCGTGTCACCGTGGGGACCGGCACAAAAGCTTATAAATCATTCAGAATGAGTTTTTATGAAAATGTAAAATTGCAGAATGTCTCCTGTGAGGGTTAGGTTTAGGGGCAGGGGCAGTGTAAGGGGATAGAAAATACGGTTTGTACAGTATAAAAACCATTACGCCTATGGTGAGTCCCCAGAAGGATAGCGCACCAGACTGTGTGTGTGTGTGTGTGTGTGGGCATGTTTTCGTGAAATATCAGGACACAAATGTGTATAATGACATGGGTATGACATAGGTATTACAAAAAGAGGGTGTAATATGAGGACGTTCCCCATGTCCTCACTTTTCAAAATGCTTATAAATCACACAGAACAAGTTTTTTTTCACAGAAAGTGAACTGCACAGTCTCCTGTGAGGGCTAGGTTTAGGGGCAGGGGCAGTGTAAGGGGATAGAAAATACGGTTTGTACAGTATAAAAACCATTACGCCTATGGAATGTCCTCACATTTCACAAAAACAAACGTGTGTGTGTGTGTGTGTGTGTAAACTACACAAATCCAACTATATCAGTATATTGCAGAGTTTTCCACCATTCAGAAGTGAAGAATTGGCTCCAAGCCTATACGAGTCGTTTTAATCCCACTGCGTTACAGTGTCACTAAAACAACTCGCGTTGTTACTTCTTACTGAAATAGTTTTGCAAATCAGTTGTGGGCCCACCATTACCTAAAACTGTGTCTATTAATGCGGATTGTCTAATGTTCTTACTACTTTGTAAAGACAGTAACGATGGGCGATGGCATTGTTCTTTAATCAGTGTGTACAATCGCTGAGGACTGAGGAAGCCTCCTGGGCTGAAGTTCAGTTATGGTGATCAAATCAGAGTAGGCTCTCAGAAAGAAGGGATTTGGAGAGACTGATTCATCCGACGAGTCATTTGATAATCATTGAAAAATGTGGTGATGTGCATTTAAACCTGTGATGCATGTAAACCTGTTGTAGGAGACCTCCAAAACAAAATTAGGAACCTTTAAAGTAGCATTTTAAGGGGCTATAGCCTTGAAAGTATTTTCATATGAATTGTTTTTTTTAATCATTTTATTACAAATGTGTGAACAGCTTGTAACAACTTAAAAAACAAGACCTTTCCCGACTTCCTAGGTTTTCTATGAAAGCCTGTAAGCGAATAACAAAAAAGAACTTAGCCTTCAGTATTTTGGGGCTATGAATCACGTGCAGTTTAAACAAACAAGGCTTTGTCAAACCATCATTCAAAGTTTTATCTCCTCCATTTTCTCCTTAAAAATTACATTTATTTAGCTGAATTGTGTATGTTTGTTAGGCCTATCTCAAATCTAATTTAGGAATTGAATTTATAAAGCATGAAATCTATTCTCCAATATTTCTGAATTTTGCATAATTGTGGTTTATTGAGTCATCACTTTTAATTTGTATTTATGACCATAATCGTAGTTGAATGTTTAGTTTTTTTCATTTGGTGTAATTTTTTTGATGTCTCCAAATGCTGGAGGTAAACAAATATTTAAAAAATTGCCACTTATTAAAATGCGCATATGTTTGTTGTCACTACCAGGAAAGGGCAAATTCCCTCAAATACATTTCTGGGACTTGAAATCAACAGCATGTATTCTATCATTATTGGAACCATTCAGGGGGTTACCCATAACCCACATACCCATCAGGAAACTTCTATGTGTTTTCAGATAGATTCTGTTTTTTGTTTAGTGCAACAATACAACACTGCATTGCTTTAGATCCCATGCGTCCAACTGCAGACCAAAATATTTCTGTTCTTTTTTGAATCTTACCAATTTAGGTATTTCATTTTGCAGAGGTGCTGTTCAATTAGTGGATTGTTTGGCCCATAGAGGTGCCACTTATACTTATTGAATGTGCCTGTGCCAATCCTGGGGTCAGGTTGTTTTAGTCGGTGGTGCCAAGGCAGGTGCTAAAGATTAGTGCCGCCAAGAGTGCCTGTACCTTGAAGAGGCAGTGTTTTATTTGAAATCTAAATTGTACTAAGACATATTCAACAAAAACAGTTAGACACTGTAGTAATGCTGAAATGAATTTTTTGTTTATTTTTCATGCTGGTAATCTAGACTGCTATGAAACCAGCCTTAGCTGTGAAACCATTTCACTTTTCAAAACAAAAACAAAGATAACATGATGGGTGTGAACAATCCCTTAATAATACTAAATGTGAGGTGTTTTGCCCAGCTCGTATTTTGCATGCACTTATTGCCTGCGATTTGAAGTCCCAGCAATGCAAAAACACACAAGGCACTTTCAAGATCATTTGCATTTCCTTTTGATGTCTTTTACTGTTATCTTTCTAGGTAAAATGCATGTTAAAAATCATTTAACTCTTGCATGGAAACACCTATTTTCAACAAACACAAGCTTTTAAGCATATGTACAATGACACCTAAACATAAAAACAGCACTTTGCGGGCACGATGCTCTGTTCTCTGAGGGTAGAGAGGGCTCCAGGTGCTTTCTTCTGATCAGATACTGTATTTCTCGGTGAGGCCTGAGGGAATAAGACTAGCCTTTGACTCTCTACTGGGACAATTATAATGAGCCGCCAGTTATGTTCTCCTGAGGGTACAACATCTTACCTGTGCAGGGCTCATTGTGCGGATTTGTGATGTCTGAGAAGGTTGTGTCACTCTTTGCCGCTCACAGTACTCGCCTCCGTGTATGTGGACAGATGTTCCCCACAGATATGGTGATTATTTTAGCATCGTCTCATGTCTTTGTCAGAATACATGATTTAATCAGAATACACATTTTAACTGTTTGGTATTTAGTTTTTATTTATTTCAAGTTAATAAGAGAATCTTTAGTTTCCTTTTTAAAAGGGATAGCTGACTCCAAGATGACCCAAAAATATACTATATATATATATATATGCTTGAGTTCCACAGAAGAACGTAAGTCATATTTTTTTTTCCTGAACTGTCCCTTTAAGTTCTTAGTATTGGCGAGCGAGCGGTCCATTCTATCGCATGCCTAAAGAAAGGATTTGTGGGATTTGCCATCATGGTTTTGTTAATGAGCACAGAAGGAATTGAAAAGTGAGAGCCATAGATAGGGCTAGTGCCCTCAAGCCATTTTGGAGTGGGGGGGGGGGGGTCGTCGGGGGGTAGACTGCCTCTTTTGAGGGAAGTGTGTGCGCTCATTGGAGTAGATCCATCCTCAGCTCTCTCTGTCCTTTTTCTTCCATAGTCAGGTTGGATGGGCTCAGACCTTGGCTGCTCCATGGCCCTGAAAGACAGGGTCCCTCTCACTCGCACAAAGCCAACAAAGCTCCCGTCTGCCCTTCCCACCCCTCCTGACCTAGACAATGCAGGTAAGGAAAACGTCACACATTCATCGGGCCAGCCTTTACCCCCGTAGGTCAAGCCCTCTTAAGCCACTCGTTCCTCTTGTGTTAACAGCAATTAACTAGAAATGAACCAATTTACAAACAAAATGGACCGATCATATAGGAAGCGTCCTATCCAAGTGCAAAGGTTTGGTAGTTTGGATCACACCGCCATCCCACCTCGTTGCCCTCACTCTCCCCAAAAAGAAAGGAATCCTCAAGCTGTGGAGGAGTGTAAATTAGTTTTCTCTTTCTCTTTCCTGGTTGCTTCAAAAAGCCAACAGAACACCTCTCACCCCATTTCTCCTGTAATGAGGCAGGCTATACAAAGCTCTCAGGGTCTGTAAAGGTGCCATGTGCTGCGTAACAATACAAAAAAAAAATCACGTTTTCTTGCATTTTGATTACACAAGTCATCTAACTATTTAAAATAATAAACCCTATTACATATCGTGATCTAATAAAAATGTACTAAATTATTTCTAAATAAAGAATAAAATGCGGATGAAAATTCAGTTAACTTGGTTTGAAAGATTTCATTTGCATATACTTTTCACTTGGATTGTTTATTTTAATAGAGATAATAAAAAAAGCTCAGACGATGTGGTGAATTCCTAACCCTTTGCACCAATGATTAAGTCAAAAACTGCATTTAATTACTTTTTCAAAGCCTACATAATAACAATTAACTGTAATCAGAGAAAACTGACACATCAAGATTATGATATGCACATATTTAATGAGAGCCCATATTTTGTGTCACCGCACCTGGCTTTGCTTTACATTTGTACACTTGAGATAAATGTCCACGTCTTTGCAAGTTGTTTGCAGAGTTTATGTTTAATGTGTTTGTTATTTTCTGTACTGTCTCTTATTGAACAATTTTTGTCTTGTCCCGTATCCCAGGAGGGGGATCTTTACGGCTAGCATTGGGAATGTTGCCAAAACACCTATCTAGATTGACAGGTCAAACAAGTGAGGCAAGCGATGTAATGCAGTGACCGGAAAGATGTGTTGAAGGCTGAAAGAGCGGGTGATGTCTTGTCTCCAAAAGGAGAGATTGCGGACTGTGGGAAAGAGAGAGGAGAGGCATAGATCCTGATTTTGTAAGATTTGAAGTGTGAATGTGTTCTTGGCTCAAGTTGTAAGGCAGTTCACTGCTGTCATATTCAGACGCTAACTACTAAAGATCTCCAGCTTGTTGTGGTAAGGGGACATCTCAAGAGAGGCTATTAATTTTTTACCTCCTGGTTTCTACTGTCAGGAGGGCTGAATATAGCATATGCAACTGAAATGTTCACTTTATAAGATTTAAAAGGCTAATTATTCGATTTTTAACATCATTCAGATTACATTTCTCATGGTGTTCGATACATATTGGTGAAGAGTAGGTCGTTTTTCATGAAGTAAATCAGTAGAGACAGCTTTATCTTGTCCTGGAGCAACTATGTAGAACATTTGGATGAGGAATATTACTTTACGACAAGTGTAAACCTCTTGAAAATAGTGATATTGTTAATAATTGAATATTCTGGCAGAATTGCGATTAAAACTTTTCAAACACTCTGCTGGGAATCACCTTCCGAACAACTAGGTAACAGTTTCTTCCCTGTCATTCCGAATGTGTGCGCACAAACTGGGGATTGTTATTTTCAGGATAAAAAAATGTGTGCAAATATTAAAAATGGAAAATAGCACACACTCATCCTCCCAGCTCCCACGGGGGCAGGGTGATATTGGGCACACCACTCTGGTGTCAATTTATGCAGTCCATGCTTCTGTTGCCTCGATTCATTAAGATGATTCACGCTGCTGAAATGCTGTGAGGAAAGAGACAGAGTGCAACAGGGAAACATTAATTACATGTGACTTAATTCTCCATACTCTTGAAAAACACCCAAAGTGTATGCGACCATGTTTTACATTTAGACGCCAGTCTTAGAGGAATACAAAAAGATGAAAAATATGCCGTGAGGTGTTCTGTGGGCTCCATAAAGGCTTGCTTTAGAACACAAGTTCAGCTGTCCCAGAGGATTGCTCCGTGAATGGTAAACAGTGGGGGGGAAATCAATGCAAAACTGTTTGAAAAAGGAGTTCATAAAAGGAGTTTCTTAGAATACAGTGGAGAATCTAATTACGACCTAATAAACACAGTGTCTCAAAGCCCACCACTGAGAGAGCAATGCAAATGGAGCTGGAATTCATAAACCACTCAGACCAGTGAGCTCTGATCAATGAAAACAAACAGAAGGAGGAATCATTAGCAATATTTCAGTTCCAGATAAAAAGCCCAAGACACTGTCTAATACAAGTATTATGGCCATTTGTCCATTTACAGTTTGTTTTGCTAATGGATCAGGTTACAGTCTACAGATCCTCTTCTGCTAGTTTAGAGTCATTATAGGATAAATATGGCAACAATGCTGCATATGTAATGCTGTATAGTGTTCACAATTTTTATTTATTTATTATTATTTACATGTATATGTATACATGTATGTTTTAAATATGTACAATTTGTAATTAGCATTTAGTTGCTATGCTTTCCAATGCTGCATTTATTTGATCCAACCTGCAGTAAAACAGTAATATTGTGAAATATTACGAAATTTAAAATAACTTTTCTATTTTAATATTTTAACCTTTGAATTTTGTCTTCAGTGTCACATGATCCTTCAGAAATCATTCTAATATGCTGATTATTTTAATTGTTGAAAACACTTTTTTTTTTATATTATTGCATAAAGTGTGTATATTACGTATATTATATCTATCTATGTTAGGGATGTCACGATACCAAAATTCCAGTAGTCGGTACCAATACCATAACAATTTTACGGTACTCTACCAATTTAGGTACCCCAGCAAAATGTTTTTATTTTATTTAACTATTTAATTTTTTTTTTATTAAATAAGTTTATTATTTATGATGATAATCATTATAAGTAAATACTTTTTTATATTATTATTATAAGAAATAGTAGTAGTAGTAGTAGAGACGTATTATCGCCCATCTGCGCCGTCATTCACACGGAGACGCAGAACATGCAGGAGTAATATTTAAATAATATTTTGCAGTTTAATTTTCACAGACACTAGTACCTATAAATTCGCTACAGTCTGGAGCCCTGCGCTTAGATAAACACGGAAGCGACTGAACACAGCTGCGGGTAGGCCTACCGAATATACTCGGGAGTCGGTACTACCGGTACTAACTCTACAGAAATGCTGGTATTGTCACATTTTTTAAGTTTCAGCACCGACTTGGTACCGAAGTACCGGTACTACTTGTGACATGTGGGCAAATTTATTAGAACACTTGGCATCTGGGAGTCGTCTTATTGGGCCTGGATTTATTTTCCAAGAGGACAATGACCTGAATCATTCTTCTAACTATTGCCGGACCTACCTGTGACGAAAGGAATCTGCTGGAACATTGAAAATGATGGACCGGCCCCTCAAAATCCTCAACCCCATCGAGCACATTTGGGGTGAGTTGGAAAATAAACTGGACAGATCTGTCGTACATTCAAAGGAAAGGCTTTGGCTTCAGTTGCAGAAGGCATGGGATAGCATTAGTGTTCAAGTTCTCCGAGGAAATATATTGACACTATGCCAGAGAGATGTGCTGCTGTAATTGTTGCAAAAGGCGGACATACCAAATATTAAAGTTAAAAGTGGATAAAAAACAGTATGACTCACTTCATCTAATATTTGATGGCCAGAGCAACCATCTGCATGTTTCATGAACATTATGAAATGAAATGTTTTGGAGGCAAGAAAGGTCAATATTTTACTCGGTGATCTGTCAGGTGTTCTAATAATTTTGGCCACCACTGTATATATATATATATGCTTTAGCTCAATGTAGCTTAAAAATATATGTGTGTTAAGAATCCAATCAAGTAATATATATTACTTGATTGGATTCTTAACACACATATTTTTAAGCTACATTGAGCTAAAGCATATGTGTGGATTGGTGTCATCATAATTGCAAATAATTGCCTAAATATTTTTCTCCTGATCGCAGAATAGTCTGTGACTCAACTCTCTTGACCCTTTCTTCCTCATTCATTACTTTATCACAAGTAACAATGTTTTGCAATGTTTGGTATCATCCCTCTTCTGTTGCATGATAAATTCCTCCTCTGGGATTTCAAGCTAATACTCTCAAGCACAGTCCAGCCCTCAGCCCGCTCTTCTCTATCAACAGCCACTTGTTCAAATAATTAGAGAGCAATATCTCACTTTACCTCCCTCTTTTCTTTTAAGACTTCTTCCCCAAGTCTGTCGCTCAGTGTCAGCCTGAAGCCCAAGCCCTGTGTTGCCCCAGGTGTGCCCTTTCAGTGTTTCTTCCATCAGTGTTTATGCTAAAAGTGCATGTTGAGGACAGGATGGTTAACAACACTGTGTCTGGCCTCTCTGTGATGTTTAAACCCAGAACATCCAACTGCCAACCATTAGAGCTCAAAATCATCCTAAATATAACCTGTAACTACCATGATTTCTGTGCCAAAAAAATAATAAATTAGAAAAGAAGACAATTAAGGTGTCATCCAGCTGGGGTTTTTCGCCCACTCTGTGTTCTGGCTGGACTCGGTCACCCTCACACTCTTCACCTCCCCAATCAGCCAATCCAGAAGGTCCTCATTCTTCATTGGCTTGTATATAACATCTGGCTTCTAAGGCTAAAGTTGACATTCATCCATTGCACTGAGGTCCAGTATGTTTAGATGTGAAATTGGGCAAAATAACCTTGAATGCCAGGAGTCTATGCAGACTCGGGACAAAATAGTAACAAGTAAAACAGTTTTGCATTGGATAGACACCGTAACAGTCAAGTAACTTCATTTATGAATGCTTTTGTTTTATTTATATCATTCATGTAATGATTTTATTTATACTCAACACTCATTTCTTAATGATACACTATGTAAACACAGGTGTTAATCAGGAAGGAAATTCACCTATAAGAGTGGCTTGAGAAATGTAAAATAAGAACAACCACAATAATAATACTGACATTTGACCAGAACAACTTGAATATTACCTGTTGCATGGCTACAGTCTTTTTTTTATTTTTTATTATTCCATACATCTATATGGAATGATTCAAATGCTTTTATACAATTGACTGAACATTACAAAACACTTTATCTTTCGACATCATATCTGCATGATAATGTTATGTATGTTTCACTGCTCACATCCATCTCCCCCAGAAAAAAAAAGCAACCGCAAACAATTCTAAGGCACTTTGAGAGCAAGAAAATCTATTCCACTTAACAAACGGATTGATTGTTCGGCTATACTATTGTCCTAATACTTCGAAGTTAATTTCCGCTCTGGTTAACAGTGTGCCGTTTCAGATCTTTGACTTCTAAAACATTGTAAAATGACATCTTTCAACACGAGAGGAATTCTCATCACTCTCCCGCAATTCGTGACAGTTTTAAAGGCTTAAACGATGCTAATGTATGCCCTGCTCCGCCGTGTGAGACCTGTAAAATGGAGTGTAACAAAGCAAAATGTCTTTAACAGTCCTGTAAAATACCAAAATATATTCCTCTTACAAAGGATCCTCACGGTACTTCAGAATTAAGATTAGTGCCTCACATCACACATTTCCAAGTAAAAAGTCACTCTCGTCTGCTAAGGAACATGGGAATAAAAAAGAGGAAGTGAGCCACCAGGAGTAAAATTGGAATATGTAAAACAAGCAGAATGTCCAACGTCTCGTGAAATGAGTCCAATTTGTGTTTTTAGTTTGCACAAAAGTGCATTACATACATCTTCAATAGGACCCGCACTACAATCTCATCTACGATCTCTCTCAAGCATTCTTTGCTTCGATACCTGCTGGATTACACTAATGGATAAAGCAATCTGTCAGTGATATCTTTATCTCACAGCTGTTCCCAGGTCAGTCAGGGCACGCAGTTGAGTGGTCAGCGATACACCACTCATGCGAACTGCAAGGGACATGAGCCCCAGGACATGAGCCCTAAAACTGCGCAAGGCTCGAATATCGCCCTTATCTGTGGCAAAAGTGTAAGATGAATTTGGACATATACCCAAAAGCACATCTGTGGGTCTGAAGAGTTTGTGTTTGTGTGCCCTTTTTCAGTTTGACGCCTCAGTTATCATGCACAATATTTGTTAAACTAATCAAAATTAGTGCATGAACTACACAGCATGACTATGTAAATAATTAAAAGAAAACGAACAATGCATTCAACGGTTACATAACATTGTTTTATTGCATAACAAATAATCTTTTACTTCCACAAAGGTTGAAACGGATAAATATTATTATTCTTACCATGCAATGTTTGTTGGAGGGCAATAAATATTAATCTGCAATGCACTTCAGTATAAACTGAGCTGATTCGATTAATACTGACTAATAATGAACCTTAAAGGGAAAAAAAAAAAAATCTTTTTCCATAGAAAAAAGGAAAGTCGTGTAGGTTTGGAAACGACAAGAGGGTGAGTAAATGATGACATTTTGAAAAGATTTTGTGGTGAAATATCCATTTAGGGCCAGTATTAAGTAGTAAGTGTAGGTGTGCTCATTTATTTTAATTTTATATTTTGTACGTTTTAGAACACCTGTTTTGTTGTTGTTGACTGAGGCTTGCGATTATGTAGTTGATTTACTTTATTTATATACCTACCTATGTATGATTAAATATTGTGAATCATTTATGAATGTGTCCTAAAATATTGTGAAGACCATGCTGATTTCTCACTCATAACCCATCATTGAGAGGAAATGCATATTTTTGCATTACTTGTGGGCTTTATAGCAACTGAAACAATTATTACTTTAATTTAAAAATGATTTTTGCTTTTGTTCTTTGATATTTCATATGGATAAAGAAAATGGTTGAAAAGGAAATAGATTTGATGCACTTTATTTGTATATGCAACAAATATACAAACCTCACTCGGATAAATCACCTACTGATAACCCCTGGAAAATGACAACATGTCTGCAAGCTGTTATGATTCATCATTATATTTATTTGATCATAAATGTTACATTTTTTTAAACTGGTAGTGTCGAAGACATCACAAGTGTTTATGTACTGCAGCATTGCATGAGATACAGCTGTTATTCACAGCGCTAACAACCTTTACAATCACAAAGCGTGAACCTCGCAATCCTTCATTTTTATCCGAGTGATTTGAAATTCAAACATGTTGGACAACTTTTCAAGTACTCGGCCTGTTATTTTTAGGTAGCCTGTTATATCAGTTGGTTTCCAGATTTCCTGTAATTAAAGCCTGACTCAACTGATTTAAGACAAATGCTTTGAAAAGAAAGCACAAAACACTCATTTTGTCCTCTGGGTGGGATGCACAATTTTTTCAATTACAGGCTATTGTTGCTTGTTTGGTCTGTTCATATTCTTACTGTTGGTAATGGTAGGCCTAATTGTGGCTGTCAATGGTGTCTTCAGTTTTCATAAATATTCTCCTCAGTATAGACACTCATGCAAAAACTTTTGCCCTCACAATGTCAGTTACACCTCTGAGATGTCAGGTATATATTAATCTGTCACGCGGGGCTTTGAAGGTCACTTAATTACTCTCTAATCAGATGTATTTCAGTAGCTGAATGACAGATGTACACTATTCTTACTGATGTTATTCCATTAGTGGTCTTTCTGACACACTGGTTCCTCCTTCCATTACATGCACCAAATGATTGTCATTGCATGATAACCGCACAGGTGCTTTGTTACTGCAGCGCAGGTGCTTCTTGTGTGTTTGCAACCAGAGTAAAGATCAGCCAGGGCTTTGCAATAATAGCGGACAGCACAGCATCAGTTCACGTATGGGTAATACATGTATTATATTATAACAAAGCATTTGCGAATGTCCCATCGCCACATGTCTTCTATCCACCCCGACCGAACAGATCTCCCCCTCGTGACCTCACCAAAACTCCAAGCGCATTTGATTCATTATTTGTCTCTCCTACTCACAGATTAGCTGTCTGAAAACAGACACACATTGCGCGGCTCTTGTGTGTTCCAGCACATCTGTTTTGAATAAAGACTTCTCCTGTGGTCTTGCCCTTACTTAGCAAGACTCCCTGGTTGAATCCAAGTCCAATTTTCAGTATGACACCCTGAGGTATCGCTTACCGGACTTTAGTGGTGGAGCGGCGGCTCTTTGTGGCCAGCAGGTCGATATATGAGAGTGTTCCTGCTGGAGCTGGGCACAGGTGAAAGCAGTAGATTAAGATAATGAGACGAGTGAGGCTAGTCCTTGTGTCCCCTGCACACATTCAGCATGCGAGAAGGTGGTACAGTGTGTGTACTTTTTGCTGTTCTGTTAGAAAGATGTACCACAGGAAGAGGCCGTTGTGTACGTTGGCAGATAATAAGACAGGAAAGATTTGTTGTGAAAGGAAAGTGTGTCTCTGGGCACAACAATGTAACCGAAGGGACATTTTCAAGAAGCTGTCATAGAACGACTCATGTTGATTGACCACAAAATGATTTTTTTGGGGGGGTTATATGGCCCTGTGAAGGAAGGAAAGATGGATATTAAATTGAGTGTAATACACAATTGGAAGACATTGGTTTAATCTTTATCATCATTAAAACACTCATTAACCATCTCAAAAATGCACATGGAACAGAAAAACTATTTATGGAACCTTTTTCCACTATAAAGGTTCCATATGGACCTTGAAGGTTCTTCGTGGAACAATCAATAACCGTTATTTTTCAAGCGTGAATATTTACACATGAATTTGTTGTTGTTTTTAATATTCCATGCAGGAAAGAAAATGGATGCACTATTGAAACACCCAGAACAAATTCCACATACAGCAAACGCCCAACGCGGCCACCAGCTTCGACTCTTGTCAGTGTGCGTCTCGCCAACTGAAATAGCAGTGGTGTAAGGCTATTTCTATTTCAGCCGACCACGACAAAATCCAGTTCAGTGGAGAGCAGCTCTCCCTCGTTTTCGTGAGTCGACAATCATTGGAAGCGTGCACAACTTCGTAAGTGAGGGGTAAGAGCAGGTTGCCATGGCAGCCGCGTTCGGAGGAGAGCTGCAGATTGGCAGGAAAAAGCGTGTCAACAATTGCCCTGTTGCAGCGCGAGAGAGGAGCCGCTTCGGAGCCCTGGACTCCTGACGGCCCCGTGCCTCGCGCCTCAGCCACCCCATGCTGTTTAATAATATACATTCGCAGAAAGTGATTGATCTTGGACTGTGTGGTTAAGATCAGCAGTCAGAGACTTTCCATTTTCTTTCCTCAAAACTCTCCAAACAAACATAACTGCCGCAATTAGTAAACAAAGGTCTGTCTCCGCGATAGGAACGCTTAAACGAACGGGCAATATATTTTTTTAAACCGCGCGTGTCTTCACGCACAAGTTGACAAGCGGCGCAAAAACACACTTGTGTTTGTTTGACATATTAGAAGTAACAGAAACGGTTTATTTTGTCGACTTCAATTCGAAATTATCAAGCAATGTCAATTTAAAAAAGGGCTTATAAAAGAGTCCACGAGGCCCATTCTCTATGCAGTATTCCTACACTGCATCTGTAGCCTAGTAGTTCACTTGAAAATTATTCTTTTTTTTGGAATGTCCAGGAACGTCATCAAACACTTGATAAATGACCGTTGCAAAGTTATTTATTAATTATTTGACCCATGCTTATGATGAGTGAATTCCATGCTGCATTTTGCGCCCTTAACGACCACCGCGTGAAGAGGAAGCATTTCCAAAGATCCTTCCAAACGAATTAAGAGCGCAAATGAGGCCTTCCACCAATCCTTTGTAGTGTGCATTCCATGTCACCCCAAGGAAGTCATTTTGCCGCTAAGTAGGGCCTAACCTATTTTATGTTTGTTTTCATAAAGCGCTGCACATTTGAAATATTTGATGCAGGATAGATAGCTTAATTTGTATGACTGATTTTTTTATTTTTTTATTTGCATTTACCATGCTCTGTTATCAAGCCTAATATTTTGGGAACAAAAAATAAGAATAAAAATAAGAATAAAAAATAAAGCGACAATGACACGTGTCTGACGTATATTGAGGTGAATTCAGGTGAATAAAACCTGGCAGTCTACGTCGCAGGACACATCATCTTGACGGTTGTAGGCTATTTTGACAATAGTTTTTCGTTTACATTATCCTTGTTTTATGAATGTTGCAACCCAATGTTCTGTTTTGTTATGAGATAAAATAGCCTTCTATCCTTTGATTTTTTTTTCTTCTGTCTTTATTTTGCTGTATTTGTTCTCTGAGGTCGATTAAATCAAACGTGTCGATTAACGTTGGGCAATTCAGTGAATCGATACACAACTGCTTTGAAAATGGTCAGAAATATTTTTTCATAAAATGATGTCGACAAAACAGCCTGACTGTCCTCGGTACCGTGCAATCATTCCGGATTTTTACACCTTATAAACAAAGACGGGGGATTTTTCCTTTGTGTGCAGACAAGTGCGACTTATTTGCCATACACCTCGTCTCTTCCTGAACACTCTCGACTGAAACTGTGAATTTGCTGTCATCGGTCTAATCACGGTGGCATTGATTTTTGGGACTCTGGAGCTAGGCTATATCTGCCCTAATAGCCGTTCTAGTGCAATTGACTGGTCTGAGGATGACAGACTGTTCGTGTTGTTTATTTAAAAGCAAGGCAAAGGAATATGAATCATAATTGCTATAAACAACAGCAGCATGGCCATCAGCATGCAGAACTGTTCGGGTGAATAATTAAGGCTAATAAGATGCATGGAGGTAGCACATTTATAAAATGGACACCTGACACAAAAATAATCGATGCATATATAGGTGCTGAGTGTATCAGGGTGATCATCGATGGCGCTTTGTGATGCAGAATTGATCTGGGCCGAATAGCCTGAGAGGGGCGCAGTGGGGCTGCCGTTTGTTTAGTAAACTCCCATGAATCCAAGTAGATAATTACTCAGTAAAATTGTTGGCGAGGGCAGCCTGGGTTCCGTGTTCCACCCACCCAGAGGGCCGAATGAAAGTCTGCATCTCTTTATTTTCTCAAATGATCCAAAAACCATCGCAGCATGAGTAGGCCTACGAGGAGAGAGGTATTTTTATTTGTTGCATGAGGCGCGCAGGCCGTTGTGTTGAAACTGGGGCTCGAGCTCTGATCCGTGTTGGGTCTCTGCGACAGAAACAACACACAGGCTATGCATCTGCTCTCTTCCGATACCTCAATGATTATGTCATCATTCAGAGAATCACCCCAGAGCGTTTGTATCATTGTTGATTTATTTTGTTTGAATTATTCATGCATGACCTGAAGTAGATCCTTTTTGAAATTATTTTTTTTTATTTTTTTTGCAAAACTTATCTTTAGATAGATAGATAGATAGATAGATAGATAGATAGATAGATAGATAGATAGATAGATAGATAGATAGATAGATAGATAGATAGATAGATAGATAGATAGATAGATAGATAGATAGATTGATTGATTGATTGATTGATTGACCACAACGTAATATTGCATCTATTATTATTATTTATGTCAAGAAATGAAAGGTTGGGATGTCATTTTATTGATAATTTCTTGTAGACATTTGAATTGATTGATAAGGGCAATGAATGCATTAGAAATGATGTTATATTTGGACAGATCAGATTTTGTGGTGAGGAAATGTATGTAATAATATTAGTGCTGGGAAATCAATTAATCGCATCCAAAATAAAAGTTTGTATTTAAATAATATATGTGTGTGTACTGTGTATAATTATTATGTATATATAAATACATATGCATGCATGTATATATTTAAGGAATATTTTATATTTATATATAAAATATGTATATTTATATACAAGATAAACTATATAAATATATATAGGCTACAGTATACATGCACATATTTCTTAAATATATACATGAATAAGTGTGTATTTATTTATATATACATAATAATTATACACAGTACATGCCTGTATATATTTAAGAAAAAAATGTTTTATATATATATATATATATATATATATATATATATATATATATATATACACACACACACATATATTACAGTACATGCACATTTTTCTTAAATATACATGGAGTGTGTATTTATATATACATATAAACAGTACACACAATTCATGCAATTAATACAACTATAATGTATAATACAACATTTTATTTAAAAAAACATTGAAATGAATCATTGGATAGCTACAATGCACTTAAATGTTTTATATATATATATATATTTTTTTTTTTTTTAAATCCTGAAAGTAATTACATATAGTTACATTTACTGTTGACCCTTCCTCTACACCTCAACCCACCTTTAAACCTACCAAACCAGTCACTAACCTTACCCATATCCCACCTCGATAGCAGCAAAAGTGTTTTGCAATACACACAAAAAATACATTGTTCCTATTAATTTGTTATATATATATATTATTTCGAGGCATGTTTTTTTTCACACTTTTCCATTATGATGTTTTCTCACCTAAGAAAACAACGAAAAGCCCTCATTATCTCCTCCATGATGTATTCGTTCTCTTTGAATGAGACATGTGTTGTTTACTTTCAAAACTGTAGACAATAAAAGACACCCTCAAGATGATATCTCTGGAGACCTGTAATGTCTACAGTGAGTAAAGCCTTTGGGTGTTGAAAGTGTGCAAGCTTAAACCTCTCACATCACATGAGGGAAATGTGTCATGGCCTGATACATGTTTATTTTTATTTATTTTTTAAATAAATGCATGAGCTCTCATTAAAATAGCTGCTGTGACACTGGTCCATTGCATATACCCGTGTGTGTGTGTGTGTGTGTGTGTGTGTGTCTATGGAGACCTTTGTTCCAGGTTTCCTTAAGTATACAAGCTGCCAAACATGTTAAATATGATATTATTTATGCAAAATGCATCAGTTTCATTTCTGTCAGCAAACTGGCCAAGGGAAACATTTCAGGTAATACAAAAGAAGCTTCAGCGGTCATGCAAAGGCTTCTCTCCCCAAAGGAATCAATGACAACAGATATGTTTTTATCTCCCAAAGTAACAATTTACTGGGTCACAGTAGGGTCCTTCTTTACAGCAAAAACATTAGCAACAGAGGAATACTGTCTTGACAACAAACAAAATGTCACAAAACATTGCTTGTAAAATATAGAAAATATACAGATCTTCATATGCAAAGCAAATTGTTGCACAATGCCAATGTTTTATTTTCTATTTCATTTAAATTAATAAAGGTTGTCTAAAGAGAGAAAAATGAAATGCAAAACAATAGTCTTGGATTTGTACAATGCTTCTGTTTTCTTTTTCTTTCCTTTTTGTTCTGACAGCAATTTAATCAAACTGTGACTTCATGCCCTACTATTTGCAAATTGTATAGCACCTCTAAAACATAAAGGCAAAACATTTCACAAACAAGTTACATGGACCTTGATTACAACTGTAAACATTCTCAGCATGGGTGAGTAACGCATCACAGGGTGGATTCAGGCTACTGCAGCACACACTGCCAGACATCTAGGAGGAAGACAATGACAAATTTAAGACTGTTATTTCTCTTTTCAATTTATGCACATCCCTCTGCCCCCCCTCCCCTGTCTCTTTGGCACTAAGAGAAATGGTGACACAGTAACACTAACAGATGCCAGATCATTCATCATAAGGCAAGATAACAGTAATAAAGCTAAATTTACCTTACATTTAAAAAAAAAAAAAGAAAAGAAAAACATATGCTGCTAAAATTATACTGAGCGCACACTGACAATAGCGAATATAGAGCACCGCAAAACATCTTTAACACCTGTACATTTCAGACAAAGATCATAATGTAAGGACAAGTCAAAACTATTTAAATTCAATTAGGAATTTATTAAAATACACAAAACATTTTGAGTTCTATTATAAAGTAATATTTTATTAATGAGACGTGCTTTTTGTTGATGTAAAGAGCCAAATAAAACACATCCATGGTCATATACGGTAAGATTGATGGATTGATAAATTAAAGAAATGTATAATGGCAAAATAAGAGCAACAGAACATTCGTTTATTTTTGCCATTGTTCTGTCCCTGTGTAAATATATTCTTTAAATAAAATAAACAAAAAAAGATCTTCATTATTTTGATGGAAAATGTGTTTTCTGTCAGAAAGCAACGAATAACATATGACGGCCATCTCCACCTTTACACAAATTGGTTTCAAAATGCAACTCTGCCGAGTATTATAAAATAACATTCTCAATTCTAGTAATAGTGATGGTTATTGTCCATCAGTTTTACTTATGATGATTACTTCTGAGGATGCACAAGAATTTTCTGCCAAGGGTACCAATAACATTTAACTTTCACTATTTCTGACCACAATTTTACCTACATTATATCTCAATAGCCAATATTTAATATTTATACATAGAATAAGCTTGTCATTTTGCTAATACTAAATTCCAGATTGGTGTTCAATGTAGATGACCATATGCCACCAGCACCACCTTTATAGTCATGTCCAAATAATACGTGACAATCACTTTTCTTTCTTTTTCTCTGTCTCCTTCCCTTCCTCTGGTCCTCCTTGAAGTGCGGTCACTCTGACGAGTATGAATAGTGAAAACTATTCAACATGTCACGGGCTTGTGCACAAAGCATCAGAGGGACAGAGTAGAGGTCAATAGGAGGCACCTTAAACACCCTTATTTCCTCCCAGACTCTTAAGTCCTCAAACTCAAGTATTCGGACAACATGATTTATATAAATCGTCAAACTTCATGTATCACAATTTACTTGTGCACACTTTTACATGTAAAGTTTAACTTAAAATGAAGTACATCATTTTTGTTTTCGAAAAAAAGCACAAATCCTTATTTACCAAGGTGTTTAAGAACGTCACAGCACTCGATACTGGCATTATTGTTTCTTCAAAAGAATATCTCTTGCACCTCAAAGCAAACAGCCAGATTTTCTCACAATATCAATACTCCCATTTCCCCCTTATACCTTTATTTAACCTGGGAAAACTCTTAGAGAACAGTTTCTCTTTTGCGGTGGTGCCCTGGATGGAGGAGGGGTTAAGGGGACCAGAGTAACATGATGCAGCACTCAACTTGGGGTTAAGTGCTTTGCTCAGGTGCACAACGGCAGTACTATACACTAGGACCCTTCTGTTATCCATTCATTCTCTCTGGTGCCCCACTGGGGAATCAAACCCACAGACCCCCAGTTTGTAGTTGATAGCACTGTGTGCTCAGCTAGCTATAGACACGCATGCTCCCTCAGATCTCAGCATCTTTCCTCCCAGTCCGTCCTGTGGAATACCCCCTTGATCTTAGTCAACAATGCCACACAAATTAGAGCACCGATGGTTTGCAACCTCATCTCAAGTCCTTGTGCCCAAATCCTTTGGGCCTGTCTCTGTAACATTCTCAAACAATCAGGCATCTTAACACGTCTTCCTGCATACAATCTCCTGCAGGCTGGCAATGGAGAAGTTTGCCTTGTTTGTTGAGCAGCCAAAGTCTGGCTGTAAGGCACCATTTTTATCAGTATAAAGAGTCAGAAAGCGATGCACTGATAAGATGGGCACGGATGGCCCACATCTATCTGCTCTCTTTGGAACGATGCCACAGCTACCATTTAGAGTATTGTCCATTCATATATTTCACAGGTGTAAGGATGATCATCCAGAGCAGCTGTTACAGCCACCACGTTTTGCATGGCATTCAATCAGAATCTCACTCTTAAAAATAAAGGTTCCAAATGGGTGTTTTAGCATCAGACCAGCTTTCCTGTAGCTTAAACAGTGGAGCATGGCGCTAGCAACGCCAAGGTCATGGGTTCCATTCCCAGGGAAAGCAAGAATTGACAAAAGGTAAAATGTGTACCCTGAATGCGAAGCGTCTGCCAAATGCATAAATGTAAATGTAAATTTCTTAGTGTGAAGAACATTTTAAAATTCTAAAGAACCTTTAGTGCAAATGAAGGCTTCCATGAATGTTAAAGGTTCTTCATGGAACCGTCAAAGAATCTTTTATAGCTATTTAGGCTACTGAAGACAAACGACAGCAAGTGTCAAAGTACACACGTTTGCTGTTTACATGTTTGTTTGTTAGGGAAATATGATTAGCGTATTTTGGCGTCAAATACATAAGTCGTTTAAAAATAACCAACCGAGAGCATTGTCTTTATGGTAACCGCCTGCGCTGTTTGATCGCTACGACAATCGACAATTTCGCGAATCGGATGTAAACTCTTTAAATGATGACTTTTCACAACTAGGCAGGATATAGTCTCACACCCTGTACTCTGTAATCCGCGTGACGTTTATGTTAATATTTATTCCCCATCACGTAAGATGTCAAAGCACGCGCCGCATGCCACAGGGCTTTGGCACCTGTTTGTTCCGATTTATATGTCGCGTGAGTCTCTATGCGTTCAAAAATAATAATAATAATTCTCGCTCTCGCAAATGTTGTAAAATATTATGGCTCCAACAAATCCGCATGCATTTGCATCCGAGATGAACAAAGGAATGAAATTAGCAGAGGCAACGTTTTCCTCTCTGGTTAAGTTGGCTGTCTGTCAGCGGCAGCAGCGCCGTGTTCAAGGCATACTGATAAAAGAGGTGGGCGCATGCAGGGCTGTATGAATGAATCTGTGCGACACCATTGCAGACGAATAGTTGTACAAGATCCGAAAGTAATCTTGATATGTTTAACAAGCAGCCCAAAGCGAAGCCTGATAAATAATAAAGGAGCTTTTAGTGGATCCAATTTATGAAACATTAACTCTGGAGGCATAATGGAGTAATTAGTTTTATCTCACGTTGGATGTTATTGGACACTGCGCCGCTGAATGAAAACTTTTCTTTTCTGGCCCAACTGTAAAGACAACGGGGAGTAATTTTCTGCACCGGGAGAGAAGGGTGGTCTCTAATGCTGCTGGTGAGATCTGGATGTTCGGGTACAACACGGTGTTTATGTAGTACTCCCAAAAGTGTATCAAAGTTCGGATCCATGGAAATAAAAGAAATGTCAAACAAAACAAGCATTAGACTGCATAAAATAAAGTATGGACAAGGGAAACAGGTGAGGCTTTGTTTAGGTGGCTGAGGTAGATCAATATCTCGGCTTGCAGGCCAGGAATCTTGCCCGTTTTCCTCTAGCACTCTGCAGATCAGCTTACGGCTTGTAGACAGACTGTCGCCTATACCTCACTGACAGACAACCTGCCTCACCCCAAAAGAAGGAATAGGGAAATATCTTCATTCTCTTCTCGAAGAACCGGTCGAATTAGTTCGTCGGAATAATTCAAGAAGGAATCCTATAGGAATAGATTGAGTGAAATAATCTGTAAACGATGAGGCACAACATGGCTTTGTGGCTTTTCAACCTATAGGCCTACGCGTGTTTATGATGGGACCGTTTTAAAGGCCAGGCCCATCCTTCTCTGGGCCTCCTCCGCCTCCAACGAATAACTTCTCCGGTGTTTGTTTGTCTAGAACAATATGTGTATTCAAATAATAATACACATGTTTGTGATACGTATTGATTTACATTTTGCTTTCAGATATGGTCTTTCAGGACACCACAGCGTGCTGTCCATCAGACCGCGGGCGGAAGTCGAAGGAAATGATAGATGCATCTCTGCTTGATTGGCCAGACTGACAGCGAACGTCTTTCTTTCTTTCTGCTTTTGTCAGACCCAAATTTGGTTTATTTTGAAGATGGAACCTCCTCGTGGTACTTGATTTGCCAGTGCAACATTATTATTATTATTATTAGCCTATTGTTGTTCTCTCAAACAATGTATTGACATTAATTATTATTTTCACAATATTATATTCGTTGTTATTAGGCTACTGCATGTTTCTCCACAATACCATTTGATTTTAGAATTATATATATATATATATATATATATATATATATATATATATATATATATATATATATATATATATATATATATATATATATATTAAAGTAAAGTACAATGGGTTCATAAAAAACCCATGGGTGTATGTGTTTATAATCACAATTAGGATTGCTTGTGAAATCTCTAAATTATAATAAAATACAAAACATATTATTTTTGCCTGCAAATAATTTTGGAATATGTTTGTATGTAACCGAAGAGAAAGCTCTGGGCTATACATGAAGGTTGGTGTTGTACAGCATTTACAATATTTATATGAACGTTGTGTCACACATATCATGTCATATCAGAAAAAAGGCTGCTCAGACCTTGAAAATAATGACTAGTTTAAAAAGAAACTCACACTGATGTGACATCACAAATAAGAGCTTGTTGCATTAATCTATCAGTCGTTTCAGAGGCGCGAGCAAGAATTCATTACAATCAGCAGTCCTTTTTGTAAGCCTGTTGGTTCCGTTTCGGACACCCAACCCGCACTGGGAGTTTGCAATTTGATAGCACGAAGGCTGTGATTCCACGTATTGTCTCGAGGCTGCTTTTGATAGATAGTACTTTACAAGAGAAGGAGTGATGTCAGGTAACAAGAAGAATTTTGGCACCTGTTGGTAACGTTTAGGCCTAAATAAAACAGCTGTTTACTTAAATAATAAAAGTGTCAAAACAACAGTGGCAAAATAACATTTGCCTAATAGTTGCAGCAGCAGTAGTAGTATGAATAATAATTTAGGCTACTTAAAACAACTATATATATTTTTATTTTATTTATTATTATTATTATTATTATTTATTTATTCATTTTTTTCCATTAGCCTGAATGAATGATATTATGCATCATGCATCCCAGGTGGTGTTTGCTTCTTGTGACCAAATACACCAGACTAAACATATTGGTTTAGCGCATGTCTTTATTTGTCACACAATTCTCCAAAAAGCTTTGGGGTCTGTTATAAGACTGAACAAACGATACTAATGCTCAAACTTTCACAATTTATTGTAAAAAATAATTTAGAATTCGATTGAAAAAATGTGGATCCAAATTGCAGTCAAGTTCAAAACGATATTCAGTAAGATATTAGTTCTGATACGAAACATTCTACAGAAATGGCCTTGCGATGTTTTAACAGTAGGCTACCAGCAAATCTGTGACAAAACGATTCAACAAATAAATAAATAAATAAATAAATAGTGTCTTAACAGACAAAAACGTATTAGTCATCAAATACAGAACATGCGGTGAAATTACCGTTGCTTTATTTTCCCCATTTTACAGTGCTATTTTGCCATTGTGAATTTACATTATTTCGGATCATATGAGACAGCAATCAAGAATATTGGCAAAAATTATAAATTTAAAGTCATGAATTGAGAAATGAATTCATGGTCACTAGCACGCACGATTTAAGAGAGATAGAAATAAAGAGAGAGAGAGACAGGATGGGGAAATATGGGTAGGCTATAAATAACGGAGAACTGGGATGAACGGAGGCCAAGGGACACATGAGATCGCAATAACTTTATAGAAATCAAACTTTAAAAAAAGAAAGAACAAAAGAAAGAAAGATATAAATTTGTCTCTTTTTTTATTTATTAAAAAAAATGTAGGCTATATATGGCGCATCTTATTTTTGGTAGCTAATTCCATTGGGGTTAACTTCCATAGGACCCGGAACACAAAAGGTCTCTCAGTGGACACTCCATTGTGGTTAAAAAACTGTCGTAAAACAAGACGACATTTAGACCAAAGTTCATAAGCTACAAGCATTTAAATAAGAGTGATATTGCTCTTGAATCTCACAATAAGTCAAACAAGACGGGGTTTTTTTCACCAAAGAGACACGAAAAACATCTGATAATATTTTAATTCACAGGTAAAAATTTGACTTAAAAAAAAATCAATAATAGAGAAAGAAAATAAAAATAATTATACTATTGTCACTACGTGTGTTTTTGCTTGTTAGGCTATAAAAAGCTGCTTTATGATGCTTGTCATAAAATTATAACTAAAAGTATCTGGAATAATTCGAATTTTCTATTTAAAATGCACATTTCCGGAGAGACCATGAATGAGAAGAATTACATTTCGCTTTTAAGCAATCCAATTTCATCACGATACAAAGTTGTTTGTTTAACCCGACAGCTCCCTTCACTAAGTCGGGAGCTTTACACACACTCATTAAAACGATTATTCACGATCTGTCGAATGTTTTCTTTCACTTTAGCAAATATTTCACTACAATATAGACCGGGGAATACCACAAACCCTCTTCCAAAACAGACTGTTGACCCAAAGACAAAAGAAGATTAGCCTACTTGGTGTAATAGCAAGTAAACCTGGTTTTATATTGCTTAAGGAAGTCTTTTGTGTGTGTGTGTGTGTGTGTGTGTGTGTGGTGTGTGTGTGTGTGTGTGTGTGTGTGTGTGTGTGTGTGTGTGTGTGTGTGTGTGTGTGTGTGTGTGTGTGTGTGTGTGTGTGTGTGTAAAAAATAATAATAGAGCTGTAGGACACGATAGCCCAATTGTAGGCTATATTGTTCTGACAATAGTGTGATTTTTCTTTTATTTTTTATTATTTTATTTTAGCCTTCTTTATATTGTTAAAAGTAACAGCGTTAGATGTGCTTTTGATGTAGCCTAGCTGTTTTTATGAATTTACAAAAGGCCTAATAATAATAATAATAATAGGCTAATAACAATAATAATAACTAAACATTCCACATCTTCTTTGTGCATAAAATTGTTATAAAATATTAAGGCTGTTAAGTGGTTTAGTTGAGGCGAATTTCTGCATTATCGCTTGTGGGATTTGCTTGTAAATGATATTACAGTTCGTCTTGCCACAGGCAAAACTAAGTTTACAAGAGGCCATGTATTTTGCAAAGATATGAAGTTAATGTCACTACAGTTCTGCGTCATTCTAGCGCCCTCACTCTGTCTGGCTCGTATGGCTCATATTACTTCAAGAGAGGAAGCGTCCTTTGCATTTTACAAGTATTTTAATGGTTTAGAGTGGGATGAGCTTCGTTAAAGCTTCGTTTTTCCACACCATTATCCGTCGATTGGCCAGAGGGAATGACCATTTTAACACCGTTTTTATCACATATTCTACCCTGGCCTCTTCATAGGACTGTGATGACATTTTATAAGACAACCAATACTACGCAGCAAAATTAGGAGCCAATGAAGGATTTTTTTTTATTTTTTTTAACATACATTTAATGTGCAAACAGCAGAAGGGAATATTTAAGCACAAGCTGTCACACGTAAGATAATGAAGTGGAATATATGATCGTGTACAGGTACTAGCACTTTTTCAATTAGCTTCTGGTCATAGAGCTCAAATAATTATTTCAGTGTAATTTCATTAACATACCAAAATGCTTTATATTCAATCAGTGTTATTATTATTTATTTATTTTTACTTGTATAACGTATATGCGAAACCGCATGCATTGTGGAAAATGTATTGCAGTTTTCCTTTTGGTAATGTTGTAATGTTCTATTGTATTTGCAATTTCGTTAAATGCATTAATTCTAGAATACTGCGATATTACGATGATGATGATGTGCTCGCGGGCTGTCCCCGGTTCCCCCCACAGTCTCCCTGTGCCTCGGGGTAATAAGCAGAAACCACGCCTTTTGTGTAGCCTGAGACTAAACCCTGCTTACAAGATCTTGTCAAAAGACACAAAGGGAAAAAATAACTATTATTTCAAGTGCATTGCTTCATTAAATCTGCATAAATGTCTGTACAATTCGATACACGCGATTCGTCTTAAATATGGGTCCACACAGCGTCGAACCGAAAATAATTCCCTTGCAGACTCCAATTATTGGTGCGATTTTAGGCCTCGTTTCTGCTTCAGATTGATCGCAAATCTTTGTGTGTTGAAAACTCACGCTGTTGGCCGGAAGCAGATGCAAACCAATTAAACAAGCTCAGAACAAACAATCACTGCCCAAAGATCATCATTTTGCTGTCACTGATTCCCACTGAAAAAAAAATGCTTTGTTCATGATACTAGCCTTTAAACAAAAATCCGCCACATGATGCAAGCTCTGCTTTTGATGTAGAGAACACACAAACATATCATGTAGGGTAAAATAACATTAAAATGTACCGTATTTAAATTATTTAGCATCTATATAAATGTAGATTAAAAATAAGAGAGAACGAGAGCAGAAGATCCTACAATAGCTCCATTAAAAAAAATCATTTTGCATCTCAGCAAGTACACCAAGGTAAATTAGCGTGATATGAAATTTATACTTTTGCATTCTACTAGAAAAAAAATTTCTGCTTCTAATTTTGACCTCTGCTTTTTTGCTTTTGTTTTTGAGTGGTCACCCCGTTTAACATTTGAGCGATAGCATCTTTCGAGGAGATATTGAGTTCCACCGGTCTATTGTATAAGGCACAGAGGTTATTGCATTACGGTTGTGCACATTAGCACAACGTCTCTTTTAAAAACGGGAACAAATCCTTGGACTTTAAGTGTTGAAAGATAAGTTGTTACTCTGTACTATTGCAACTAATGACTGTATTGTTGGCGGAAAACAAGAGCTGATAGTGATTATCAGGCGTTATGCATGGCTCATATGGCCTACAACCAGGAGACTCTTGTAATAAACGTGTAATAAGCTACAGCAAAATATTTCAGAACAAAATAGCGTAGAATGACCCAAGGAAATGGAAGAATTTGATTGTCATGCACATTATTAAGGTCGGGTTGTTAGGCTTGCGATAGGAATATAGGCTACTAATAATATATCGTTTGCCATTGTTTGCTGTTTTTTTTTAGCTTATCGCTAAAGCAGCCAGGAGCCCAAATCATTTTCGTGTTTTGTTTTTTGTCCCCCTTTCCTTAAAAAAAAAAAAAATGTTTGTTTGTAACACATTGCAGGCCTAGGCCTTGAGATGTAGCCTACCCGCAAACTGTCGCTTAAATGTTTTATTAAACACCCTGTTTAGTTTAAATTCTCAGACAGCTATAGTTCTTCCAAATAAAGACAAAATGTTCGTAGTAAATGTACTTAGCCTACTTTTTTTATTTTGTTCGGTTAACAGTTTAAGCGACAAACACGGGCATAAGACCACAAAATCACAACCATGGAATTTAAAGACGACATAAACAATCACTCAATATTTTATGAGGCATTTACTCAACACGGGTTACACGTTCGCAAAGTTATAACCTATAATTACAACAGGTATTGACATTTCACTAATTACAAAAAGAATGTGACCTGCATGGTGGTGACCACATACAGTAAATATGCAAACACAAGCTAAAAGCATTCATTACGTCTGTCCCCTTCAGAACTGTCTGTAAAATTATGAATACTGAAAAAACTATATGTTTATGTTTGATTACCATTCTTTGGTCTACAAAGAAACTGTATTGTTAATATATGTAGGCTATAAAATGCACTATAGATGTATTATTCAGTCTGTATTATTAAATGAACAAAACAACAAGGAGCCACGGATTTGAACGGGCATTGTGCACTTATAGAACATATTTATTTAAAAAATGAAAATAAAACTTTGTGTTAATTTTTTTTGAAAAATCTCACCAGTGCGCTCATGACACGTGATAATACTGCAAACATGATGACTGGAGGTTGTTCTGTAATGTATTAGATATTTTAACATTTAAAATGAGACAAAACTGCAACCACTATTTAAATAAACATTCTAAAGTAATCATAATGCCTTTCCAGAAAGAAAAAAAACCCCTACGTTTTATCCTTTTTTAACTCTGGTCACATTGCACGTTGCTGACAGTGGAATAATAAACAGTTCCGCGACACTTGACGTTTGTATACAGTCAGAAATAAATGAATAATAATAATAATAATAATAATACAAAATACCTGGAATTCGGCTTGCATTGTCCGTTCATTCTCCGTAATTTTTTTCATTTATATATATTACAGTGTAAATTGGTGTAAAATGTTCACTTACAGTCTGATCCTGTGGATGCTAGTTAGTGTATAAGTGGATTTGATGTTGACCCTTGATTCTGATGTGTGAAGTAATCAGAAAGTCCGCTGGAAAGACCGGAGGAAAAACTGGGTAGGGAAGGCCTTAAGGAGTCACACGAGAGAGAGGAGGCCGTTTGCGGGGAGGAGGAAGAGGCGGCTCGGGAGCTCATGGACGTGCTGCTCTGGGAGGTCATGGATGGGTGAGGCACGTGGGGGAAGAAATAACTGGTCTGGCCCGCGAGCAGGTTAACTGAACACGGATTCAAAGAGTAGGTCCCGGAGCAGGGCACGGAGAGCCCACATGGCACTGAGGCGGCCAAAGCGGCCGCTGTGAGGTGGTGTGTGGCGTACGGAATCTCTCCATTCACGAGTCTGTCAACACTCAAGCCATTGGAGGCCGGGAAAGAGTGATTGTTCCCCAAACTGTTTTGAGTCAACATTGTGCTATAGGACATTGGGTGACTAGGGTAAGCCGACGACGTGCCGTTGTAACTCAACGCGCTGCTCGCCCTCGGATGGTGGAGTGAGAGGAACGGCGACATGGGCCAATATAAAGAGCCAGCTCTATCCATAAATGTCAGTCCGGTGGAAGTAAGCCTCGCGCCCCTTTTAAACGCCAGCTTTGCTCTAGAAGTGGTCGATCTCCGCCGAAGTTTGCCCGTCGTGCCGCCAATGAACACGTCGTCGCTGGAGGGGTCAAGCATCCAGTAGTTCCCCTTCCCGGGGTCATCGTAATGCCGGGGCACTTTGACAAAACACTTGTTTAAACTCAAGTTGTGTCTGATGGAATTCTGCCATCCCTGCTTGTTCTCCCGGTAGTACGGGAAATTTTTCATAATGAACTCGTAAATGCCGTTAAGGGTTAACCGCTTCTCCGGACTCTGCCGTATGGCCATCATAATCAAAGCGTTGTAGCTAAAAGGTGGTTTCTCGTACTTGCCGTTTTTCTTGTCGCCGTCTTTGCCTCCTTCGCCTTCTTTCGAGTCCCGTTTCTCTTCCTGCTTCTCCTTCTCGTCCGTGCAAGAGGAGTCGTGGGATGAATTGTCACTTTTAGCGCAAGTGTTCTCCGACTTTTGCTCCTGTACTTGGGCAGGTAAAGGAGTTTTCTCTTCTTCCTCGTGAACCGCTCTGTGGTGGTGTTGGTGGTGGTGGTGGTTGTCGCTTTGCACGGCTTCGGGAACCAGACTGTTTATACTGAACGATGATTTAGGAATCATTTTGACTTCTTTCCTTTCTCCCATATCCAACATCACAAGTAAGATAGAGTAGCAACAACCAGCAGCAGCAGCAGCAGCAGTTGGACTTCAAATCTCTTGCTCTGGCAACTCCTCTAATTAAAAAACACAAGAACTATTTCATGTTCCTTAAAAACACGTCGATATGAGACAGCTAGCTACAATTAATTACGGAGCCACAGACACTAAGCTGTAAAAAAATAGCTTGAACCTTTTAGAGACTGCAGCCAACCACAGCAGCATAAGTATTAACCGCGCAGCCAATCATTGAGCAGTTCTTAGCGCCTGCTCCAGTGCGTAAGGATACACACGATCCACCAATGCTCATGCCTAGTCAACAATGGCTTTCATTTCCCCAAGCAAACTCCTACCAAGAAAACAGACCACATAACCTCAATCAATTTTTTTTTTGATAATTGTAGAGTGCTGTTTCAACATATCCATGCGTCCTCAATTTGTTTTCATACCGCAGGGGGAAAAACAAAAGGGACTCAAAGGTAGCCACAGAAAACAGGTACTACTTCCTGTATCGGAAACGTATGCCTTTTTAATATAGCCTACATGGAGCTATACTGCACAAATAACATTTGATGATAATACTCGCTGAAGAGTGACATTATATTCGTAGCATTTGCATTATGTGTGTACCATTTCTGATAACGATAGGCTATATTTATCAACGCCGTTATTCGATCTCGTGTATATAGCCTATCGCATTTTAAAATATTTTTCTTAAAGCGTAAAGTCCGTACATAGCCTACGTTTATGTGAACGAGTTTAAACATAAACTACATTATTACGTTTATCCACATAGTAAGACGCTATAAGCATCGTTATTCCTGGCGTAGCCTATGTTAATAATCATGATATAACTATGAACAACATCATCGGCAGCAACAACTGAGGCTGTTGAAAATAACGAGATCTAATACAATACTATTTTTTACTTTTAACAATAATCACAACAATAATAATGCTAGCAATAAAGCTATAGATGATCATTTATTTATGGGTGTGTTTATAGGTTATTAATTTAATGTGATAAACCAAATGCATGCAGGTTTTTAGATATTCACCAGGCGTAAAGAAAACAATAACAGTGATGATCAGTATGAAAAGAAATAGTGAAAGAAATATCTAGTAGCCTGTTTGTAGAGGATAGAGTACTATCTTCCATTGAGACACAACAGGGAGCTCCCAACACACAAAATATATTTAGGAACAAGGCCCCAGGATATATATATATATATATATATATATATATATATATATATATATATATATATATATATATATATATATATATATATATTTTTTTTTTTTTAAATATATATATAGGCCTAAATAATATTTTTTATTTTTTTGAAATTCAGAAAATACCAAAAATCCATCATTGTTTTAAAATAATAATAGCCTAATAATAATAATAAATAAATAAATAAAATATATCTCATTAGGGCGCAAAAATAACCTCACTGATGCCGACATCAATTAGTTGCTTTATATTTACGGTTGAAGTTTCTCTAATGGAAGGGCTTATATGTGTGTATTTGTGCTGGGGACATTGCAGGGGGGTTGACTGAACAACAGACACACGCACGGCACACACGCATTCACATGTGCAAACAAATCGTACACAGAGACACACGCAAGCAAACAAACAAACAAACAAACAAACGGGCTACTGGATTCCCACAAGGTGGAATTTTGAGAATAAATTCAGAGGCAGGCCTGCATATAAACATAGTTTTAAATAAACATTTAAATAAATAAAATTAGGCTAATTTTGTCTTTACAAATTCTGCCTATTTTATCATAAATATTGTGTAATAAAAACACAAAATTATGTTTCCCCCCCCCCCCCCCCCCCCGAAACCTTTATGGTTTATTATTGAATAACCCAAATGCATTAACACACACCACTATGCGATATAATTTCACTTCATAATGGAAAGTTGAATCAGACATTTTATGGAGAACAGGCTACTTGAGAATTATTGGGCGACCTAACGTGTTTGTTGTTTCTATATAATAATATTTGTTGCATTGCAGACAGCAAAAACACAAAAATCTGGCACTATAGATGCACAGCCGGCATTATGACGGGCTATATTGCATATTTCAAACTATTTCTATCAATGCACAACACATTTTAATGTACTTTGATAACGCTATAGCCTACTGACCTTCCAAGCCGAAGGGAAAATAACAATTTGAGCGGATCATCATGTTTGGTTGGTTTTATAAATGGCACATGCTGTAGCCCACCTTCAACAAACAAGATGTTAATGTCTCATCGTCATTGGTACCAGAGGTACAAAAATATATTTTCGCGAGGGGAAAAAAAACAGGCAAGATCAAAGTATTTAGAAATAGGTAGGCGGATAAATGCATCATTTTCAAACTTCTCTCATTTGATTAGTTAACACATTTTTCTTTAAATAAGTGCATATAACTCGTTTTGATGGCACAATATAGGATACTATTGATATATTCTTAAGTCCATATCAAACACAAGCCTTTCGCCGTCACTGCAAAGTTCAGTTTGGTTTGCGATAGGCCATTAACAACAGGTACAGACCCGAGTCTAATATTATCATCCAAATGAGTTAGCCTACATTCGTGGGGCATTGTTGTAGGCTATTTGATTTACTTTTATAAATTGTCTAAAAATAAGCCTATAGGCTAAATCGGTAATTTCATTAGGCTATTGTATTCTATTAATATAAAAACTACGTGCTAACAATTTATAAACTATTGTGAGGGGGTTTATTTTTTTATCACTTATTTATTTTAGCTATTTATCTGCATTTAACCAATCTGAATGTATTGATATGCATGTGCAGCAGTGTAAAGTAAAGGTTGTACATAAGTATAAAAGATGTATAAAATATATTTTGCTTAATGCTTAATGAAATTATCATCACCAAATAATTGATTTGGGCTATAACATCACATCTTTTACCAGAGGCAGCAGCAGCAGTGCGTTTGTGTTAATGACAGTAGGCTGATAAAGTTATTTTTGCGCAGTGATGTGTTCTCTTCCTAAAAATGACTTAAATGTTTATGAACACGTCGCTCAAACAAACACAGTTGTCACTTACCTCGACAAACATACGCCTGTGTTGAAATGAGAACTGATAAACAGGGAGGTAATCCTGGACAAAATCAAACCTGTCTGTTAAAAGTGCAGCGTGTGTCTTTATTAGGACGCCCTCTAGCGGCGTGGGGAAATCTCGTAGGCGCGTAGATTTCCTTCAGATATCTTGGGAGAATTCACTTCTTTTCATTATA
Organism: Gobio gobio; assembly: GCF_949357685.1. Classification (NCBI taxonomy): domain Eukaryota; kingdom Metazoa; phylum Chordata; class Actinopteri; order Cypriniformes; family Gobionidae; genus Gobio; species Gobio gobio. The sequence continues at coordinate 15,977,270 of NC_137106.1, forward strand.
ACAAAACAGAGATTTTTTTTTACCATTTTGTTTTCCAATAGGCTACTAAATAATTTACAAAATACAAAACCCGTGTTACACAGCTAGAGGGTTCAGTTTGTAAAGCCATGAAAGACATACCCTCTTCAATCTTGTCCTTTTACATTTTGTTGTGCAAGTATAAAAAATGCAAAGACTAAGAAAGCTTCAGGTTATTTAGTAACTTTAATGACATAAATACAATCTTGAGTTGAATAAAAATTTGACAGAGCTTCAAAACGGCATTTTATGCAGTCTTGAATCCTAATACAAGGTTGTAGGCTACAGCTAAAGTAAATTGACTGCTACTTACTATTGGAGATGGTGCCGTTCTGGGAGAGACAAAAAATAGATTTAAAAAAAATAGGCTACCGGTATATCAATAAAAAATAACCCGAGGTGTATTTATTCGTAATGTAAGTGCTGTTGCCAAATACTACCACAAAATTAAGTTGACCAAGTTTTCAATGACAATAAAAATTAAACCGTGCATAATCATATCATTTTATTTATGCATTATCGTTGCACAATATAGCATCATTGATAATAACAATAATACAAGTTTTGTGTTACAATAGTTTAAGGTTTTAAATATCCGATAATCTAGCCTATTTTTGTCTTTTACTGTGCCTAGATGTAAAATATGAAGATCACGTTTTTCTAAATTATCGCTAAAGATCAAATGTTTAAACAGCCTACACGATGGCAAATGAGGTACATTTTCTCAAGGACTGTGCGAACATTCGCGTTTCATAGTCTGTAGCGCCATCATGTGGTTCATTTAGTCATTGTGACGTTTGTCACTGCCAAAAAACGTAATGTAAATCTGAATAATGTATGATCTAATTGTATATAACGTAAACTATGTAGTGGTACCAAAAGTGTGTGATAAATTCATAATGGAGCAGATCAAAGCTTATACTATCAACCCAGTTTTTCTTCATGATGTGCTAAATCTAAGTGTATTGAAATAATTAATATATTTGAAATGTAATAATTATAGACTTTTGAACACAGTAAGCAGAGCTTTTTCGTTCTTGTAGAACAAAGACACTTGTGGCAATTATTGATCCTGCTTAAAGGCAAAAAACCATGAAACGTTCTGTCCCATTTTACCTGATGTCCCACTTTTGCTGAACCCACCCTCCCGGCTTTCATCTTCATCAGCACTACAATCCTTAAATAGAATACAATCAGAGCTAAGCACATGATTTTTATTCATATACCAAAATATATATATATATATATATATATATATATATATATATCTTCATTTCTTAAAACTGATTTTTTTTTAAACATTTGCATTCCAGCATTATTTGTGAACACTCATTTACTGCATATCTTTGCACATATTAAATTATTTGAGGTGTCATTCCACGTCTGTAATCCCAAAAAATGGCGTTAGATCAGCAGTATTAGTTTTAAAGAAGCCCAAATCTATCAAAGTATAATAATTACAATAGTGTGTAGTATTAGATTCAAATATAAATAGCCTTTAAAAGAACTGTGAAATCTGCTATTATGTAAAAAAAAAACATTATTTTTTGAAAAATTTCAAAAAGACACTCCTGCTTTTGGACTTGTCCCTGGCTCCATTCTCTGCCTCATATTGAGGTGGTGGAGGAGGTGGGGCGAACAGGGGAGGCTGGTTCCTCTGTAGACTTCTTGCATTTTGGGTCACACTCACTGAAGAGAAAACACCCACAGCAAATGCATCTCATGAGAGAGATTATAAATGTGATTATAATACATGACAAATCAATCTTTATCCAGCACATAAACATTAAACCGTCATTTTCATTTTGAATTTGAAAGTCATTTGATTAAACTGTGGCCCAAGCTCCGATACTAGAGACTAATTACCCTTCAGTAATTAGATTTTACAGCAACACTGTGAGACGCACGACTCTTTGGAGTTACGGGATCTCACCTGAGTCTTGGCTCTCTCCTCCGTCAGGGTAGCGGTGTTTGTTGTAATAAGTGTGGGGAGGTTTTGGTGGTGGCTCTCTCTCTGTCTCACAGCTCTCTGTGGCGTCTTCTGTTAATACGGATCCATGGTAAGTGTTAAGCAGAAGCGCACACATTGGCACACATAAGCGCACAGAAGTACTCAGGCTCTGTTTGTTCTCTCACCCTTTTCCTGTTTCGTCTTTGTGGTGGAGACTTGTGTGTCAGATGTGTCGGCTGGCACAGACTCGCACTGCTCTGTGCTTTCTCTACTTGCTTCTGTGTTAATTCTGTGTGGGGACAAACATGACAATCATATGAGCATGTGAGAAAACCTTGTTGTCCGATAATCACATTTTTTCAGTGACTGATACAGTAGAACTGATCAAAGACAAATAAGATTAATATCTTAGTACTCTTTCTGTTCATATTGGTTTCATATGCTTTTGAAAAACCATGAAATCAACTAAAGTTTCCGTTTAATATCCAGCTAGTACAGATTAATATATTTCTTTACACCTTGAATATATGTGAGTGTATACTATCAAGAATTATTGATTTATAAATATTAAATTTTTTGGGTTGGACCCATGTGACATGTAAAACCTAAAGTAACCTTGCCTTGTCATAAAAAGGTCAAATTATTTTTAAAGAGACGTATTGCCCTTGACATTTATATTATATCTCTCTATTATATATATATTTTTTATGCATGTTTTTACAGCAATACTTTCAGATGGTTGCATCACATTGAGTTTTATTTAGAGGACAAAAGTTTTTCCAATATTGATTATCAGTGAGGTAGTTTTGTTAATATATAAACTATGAAATTTCAAGATGTTGTAGTCAGCAATATATTTATTTTTTGAAAGAGATTAATACTTTTGTTCAGCAAGAATGGATTAAATGGATCTAATGAATCTAATGTTACAAAAGTTTTGCATTTCACAAATGCTTTTCCTTTGAATTTTCTATTAATCAAAGAATCCTTTCCACAAAAATATTAAGCAGCACAAATGTTTTCAACATTGATAATAAGAAAGCAAATCAGCATATTAGAATTATTTCTGAAGTAATGATGCTGAAAATTCAGCTTTACCATCACATGAGTAAATTACATTTTAAAATATTATAAATAATTTTTCTTTATTATGATATCACCTAAACATTTTTGTCTTAATACTCCCCAAAATATAAAAATGAATTTCAATAAAAAAAATAAAAACAGTACATAGGTGTTTGTTTAGAATAAATTTGTATATGGTGTTACCCAGGACTTTCTGAAGACATTGTTGGATTTGTGCAATTCTGAAGCTCCTTCAACCACTTTTGCTGTTCTTCTTGAGATGAGGCGGCAAACAGATACTGACTGCCATCACTCAACCTAAACCAGAGAGTGAAACAGATTATAGATTTTGTTTTTATCTGAAATGTGAGCAGATGTTTCTTTTTCACGGCAGGTGGCATAACTCACATGAGTTTGAATGTGTGCTCCTTTCTTCTGTAGTAAGGATTGTTTTTACAAACGGCTCCTGCCAATGTGATCGGTGGCCAACGTGTACAATTCTGTATTAAATGACATGGATTAAAGAGGGAAAAGAATCCACAAGGTCCACCACAGAAACATTTCCTTAAATTGATATAAACATTTCCTTAATTGCATCTTAATGCATTTTATGGTGAACTCACAGATGTAGGGTTGTCTGTAGAAAAATAATTGCCCTGTCTGTCTGGATATATAGTTAATTAATATTAAACAGACCCTCTTTCACTAGCGCATCCAGCCAAGTATATGTGTGTGTGTGAGACCATGTTATGAGTGTGTGAGCCATACCTCACTGGCGGCATCTTGGTCTTTAAACAGATTGAGTGTCTCCTCTTCCAGTAGTGCATAGACTGTTTCCCAGTGATCCAAGCCCTGATCCAAACCAACAGATCAATGTTACACCATTAAGTGCTCTTACAGAAACAAAACCACACTATAAACAAAGAAGTGGAGCTAAGGATGTCAGAGAGAGCTTTTTAATCAATATCACCATTGGTGTTGGTTGGAAAGCTTACTTTATTTCCACCTTGCTTCAGTTTAATCTCCAAGGTTCCCTCCATTTTGGCACGCCCTTCTCTGATCTAAAAAGATACACAAATTGCAGACCAAAACGGCAGATACTTAAACGAAAAAGGACAAAAAAGTGTTTACCTTGGTGGCAACAGTTGAGATGGCTATTGAAGAGTTAGTAGAAGAGGGCGCTTGCACTTCTTCTGGGTCTGAAAGGGAAGACGGAGGAGATGACTGAGGGTTTTCTAGTGGGGTGGAAGGGGGAAGGTTTCTTTCCTCTGAGCTTTGGTTGTCGACCATTTCTGCATCTTTGGAGGGTGGCTCAGGAGGTTTTGATGCAGGAGGACCCAAAATCTCTTTATCAGGGGTAGATGGTTTCAGACGCCTAGGAGTGATCCTTGGTTTGGCAATGACACTGAGGGAGGGTTCGGTCTGTCTCGGAGTATCAACCTCATCTTCAGATGTGGTGTGGTCAGTCTTGGGGACATTGTGTGAATAATGGGGTTTGTAAACAGAACTAGAAGCTTCTGAGGAGTTGAGGCTGTCCAGAACAGAAGTGGACGGTTTGTCGATATCTCTATCGCTGCTGCTGCTGCTGTTGCTCCTGAGGCCTGATGCCACTCGTGACACCACAGATGAGTCGGTTTTACCACTGCTGCTTCTCCGCAGGATGGCAGACCTGGCTGTAGGGACTTGCGAGGGTGTGGATGAATTATCACTCTTACCACCGCTGTTCCTTAGGACAGGACTGGTCAGTGAGGGACGTGGGAGCAACGCAGGACGCTCAGATGTCTTTCTCTTTAGTGAAGTTACATGAATGGGCTTGTCCCTGCTGCTGTCTGTACTGTCACCTCGTTGCATTTCTTTTATCTTCTTTTCTCTCTGGGAGAGCAAAGAGAGAGCAGACAAAGGGGGAATCGAAACTGATTCATGTGAATGTTTGCATTCTTTAAAAGCGTGAAACTGCTTTTGAGCTTTATTTGAAAGGGTTGTTAAATATTCTGTATTTGCCGCTTTCTACCTGTGTTCTTCTGGCTTGAAGGGCATTAAATCTCTCACTCTGGGCTTGAATCATGGCTTCCAGATCCTCTTGCTTCTTCATTAACTCCATAACATCTGATACTGAGTCCTGTCCACAAATTCGATACAAGTAGATTTCATGAAGCTGTTGTTTTAAAAAGCTAATGGGAGGATTATGCTGTTTACAAATATGTAAATCATTTTCCCAATTCCCCAAATTCATTTAAAACAAGAATAAATCAGTAAACCATAAACCGTGGACATCCTCACCCCATAGTCCTCTGCTCTGAGCGTGCTCTCATAGGTGTTGAGCCAGTGCTCGGCCTGCTCCAGCTCTCTCTGCAGCTGCTGCAGTTCAAGGTCTTCCTGATACTGAGCTTTCCTTTCAGCCCAGGCCTCCAGAACCCGCACCTCCAACTCCTGGAGCTGCACAAGACGATCCTCCAGCTGCAAAGACACATTTTTTTAAAGACTTTTCATCTGCTGTGACGTACAAACAGCTGATTATGTTTTGTAAAGAGAATGTTTCATTGAAACTTTTCTAAATCTACCCGAATTACGTTTTAGACCTTAAAATTAAAATTTCAAAGTAGATTAAAACACTAGACACCATACACTTGCCCACTTTGTAAATGTTAAACGAAAAACTGCACTTCACACACTAAACAACTAACGATCACAACACTATCGGA